>NC_090440.1:1858656065-1858956065 GCF_031143425.1 Pleurodeles waltl
TCTTTTTTATGCTCATGCTCTAACAGTTAAAGAGAGAGTGGCCTTGGTCATAGACCACCTCCCAACCCCCAATGTTTTGCTTTGTAATTCATTTATACAGTATACCAGCAGTTCCCATGACAGTTTAGCATGGCTGGACAGTATGAGGTCCCATTACATTTTCCAACCAAAACCATATGTCTTTCATTGACTATTATTATTTTACCCCCTTCATTGCTCTTCAATGATTCTAACTCATCATCATCATAGGCTACATAGCTCTGCCCCCTCATTTACAAAACATTTTTGGTTGGCTTGACTACCTGGCTTTTCTAACATTGTGAACCGGCAAAATACCCAGAGTGATATTTTTGATGAAAGATACTGCAGTGGTACCCGAACTGAAGTGATGTATTGTGGATGTATGTTTTTGATTTAAAAAAGATGAAGGGGAGGTGTATCGGGCATCTAAAAAATGTGTAACGTTTCTTTCTAGCCACACAGAGTGCCGCCGGCCCAAGTTCCACTGCAGGAGCAGAAGGAGCAGGCGGAGAAGCGGGTGCAGGGACAAGCGGTGCTAAGTCACATTGCTTGCTTATTGACAATTACTATTATACTCACTAACTACAAGGGTGTCATCATGACTCATGAGCCCCCACTCCTGCTTTACCAGCTACAGCGGTAGTTGAGTTATGGCCTCTTCGATCTGCAGCTCAGCAAAAACTCACATATTATACACAAAAAATGATGGCTTGATGGAAATGGGTAAGAACAGAAGGTTGAAAGAAAGGATGGGTGAAATGAGTGAAAGCAAAGGATGCATGTGTGGCTGAAAGGATGTATGGGTGAGTAATGGGTAAATGGATGGATGGTGAAAGAATGATTGAAAGAAAGGGTGGATACTGAATGGATGGATAATCGATGGGGCATTTTGGTGAGAGACTGGATGAGAGAAAGTAATGCTCAAATCATGGTGTCTATGAGTGAATATACTTAGGAAGAATAAAAGGATGATTGAATAATTGCTTGGTTGATTAAACAAGGGAGCTCTTCTGGGGAGGGACATACTGCACACCTCCCCCACTTACTTTGTTTTATCGGTATCAAAGCTATGGTTCCAACTAGGGGCATTTTAATTTGTGTTCTCCTAATTCCTTGACTTACTGTGTTTGTGAGGCAAGACAGATATGTATCCCACCCATCATCATTCGTGAAGCCCCTCCCCTCCCATGGCATTTCACCACCCATGATCGAAGAAGTGCAGGGTGATTCAATTTGTAACTGCAGTGTTAGCTGTGTAATGTGGGTCTGCTTCAGTTATTGTAGCATTTACAAAGTTTTCAATTCATTCCAAACCAAACAGATAAGGTGTGTTTCCCTTCGTCCACTCACTCACCTCTCTTAGTACTTCACTCCTTTATTCTTTCCTAAGTTCTTCCATCCCAGCCTACCATAAAAATGTAAAAATCAATTGTTTTCGCATGTGCCATATTTTTATGGCCTCATGAAGTGTTTCCAAAATATACTTTATGGTTTCACATAACCGATTTATTTTATGATTGTTCACAATTTTTCCCTTAGACTTTTGTCTATTACGGTGACTGAATACGCCAGTGCTACGCCACACAATAAATCCATGATAATTGACAATCCTCTATTCCACAGCAAAAGCTCTACCTACCCTAACCCCTTTGTCTTACCCTGCAGTAGAGTATGTCATGTTTCTTTTCCTTACTGTCCAGCAAATGAATTTGTTGGAAATAATTTGAGGTGGTTGGTGAAGCCAGTGAGTAACGTGGGACTAGCAAGTGCCTGATTTGATTTCAAGTTCAGCGTAAGGGATATTCTGTGACAAACTTGCCAAATACAATATATATAGCCTATTCCTTTCCCTGTAGTGCAATGCATCATTTTGCTCACCTTCTACTTATGGTAGACAGGATAGTATATCTTAATTTTATACATGACGTGTGTGAAATAGTATATTAATCATTTTGCCTCTTTGCAGTCAGAGTAGAAATGAAATGAAAGAAATTTGGAGAATAGAAGGGCCATTAGAATTAAAGATAGATAATTGTCAACTACAGTTGCCCCAGATGCAGACAGTAGCAAAGTACCCGAAGAGCTGGCTAGAATGCCTCCATTAATTTGGCACAACAACTTGTACCCCATCGCACATAATACCTTACTCATAAACGAGAGGCAATTTATTTGTATTTTTCCAATAAAAGTGTATGTTTTGTTACTAAAAAAGTATTTCAAAGAAAAAAATTAAATCACTGTTTTTAAATCTGTTGTGAATCTGCCTTAATTATTTTCTACCAGAGAGTCAGTGCGTTTATGTGAAACAAGTGTGGGTAAAGAAAGAAAATTGGCCCTGTGACTCTCCTAATCATAATCACATCAAATTCCAATGTCCCAGCAATGTACCACAAATGTAACACCTACACCTACTTTTAAATAAGTGTTTGCTCAGAGCATTGTTTATAGTACGTCTTTTTTATTTTTCTTGATATGGCTACTACTGCTGGTTGGCCAGCACCACCTACCAGGCAGGAGATATTGGCCCATCTGTGGCAGCAGAGACTGGATAACATCCTGGCCAAATACTGGCAGCTGGTGGTCCTGGAGGATAAAGAGGCAGAAAACACTGCTTCAGACCTAGGATGAGTTCATCAGCAGCATTCCAGTTCCAGCCTCCAATCTCCCAGCAATCACAGTGCCCGTGCCACCACCAGCTGTCAGGGGCCTGACTGTACCTGCTGCTGCCCCTCCCACTCTGACAAGGTATTGCTTCCCCCTTATCCTGTAGCAGATGGATAATATGGAGAACTGGCTCGCCAGGATGGAGCAGAGCCTGGACCTGCTCTGGACCCAAATAGACAGTGCCCTCTTCTGAGCCCTTTTTTAACTTTTTTGTTTTGGTGGGAGGGACTTGTTGTCCGTGGAGAGGGTGGGGTGGGAGTTGGGACCAGGTTTTACTGTGGACTTTTGTTAGACTTTTTGGAGTTGGGGCCATTTGTTTGGGGAGATGAGAGGGTCTGTTGTGGGTAGAAAGGGTGGATTTTCTTGTTTGTTAAAAATAAAATGTATTTGACTTCATTTATGCCTGAAATGTTTATTTTAGCATTCTAAATTGCACTGTTGTCTTTTATTGTAGCCTGTTTTATTTTATTTTTTAATCTGCTTCAAATAAAGTGTATGTCATTTACTTACACCCTTGCTCTACTGCCCTCAGTAACTAAATTGACCACTAGTGGATGATTGCATCGCCTATTTTGCCACAGAAACCAAGATACAGACAAAGAACATCTTCTTCAGTGGACATTAATTACTAACTAAAGAAGTTCACTTAAATCTATTGTTCTTCTCTTACCTGAATAGACGAAGTGAGGGCTATTACCCCAATCTTCTTACTTCTGGGTGTTCCCAAGGTGACATCTTAACTAAAAGGGGTGGTGGTAGCAGTAGCAGACTTTTGCACTAGCAGATAATCCCCAAGGTGCCCCTCCCACAGATGCGAACTCCAACTGCAGAATTTAATGAAAGGGTTATCCATTGCTGTCAACAGACAAAACAGACAGTTAGTGGCTCATATGTTATATAATAACTTTAGGAAAACTGAGACTAAACTACCACAATGACTGTATTTGACACACAATAAAGAGGACCTGATATGATGGAAAAAACTAGCAATACCAACTTCTTGTGAGCAATAGGGAGCTAGTATTTTAAACCTAACTTTGAAAATGAAATCCTTGAGTAAGGGGAAGAGGGCTCAGAGTTGGGAGTGGTTGGGCAAGGTTAGGTGTTTATGCAACACAAGGCCTTTATGATGATTTTGGTAGGGCCGGTGTGGAATATTGCTCAGGTAATAGAAGGTCATGCAGTGAGTTGATGTTGCTTATACCACATCTGCCCAGCAAGTGTGTGTTAAATCTATGATGTAAAATGAAGTTTCACCTCAATAAATCACACAGCCCAGGAAAGAGGGAGAGGGCTGATGAATAGATGAGAAAAGGGTTTTGGAGAAGGTGTGACAGAGACAAACACTACACAATCAACACCATGACACTATGCATCGGGTGCTGAGCAGCACACCATCATTAATCTGTTGTGGAAGAGAACCATGACGGGATTAGTATGACCCAGTTCAATTAAAATGCAGTTTAAATAGTCTTTCTGTCCCAGAGAGGCCAAGGATAGTGTATCTCTAAATGTTATGTTTTCTAGGTTTGAAAAGTACAAATTATGGAGGATTGAAATTGACCCATCCAGTTCTAAAAATTATGATTGTTATAAGGAAAATGATACTCTATTGCCAAAGTGGGTGCACCATATCCATTCTTCTTGGAATTTCTGTCACTCTTGGGTACCTGACTGCACCTGTCTGGTAGGTAAGCTGGAGTTCTGAGCTTTCACCATGTTTTATTTGTGCAGAAGAGGACTAGGAGAAGGCATGCATATTGAAAAACAGTAACTGTTAAAGAGTAAATGGGAAGAGTAAAAGGAAGTAATGTAAGCTTCATGAGGAGCCAGAAGTGTACCAAGAAGACTTAGAGCATGAACATAAAGAGGAGTTCCAGGTTTGACCCAGCAATGCAGCAAACACACACTCAGCAGCATTTCCCAAATCAATGAACCTCTCTCCAGTCCACAGAGCTGAATAAATAATAGGCCTCAGACTCTTCGCCATGATCATGGTTTCTCTTTGAAGTTAATATCTTTCTCCTTCTAGCTGTTGAAGTAGCCCGCCCTGAGTCCCTCCAGCCTCCATCTCCTGATTCTGAGTAACTCCATCCCAGTCCCAAACCGAGCAAGGTAGTACTGTGTAGTGCACTGCTGTTGGAGAACAAACAGTGAAAGAGAAATTGAGTATCTTGTGCAGATTTGTGTTTGGTAACTAAAGTGACTGGTCTGGTCTCCGAGGAACTAGAAAAAGGGAGTGGACCCTGCAGGTAAATTTCACTAAGTTTGAAAGGCCAATCACTTTTAGGAAAAAATGATCAGCCCCTAAACAATGCAACTCATCAAAATTAAGTTTACAAATGTGTAGAATCCCCTTACTGTAAGAAACCACACACATCATCATTCAGCACTAACAATCACTCAGTAAATCACCACTCATGGGTGCAATAGTCTGGGATGTGGCCAAGATGGCGAACTTTCAAGTCACATAGCAAGGAGCTGTGCGGCCCTAAGCCCAAAAATTCAACATCCTGCCCCCATACTGAAGACCCCATTGTTGCCTGTTTTGGAACATTGATGCCCTTGATGCATCCTCCGGAGCTGTGGAGAGCCGGCATCTGGGAAACAAGGCCTGTGGCAGCCAGTGGAGTTGAGCATGTCTGACAGGTGTGGACTATCAGGGCAGTGATCAGGTGCACTTGGGTGGTGAGGTACCTGTTAGGTACTCTGAAGAGGGGGCCTCCTCTGCATTGCCACTGAAAGACTCCCCCAATTAGCACTGCGGCCCCTGCCCTAACCTTTCCTCACCTGGCATGACTGAGTGGTAGCTACCACATGGAAAAGGAAGCTGAAGAACCTGCTGCCACCCCTCAGGCCATGAGGGGAGACTGACAGGGTTGGCACGTGCTGCCTCCTCTGTCACACATACCAGGTAAGAGGATTGAATGAAGGCCCTGCAACTGTGCTTCTGGGGTCTCTCCCCGTGGAGTCTGTTGTGCCCAATAGTGCACCCTTCCAGATGAAAGGCAATTGTTTGCACCTCCCAAGTAAAATGACCCTGCCACTTAACTAAGACTGTGACCTGCTATAATACCTCATGGAGCAGGGGTCCCCAATGTATAGCCATCGTCCCTGCAGTGAGGAGTACAGTGGGACCTACTTTGCCATCTTGCCCTCCTGGGACTGAGTAAGCAGAATATGGCTGGTAACCAGAATTGGGGTGGCCTTGTCCACAGTATTTGCACTATTGCCATCTAAATGTTTCCCTCGCACTAGCACACTACCTTCAGCGGTATAGCAGTGGATTGGAGGAGAAGGCACGCTCATTGTGCACTGCTCGCAAGATGTGGATTCCGGGGTACATCTCTTCCCCCCACCAGGTCCCCTGTGAACTAAACACTATGAGGTTCATGAAGGAAATGAAGACATGGTTTTTTTAACAACCACCTCACTGGTATACGCTATCCTTTCCCCCCCCCAGTGCCTTGAGACCCTATTGGGTGAGTAGTCGCACTTTACAAGCACTTATGGATTGATTGATTGTCTATTTAACAGCACCCACAAGGCAATAGGTGCACCCCAAATCATCGAGTTCATCCTACAACACTACCCTCTGGTGCAGGGACTCACCACTATGGTCCACCCAAAACAAGACAGATCGACAGCAGGGACGTCTGACTTCCTGGGTGGCAGCACGGAAGGAGAGAGATAACACCCCCAGTAAGGTTCTTTGGTGGGCACACTGAAAGCCCACTCACATAAATTTGATGAGATTCTATCAGCTGTGCTAGATCTTAAAACCACAATGGAGCCTAAGATTGATGCCCCGCGGACTGATATGAGCCTAATGAGGGAAGACCACAAGAAATTAAAGGACCGTGTTGAGACCACATAATCTAATCTGGCCTCTTTCAGATGGTCTGTCTCCGACGCCGTTGCACACATTAAGGCCATGCAAGATGAGGTGGCATACCTCAGATGGAAAGCGGATGACTAAGAGGGAAGATCCCACCTTAACAATGTGCACATAGTGGGCCTTCCATAGCGCAAAGCGGGCCCCAGCATGAAAATTTATCTGGAGGAATGGTCCTTGACAACAATCCCACAGGGCAAACACTCAAACTTTTTCTCAGTGGAATGCGCACACAGAGTGCTCGGCACACCGCATCTACTGAGTCCCCCAAGTGCCCGCCTTCTTGATTACAGAGATAGTGATCACATCCTGCAAGTCATCCAAACAATAGGCCCTTGGAGGATGCAGGACTCCCAAGTTAACATTTACCCTGATTATACCCTGGAGGTGCAACTCAGGAGGTCCTTCTTTCTGGCTGTGAAGTGTCTCACAGATGACAACATCAAATATGCACTGCAGTTCCCTGCAACACTTCAAATCATGCATGGCGATAGTGCCACTTTTTGCACCACCTCTGAGGAGGCAAAGTCTTGGCTGGAGCTCAAGGGCATTGCAATCTTACCCCCAGAATGCTGGGACCCCCCCTGTGGAGTAGAAGGTGCAAGGACGCAGCAGGCCCAGCAACAGACACCCACTGGTTGGCACCAAAAGGGAACAGGCTGCCAAAGAAAGGGTACAGGTGGTTGCAGAGGTGGAGCAGCGTGCTGCAACACCTTCACCAGCTGGATCAGTTACTGGAAGACTTAATGATGAAATTTCAGACACCATCCTGGCTCTGGTAGATACATCGCTTAGAGAGGGCACTCTGGTGACTCCCCAAATGGCTGAAGAAGTCATATAGGTACGCACACACATTGGGGTTGGACCGCTCTAATCTATGTACTTCAGCGCTTGTTTTTCTTTTATTGCATTGCAGCGCCGTTGGCTGGAAGCACGTTGGTGTACCAGCCTGGGAGGGGGTGTTTGATGTTCTTATAAATGTTTTATATGGAGTTTTTTTACACACTAAGTAATGTTTCTCTCATGAATACTTGCACAGGTATGTGGTTTGTTGAGCTCAGGGGGACATATGGGCTGGGAGGGACTAGTGGGCCATGGGGCAGTGGTAATGAGGATCGGATGTTGCCTCGCATCAAATGGCCCCACAAGATGTTAGACATTTGACACAACATTTGTTCCTGACCTGGAATGTCGGGGGGGTCTCAGGGTATGTAAAATGGTATGGGGTGCATTGATATTTACATAGACCTAAAATACACATAGCAGTTATCCGAAAGATCCACCTCACTATCCTGGAACTCGAAAACATGCACAAGTGATGGTGAGGTACACTGGTGGGGACTAACTACTCCTGAAACACTTGAATGTCTTTATATGGGTAACACCGGGAGTACCACTAGAGGTGCTGCACACCAAGATAGATTTGGAGGGGAGATCTGTGGTCCTAGAGGGGAACCTTTATGGTTTCTTAGTCTCTTTGAAAGCTTCCAACTCTAATCAGGACCTTTTCTTATGATCACTAACCCCAACACTGTTGCATGATATACTGGCACCCTGTTAGTGGGGTATAGATTTTAATTGTGTCCGCCAATACCTGGTACTAAATCCACAGCTCTTACTCACCACTTGAGGCACTGGCCTTCCCACACACAAGTCTCAGATGCTTGATGTAGTTTACATCCCACAGCTAGAGAAGACATTTTTTTATTCTGGGTTACATGACTTACACACTAGAATTGATCTTTTTTACTGCAGCCCTTAAGTACAGTCAAGGCTTACTAGCACTGAATACCTAGGATGTGCCTTATCTGACAACAGTCCCCATAACGCCACCTATCATGGGGCCTCATGTATATACACATGGAGACTCCCTGTGGTGGCCCTGCAGGACAGGATGTTCAACGATACCTTATTGGGTGACATCACTACATACTTTAAGGTTAACGAAGGCATAGCTTCAGATAATCGCATAGAATGGGATGCATTCAAAGCAGTCCACTGTGTCTAGGCAATTAAGATAGTATATGAGGCCAAACTGATACTGTGCTGGGAGCTCATGTTTTAGAAACAGATATATGGAGGTATGAACTAATGATGCCAGAGGACCAGGTGATGGCTACTCCCTTGGTGCAGGCACGGCTTGCCTCCAGGATGACATTCGACCAGTTGGACAAACTAGACTATAAAGAATACAGGATGAAAAAACATGCAGAAGAGGATAAGACAGGCAAGCTATTAGTCTGGCTTCTCCACTCTGACTGCCCCTGGGTCCCTATCACTGCTATTTGCGATGAGGAGGGCATGCTGTTTAACGCACAAGAGGCCATTAGCACGGCTTTTTGATTATACTATACCAAGCTATATACAGCCCTGAGACAGCCGGGAACAGACCCCTTGGGGTTATTCCTAGACATCATATGCTTACCACAATTACAGACATCCCAACAGGCAGACCTTGAGGCATCCCTGTTGGGAAGTGAAATTTTGGACACAATTAGGCAAATGGCACGTGGTAAGACTCCTGTGTGGATGGCTGGCCAATGGAATTTTACTCCACTTATCAACCTTAGCTTAGGCAAGGGTCGCTCCCATAGGGGGCAAATTATATTTAGGCCATTTCTGCCCCCCTTGGGTGCAGATTGGCCTATTTTTATGAGGCCAATCTGCCCCCAAGGGGAACAGAAACCACTAGCCACAAGGGAGGTTTTTTTTTTGTTCGTGAATTTCACGTTAGGGGAGCGACCCCTCAGGCAAGGGTCATTCCCCTTGGGGGCAAATTTATTTTTAGGCCATTTCTTCCCCCAGGGGGGCAGATCAGCCTATTTTAATTAGGCCGATCTGCCCTCCAGGGGGGCAGAAACCACTAGGCACCAGGGATTTTTTTTGTTGTGGTTGTTTTACAAATGGGGAGCGACCCCTTACGCAAGGGTCGCTCCCCTGGAGGGGCAAATTGTTTTTAGGCCATTTCTGCCCGCTTTGGGGGCAGATCGGCCGATTTTAGGTCAATCTACCCCCAAGGGTGGCAGAAACCACTAGGCACCAGAGATCTTTTTTTTTGTGCCGTCACGCAAGGGGAGTGACCCCGTAGGCAAGGGTCGCTCCCCGGTGTGGTGGGTGGCAAATTTCTTTTAGGCCATATCTGCCCCCCCCCCGGGGGCAGATCGGCCTATTGTTATTAGGCCGATCTGCCCCCGGGGGGGCAGAAACCTCTAGTTGCCAGGGCAAATGTTTTTTTTTGTGTTCTTTTTTTTTGTTTTTGTTTTTTTAGAGATGGGAAGCGACCCCTTAGGCAAGGGTCGCTCCCCTGGAGGGGCAAATTGTATTTAGGCCATTTCTGCCTGCTTTGGGGGCAGATCAGCCAATTTTAGGTAAATCTGCCCCCAAGAGGGTCAGAAACCACTAGGCACCCGGGATTTTGTTTTTTTGCTCCAATGTCACGCAAGGGGAGTGACCCCGTAGGCAAGGGTCGCTACCCAGGGGGGTTGGGGGAGCAAATTTATTTTAGGCCATTCCTGCCCCCCCTGGGGGCAGATCAGCCTATTGTTATTAGGCCAATCTGTCCCCGGGGGGGCAGAAACCTCTAGGCGCCAGGTCTAATTTTTATTTTTGTGTTTTTGTGTTTTTTATTTTTGTTTGTTTTTTAGAGATGGGGAGCGACCTAATAGGCAAGGGTCGCTCCCCTGGGGTGCAAATTGTATTTAGACCATTTCTGCCCCCCTTTGGGGCAAATCGGCTGATTTTAGGTCAATCTGCCCCCAAGGGGGGCAGAAACAACTAGGCACCAGGTATCTATTTTTTTGCGACAATGTCACTCAGGGGTGACCCCGTAGGCAAGGGTCGCTCCCCAGGGCGGTGGGGGGGCAAATTTATTTTAGGCCATTTCTGCCCCCCCTGGGGCCGGCTGAGCTAGAGGCCAAAATCCACAGGTAGGCACTTTGCAAAAAACACCTCTGTTTTCTGTGAAAAAATGTGATGTGTCCACGTTGTGTTTTGGGCCATTTCCTTTTGTGGGCGCTAGGCCTACCCACACAAGTGAGGTACCATTTTTATCGGGAGACTTGGGGGAACGCTGGGTGGAAGGACATCTGTGGCTCCTCTCAGATTCCAGAACTTTCTGTCACCGAAATGAGAGGAAAAAGTGTTTTTTGGGCCAAATCTTGAGCTTTGCAAAGGATTCTGGGTAACAGAACCTGGTCAGAGCCCCACAAGTCACCCCATCTTGGATTTCCCTAGGTGTCTAGTTTTCAAAAATGCGCTGGTTTGCTAGGTTTCCCCAGGTGCCGGCTGAGCTAGAGGCCAAAATCCACAGGTAGGCACTGTTTTCTGTGAAAAAATGTGATGTGTCCACGTCGTGTTTTGGGCCATTTCCTTTCATGGGCACCAGGCCTACCCACACAAGTGAGGTACCATTTTTATCTGGAGACTTGGGGGAACGCTGGGTGGAAGGAAATTTGTGGATCCTCTCAGATTCCAGAACTTTCTGTCACCGAAATGTGAGGATTGAGCCAAATTTTGAGGTTTGCAAAGGATTCTAGGTAACAGAACCTGGTCAGAGCCCCACAAGGCACCCCATCTTAGATTCCCCTTGGTCTCTAGTTTTCAAAAATGCACAGGTTTGGTAGGTTTCCCTAGGTGCCGGCTGAGGTAGGGGCCAAAATCTACAGGTAGGCACTTTGGAAAAAACACCTCTGTTTTCTGTCAAAAAATGGGATGTGTCCACGTTGCGTTTTGAGCCATTTCCTTTCGTGGGCGCTAGGCCTACCCAGACAAGTGAGGTACCATTTTTATCGGGAGACTTGGGGGAACGCTGGGTGGAAGGAAATTTGTGGCTCCTCTCAGATTCCAGAACTTTCTGTCACCGAAATGTGAGGAAAATGTTTTTTTTAGCCAAATCTTGAGATTTGAAAAGGATTCTGGGTAACAGAACCTGGTGAGATCCCCACAAGTCACCCATTCTTGGATTCCCCTAGGTTTCTAGTTTTCATTAAATGCACAGGTTTGGTAGGTTTCCCTAGGTACCGGCTGAGCTAGAGACCAAAATCTACAGGTAGGCACTTTGCAAAAAACACCTCTGTTTTCTGTCAAAAAATGGGATGTGTCCACATTGTGTTTTGGGGCATTTCCAGTCGCAGGTGAGCCTACCCACACAAGTGAGGTATCATTTTTATTGGGAGTCTTCGGGGACGCTGGGTGGAAGGAAATGTGTGCCTCCTCTCAGATTCCAGAAGTTTCTGTCACTGAAATGTGAGGAAAATGTGTTTTTTAGCCAAATTTTGAGGTTTGTAAAGGGGGCCAAAATCTACAGGTAAGCACTTTGGAAAAAACACCTCTATTTTCTGTCAAAAAATGGGATGTATCCACGTTGTGTTTTGGGGCATTTCCTGTCGCGGGCGCTAGGCCTACCCACACAAGTGAGGTACAATTTTTATCGGAAGACTTGGGGGAACATAGAATAGCAAAACAAGTGTTATTGCCCCTTGTCTTTCTCTACATTTTTTCCTTCCAAATATAAGAGAGTGTGTAAAAAAGACGTCTATTATAGAAATGCCCTGTAATTCACATGCTAGTATGGGCACCCCGGAATTTAGAGATGTGCAAATAACCACTGCTCCTCAACACCTTATCTTGTTCCCATTTTGGAAATACAAAGGTTTTCTTGATAGCTATTTTTTACTCTTTATGTTTCAGCAAATTAATTGCTGTATACCCGGTATAGAATGAAAACCCACTGCAGGGTGCAGGTCATTTATTGGCTCTGGGTACCTAGAGTTCTTGATGAACCTACAAGCCCTGTATATCCCCGCAACCAGAAGAGTCCAGCAGACGTAACAGTATATTGCTTTAAAAAATCTGACATTGCAGGAAAAAGTTACAGAGTAAAACGTAGAGAAAAATTGACGTTTTTTTCAACTCAATTTCGATATATATATTTTTTTCAGTTGTTATTTTCTGTAGGAAACCCTTGTAGGATCTACACAAATTACCCCTTGCTGAATTCAGCATTTTGGCTTCTTTTCAGAAATGTTTCGGTTTCTGGGATCCAGCATTGGTTTCACGCCCATTTCTGTCACTGACTGGAAGGAGGCTGAAAGCACAAAAAATTATAAAAATGGGGTATGTCCTAGTAAAATGCCAAAATTGTGTTGAAAAATTGGGTTTTCTGATTCAATTCTGCCTGTTCCTGAAAGCTGGGAATTCTGTGATTTTAGCACAGCAGACTCTTTGTTGATGCCATTTTCAGGGAAAAACCACAAGCCTTCTTCTGCAGCCCCTTTTTCAATTTTTTTTGAAAAAAAATACATTTTCACTGTATTTTGGTTAATTTCCTGGCCTCCTTCTGGGGAACCCACAAAGTCTGGGTACCTCTAGAATCCCTAGGATGTTGAAAAAAAAGGATGGAAATTTGGCGTGGGTAGCTTATGTGAACAAAAAGTTATGAGGGCCTAAGCGTGAACTGCCCCAAATAGCCATAAAACGGCTCGGCACAGGAGGGGGAAAAGGCCTGGCAGCGAAGGGGTTAAACAGTGTTGGTACTCACCCCCTTGTGGTTGCTGTGCTGCCTTCAAGCACCCATCCAAATCCGGATATGCCACTGCCAGAATGCAGGCCATTAGGGGGGTCAGGGTCTGATGGGCACCCCTTCCTCTTTGGGAGGCCTTCCCCAGTTGGGCCTCACAGGTCTTCCTGGCCCAGCGCCGAAGGCCCTCCTACCGCTTCATGCAGTGGGTGCTCTGCCAGTTGTAGACCCCCAGGGTCCGCACCTCCATGGCAATGGCTTGCCAGAGTCCCCTCTTCTGATAGGTGCTGCCCTGTATGGGACACACAGTGAAGAAAAACAGATGTCAGGATATGCCCATCTGATATAGCTGACATGTCGTCCTCTATGGGACAGAAACTTCACAGGATCATTTTAACAACTCACTAACAGTGCATGCCACACAATCTATGCCTGTGCAGTTACAAATCGAGCACACATGCATACAGGCATCTGCCACCATCACACACATCCATGCAAGACAACTGCCAACTCACCAGCTCCTCTGGTCGCCCATATAACTTGGCATACAGCTTCTCAGGCTCCTCTGTGGTGAAGGCCGGGGCCCATTCTCCTGTGACTCGTGCCATTGGAGTAACCAGAGTCAGGACACAGCAGCATACTTAGTGGAGTACTTGCATGCACAGGAATCAGGAGTCAAGTGGAACTGGGGTGACGACATGGCATACGCTCCATGGCGGTGTGCACCGTCAACGCCGGCAGCGATCATGATAGGCCCAGTTTCCCCACTGACAACCATGTAAACCAAGGAATGGGTGCACGGCGGTGGACAACGCCTTCCGCCATGACAACTACCGCCAGCGGAATTATGTCACTTCCACTCCTTCATATCTGGATGGCAGGAGGCTGCCATTTTGGTAGCACCACGTACATATTTCCTGGTCAGGGGCACCATCCAGGCCCTACAAATCCAAGTCCTTAGTTGTCTGCCCACATGAGTTTCTGTTCCTCACATTCACCCATCTCATGTAATGTATTCACACTGGCATGCGATTTGACCATAGGTAACTCTGCATACATGTGCCTAACGTTATGGATCATACATCGCTTGTGTGTGTAACCTACGTATTGCACACCAGTTATTCAGTCAGCATGCCATCTCTACTGAAGTGCAAGTGCTATCTGTACTCCATTTTTTGGCTATGGGCTCATTTCAGGTGACAGTGGGCATGGGTACAGGGTTCTAACAGCCAATGTTTAGCCTCATCCTGTCCAAGTTCCTGGGTGCATTTGTACAACACATGCAGACATAAGTCCAGTATCCCCAGAGGGCTGAACTCCCTCCCATCAAGTCTGGATTCTATGCCTTTGCTAACATTCCCCATGTGATAGGTGCCATTGATGGAACCCACATAGCTCTCATCCCCCCAAGATGTACAGGAACAGAAAGAACTTCCACTCAATAAACATACAATTGGTGCGAACTGCTGGCCAGTATATATCAATGCCAGGTTTCCAGGATCAGTTCATGATTTCTTTGTCCTGAGGAACAGCAGTGTGACACACATGATGGAATAACTACAAGGGGACAGAGGTTTGCTCATAAGTGAGTGTGTATGACATTGGATCAGTACATAGCTGACAGCTAGGCTGTATGCAAGTAATGGCAGTTGTTAAAGTCCTCTTGCGCCCATTTTTGCAGGTGATTCTGGCTACCACAACTTGCAATGGCTCCTGACACCTGTGAGGAATTCCAGGACGGATGCATAGAGGAGTTACAATGAGTCCCATGGACATACTAGGAGGGTGATTGAGCGCACTATAGGTCTCCTGAAGGCTAGATTTCATTGTCTCCATCTCTCTGGGGGATCCCTGTGCTATGACCCTGAGAAGGTGTGTAGAATAATGGTGACCTGCTGCATGCTTCACAACTTGGCTGTGAGGAGAGCTATCCCTTTTCTAGAGGAGGAGGGTGCTGTGCATCCAGACCTGCAACCCCTGAGAGGGGATGAGATTGATGGTGAGGATTAAGAGGGGGAAGATGTCAACTCCAGGACCCAGATGATCCGCCTATACTTCCAGTGACTATGAGGTACTGTTCACTGATGCTGTTGTCTGCACTGCATAATGTTTGTCTGACTCCTTTGCTTGGGGATGTGGTGTCTGTAGTCATTGACACTGTTACCTGAAGACTGAGGTGGCATGTGCCATGGAAACAAACATGGTGTACATTTTGACTTACTCCAGACACTGTTGTGAAGGGGTACCATTCCTGCAATAAAGTTATGCTTATGGAATTAACTGGCTAATGCACTCAAATTAACAACTGTTTACTCATAATGAACCACCCAAGAGAGGGACCCTAAATAGCCCTGAAAGGGAGATTGGTCAACTACACAGGTAAGCACCTATCAGGGGAGATCTCTGATGTCACCTGCTGGTACTGGCCACTCAGATGCTCCCGTAATGCCCTGCCAACTTGGATCCAAGATGGTAAAGCCCAGGGACTCTCTGGAGGAGCTTCGAGCACCACCCCTGGGCTGGTGATGGACAAGGTAGTAGTCACGCCCATTTCCTTTGTCCAGTTTCATGCCAAAGCAGGGCCTGGGAGTCCCTGAACTGGTGTGGACTGGATTATGCAATGAGGGCACCATCTGTGCCCTTCAAAACATTTCCAGAGGCTCTGGGAGGCTACCCCTCTCATGCCTGTAACTCCTATTTTGAAAGGGAGAGGTGCAACATCCCTCTCCCAAAGGAAACTCTTTGTTCTGCTCCCCTGGGCTTGAACTGGCTGAGCAACAGGAGAGCAGAAACCTGTCTTTGAGGTGGCAGCAGCTGGGGCTGTCTGGAAAACCTCAGAAGGGTATAATGGCAGTACCGGGGGTCCTCTAGGGAGCCCCCAGAGTGCGTTGAATCATACAACCATGCTTGCAAAAGCCTTGGGGTATGATTCAAACATGTTTGATACCAAACATGGCCATATTTGGAGTTACCATTGTGAAGCCGTACATAGGTAGCTGCTTATGTCCAGCACATGCATAAAATTGCATCCCCACTCTCACGAAGTCTGGGAAAATGGTCCTGGATGATGTGTGGTACCTCTGCTAGTGCAGGAGTAAAATCACACACAGGTACTCTCCACCTAGCCTTCAGGGTTGGAATGCCTGATGTATAGGTGACATATAAGTGACCTTGTGCAGAGTAAATGGCAGTGAAAGGGTGCATGCACACTTTCACACAGGCTGCAATGGCAGTCCTGTGGAAGACTTTGCATGGGGTCTCTATGAGTGGCAAACAAAATGCTTCAGTCCAAAGGGATCCCCTAGAACCCCAATGCCCTTGGTACCTAGGTACCTTATACTAGGGGGTGACCACTGTGCCACTTTTGGGTGAAATACTGGGTTACCAGTATGCAGTGATAAAATTTAGAGGAGAGAGAGCATAAGCACTGGGGTTCTGGTTAGCAGGATCCCAGTGACAGTCAAACACACTGACATCAAGCGGAAATTGGGGGTACCATGCCAAAAAGAGGCGATTTTCGTACAGATCCCCCCCAAACAAGGGACAGTAAGGCTAACTTTGCCCAGATGAGTCTTCATTGTCTAAGTGGAAATATCTGGAGAGTCCATCTGCACTGGAGTGGTTACTCCTAGGTCTATGTTCCACTGTAAAGTCTGTCCCCTGTAGGGAAATGGACCACCTCAACAATTTTGGGTTTTCACCTTTCATTTGTTTAACCATAGGGGAGGGTTGGGGTCTGTCTGAACTGTGAAGTGAGTCCCAAAGAGGTATGGTCTCAACTTCTTCAAGGCTCAGACCACAGCAAAGGATTCCCTCCCTATGGCTGACCAACACTTTTCTCTAGGGGTCAACCTTCTACTGATAAAAGCAACAGGTTGATCCTGGCCCTCTGAATTTAGTTGTGATAGCACAACCCCAAACCCTACCTCTGAAGCATCAGTTTGGACAATAAACTTCTTTGAGTAGTTTGGGCTTTTCAGGACAGGTCCAGTACGCATAGCCTGCTTAAGCTCCTTAAAAGCTTTCTGACAGCTAGCTGTCCACAATACCTTTTTAGACATCTTCTTGGATGTGAGGTCGTTAAGAGAGGCAACAATGGAGCCATAATTCTTAATAAATCTCCTGTAATACCCAGTGAGATCAAGAAAGGCTCTGACCTGGGGCTGTGTTGCAGGGGGAGCCCAGTGTAAAATAGTCTGGATCTTCCCCTGTAGTGGTTCAATCTGTTGTCCACCAAACTGGTGTCCCAGATAAACACCTTCCCCTGCCCTATCTGGCACTTTGAAGCCTTCATAGTGAGGCCTACTTTTTGCAGAGCCTCCAAAACTTTCCAGATGTGACCAGGTGGTCATCCCAGGTGTAGCTGAAGACTGCAATATCATCAAGATCTAGTGCACTGAAAGCTTACAGACCTTGGACGACTCTGTTTACCAGCCTCTGAAAAGTGGCAGGTGCATTCTGCAAACCAAAGGGCATACCATTAAACACATAGGTGGTCATTACAACCCTGGTGGTCGGTGTTAAAGCGGCGGTAAGACCGCCAACAGGCCGGCGAAAAAAAAAATGGAATCACGACCGTGGCCGAAACCGCCAACAAAGACAGCCACTTTAACACTCCGACCGCCAGGGCGGTACAAACAAACAGCTTGGCAGTCACCACCAACAGACAGGCGGAAGACAATGTACCGCCCACAGTATCATGAGAGGCCAATCCGCCACCGTTTCCGGGGCGGATTCAGCGCGAACAAAAACACAGTGGAAACAGGACTTCGAAGGGAAAACGCTCACCTCTACACACCCCACGAGGAATGCGGACGCCATGGAACCCGAACTCCACATCCTGCCAGCCCTTATCTTCTTGCTCCTCTACCAGGAGCACAAACGCCGGTGGCGAAGACCACAGTGAGTACTGCACCTACGACACAGGGGAGGGGAGAGGGAAAAAACAGGGACACACACACGCAACACGCAACACCCCCACCTCCATCCTCACCCAAGACAACACAAACACTAATAGAGCATGATACATAACAGTTACACCCCCCAACCCTCCCCAAGGACAAAAGGAAATGAGTGTAACCATTGTAATATATTAAAATCCAGTACGCAAAAATATATATATATAGACTATAAACAAAATATAAACCAAGAATAGTAGTCCAGGTAGTGCTCCATTGAAGTCTGTGGAACACTGGGCCCACACGGTATGGGCGAGGCCCACACTCAATCCCCGAACATGACGGAGAGAACACTGCAGGGGCATCAGATAGCAATAAAACAGGCACCTCAGGGGGAAGGGAAAGGGAGGGGCACCTCAGCCGGTTGAGTGCATGATGCCAAATCCATGAGGGTGCCACATGCCCACTGTTACATCCTGAGGGGGTGCAAAGCCACAGTCTCTCACGTCTCTACAGTGGGTGGTTTGCCCACTGTGCAATCCTGGGGAGCGCAAAGCCACAGTCTCTCAAGTCTCTACAGTGGGTGGTTTGCCCACTGTTCAATCCTGGGGAGTGCAAAGCCACAGTCTCTCAAGTCTCTACAGTGGGTGGTTTGCCCACTGTTCCATCCTGGGGAGTGCAAAGCCACAGTCTCTCAAGTCTCTACAGTGGGTGGTTTGTCCACTGTTCCATCCTGGGGAGTGCAAAGCCACAGTCTCTCAAGTGGATAACAGTCTCCACTGGTTCTGGAGGGAGCATTGTGCCCAGAGTGCTTCATCCTGCCAAGGACAGAGGTAGTATATGTAATACTCCACTGGTTCTGGAGGGGGCTTTGTGCCCAGAGTGCTTCATCATGCTCGTGACGGACTCATCAGTAGCATCAGTGGCCTTGGCGCTCATTGGCCAGCGGTGCTTGTTGTGGCGGTGTCATTGGCAGCGGTGCTTGTGGCGGCGGTGCCCTGTTCAGTGGTGCTTGTGGTGGCGGTGCCCTGTTCAGCTGTGCTTGTGGCGGAGAGGTGCTTTGCAGTGACTCAGCTGCTGGCGGTCCTGTCTGGCCCAGCGGGGCTGGTGCTGGCGGTCCTGTCTGGCCCAGTGGGGCTGGTGCTGGCGGTCCTTGATGGCTCAGCAGGGCTGGTGCTGGCGGTCCTGTCTGGCCCAGCGGGCTGGTGCTGGCGGTCCTTCATGGCCCAGCGGGCTGGGCAGCAGGGCTGGTGCTGGCGGTGGCCTCCTGGGCAGCAGGGCTGGTGCTGGCGGTGGCCTCCTGGGCAACAGGGCCTCCTGGGCAACAGGGCTGGTGCTGGCGGTGGCCTCCTGGGCAGCTGGGCTGGTGCTGGCGGCGGCCTCCTGGGCATCAGGGCTGGTGCTGGCGGTGGCCTCCTGGGCAGCAGGGCTGGTGCTGGCTCTGGCCTCTTGGGCAGCTGGGCTGGTGCTTGCGGTGGCCTCCTGGGCAGAGGGGATGATGGCGGCCTTCTCCGCCGTGCTGCTCTTCCCAGACTTGCTGACTTTCTTGTGGGCCTTCCCCACCTTGGAAGGTGTCACAGCTGACTCCACACTCCCACCTGTACCCCTGGGAGCGGCTTTGGTGGCTGGAGTCTTCCCCCTCTCCTGCCGGGTACTGGCCAACTTTTGGTGCTTGACAGGTGGGGGACTGTCCGTGCTGTGGCTCCGTGCCACACTGGCTGCCCTGGTGGCCGGTGCACTCCAGATTCCGGTGACTACAGGCACTGGTCCCGGAGATGTTGTGGCTGAGGTGCTAGGCTGGGACCTGGAGAGTTGGGCCCTAGGAGACGGATGGGGTGGGGGAGGTGAGGGAAAGAGGTCAAGGTTGGACAGGAAAAATTTCTTGGGAACACTGGGACGGGTAGCTGGAGAGGGTTTGGGAGTGGAGGAAGAGGTTGTGGTTGTAGGAGGTGTTGGTTTGGTGAATTTGGGTGAAGGTGCATGCGCTGGAAGCTGTTGTGAGGTGGATGGCTGTTGGGTGGGTGTGTGCCTGCGTTTGTGTATCTTGGGAGGGGGCGTCACAGACACACTGGGAGAGGACACAGGGGACGTGTGAATGGTAGTGGGGGTGGTGACTGCACGTGAGCGGGTTGTGGTGGTGTGTGTGCTGGTGGTGGAAGTAGTGGCTGTAGATGTAGAGCATGCAGGTGTGAGTGGAGACGAGACTGGGAGGGAGGAGGGAGACGAGGAGGAGGAGGACACAGTGGAGGCAGTTGATCTTGGTGTGTCTGCATGTGTGTGATGCTTGCGTTAGTGCCTGTTGGATGTGTGGTGCTTATGTTTGCCTGAGCGTCCCTTGTGTGTTGAGGTGTGTGCATACTGGTCTGAAGGTGTGCTTGGGATAGGCTGAGGTAGAGGGGATTGGGTCTCGGTGGAGGAAGTTGGAGGGGGGAGGATAGACACAGGGACAATGGCTGCCATCAGTACTGAGGCCAGAGTCTGAAAAGCTCACTGAAGGGCCGCCTGACCAGAATGAATGCCCTCCAGGAATGCATTTATTTGTTGCAACTGCCTTTTTACACCCTGGATGGCATTCAAAATGGTAGACTGCCCAACAGTGAGGGAACTGAGGAGGTCAATGGACTCCTCACTGAGGGCAGCAGGGGTGACTGGGGCAGGGCCTAAGGTGCCTGGGGCGAAGGTGATACCCACCCTCCTGGGTGAGCGGACACGGGGTACAGCCTGAGGGGCTTCTGGGAGGGCGGTGCTGGTAGCGGGGGTGGCAGCTGTACCTGTAGTTGCCGGGGGCACAGATGTTGCCACCACCACAAGGGAGCTCCCATCAGAGGACGAGTCTGTGTCACTGGTGTCAGCTCCTGTCCCCGCCGTGGAGCTCCCCTCGCCCTCCGTCCCACTGGTGAAGTCAGAGTCCGTAGTCTCGCCCTCCAGGGCCATGTGGGATGCAGCTCCCTCCTGCTCCGGTGCCACTGCTCCTCTGCCTGATGATGCTAATGCACACAAGAACAGGGAGATCACAAAAAGGGGGGGAAGACAGAAGAAAGACATGTTGAGTGCATGCATTACCGCTACCGTTGGCAGACATGACAGACACAGAAGCCCCCTGCACTACACCGCGCACATGTTCAATCCCTGGGACATGGCCTACAAGGCTAGGGCTGACATCTGCACACATGGATGACACAGGAGCCTGACTAGGTGAACTTGGCACTGTACACAGGTGGGGTGGGGTGCCACATGGTCTGCCAGAACAAGGGGACCTAACTAGCACACTCGCCCTGGCCTAGGGAAACCCACAGCTCACCTCCCCCACCCAGACACCTCCACTGCGTGTAAAATCAGCAGAATGAGAGTGTACTCACCCCCTTGTGGCTGCTGTGATGCCCTCAAGAGCTCATCCAACTCCGGGTATGCCACCGCCAGAATCCTGAACATCATTGGGGTCATGGTGCAACGGGCACCCCACCCACGTTGGGAGGCCAACCCCAGCTGGGCCTCCCCCGTCTTCTTGCTCCAGTGGCAAATGTCCTCCCATCTCCTACGGCAGTGGGTGCTCTGTCTGTGGTGGACCCCCAGGGTCCGCACTTCCTTGGCGATGGCACGCCAAATATCCTTTTTCTGGTGAGCGCTGACCTACATGAATTGTACATGGGGAAAAGAAAAGTTATTACCAACTGCACCATCACAGTCATTGGCCCCCATCCCTACCCTTGCCATGTGGCACATGCACTAACCATTGTTTCATGCACGCCTCAATCCCCCCCCATCTTTCATCCACCCCACTCCACACAGCCACAGCCCATACAGCATGCTCCCAGTGTACTTACCTGTTCTGGAGGACCGTAGAGTAGCGTGTACTGGGGGAGGACCCCATCCACGAGTTTCTCCAACTCCTCCTATGTGAAGGCAGGTGCTATTTCCCCAGACGCACAAGCCATTGTGTCTTCCAGACCGAGGTCACAGCAGCACTTGCAGTGTAGGTCCCCTCCTGTCGAAGATCAGGTATCGAGTGATTGAGCAGATGGAAAATGGCAGTCACGTTCGCGCCGGTCCGTACCGTCACCGCCGGCGTACATCGTCATTGGCTCCTGGGACCCATAGGGTCCAATGTTAACCAATGCAGAATTGCACCGCGGTCTTCGACCGCCTACAGCGCAAGTGTACAACGCCAGCGCAGTTACATCACATCCCAATGTCCCACTTTACAGGTCAGGCAGCCGCCATTTCAGGGGCCCACATGGCTTAATTTTTAGCTGTGTCACACATACCTAGGCCTTGCCTCAACACTCATACAGGCGAAATTTCGGATTATGATTTGTGTTCTGTGTAAGCTGTGGGTACGTACCTCTGAGTTGGTTGACTCTGTGCTCGCTGTTGTCCTTCATAGGCACCGTCCGCTGGGACATGTGAGGAGATGGCGGCATCCTCCTGTGTACAGACCGCTGGTGGACCTGTCGACAATGGAGGAAAGACATGTAATCTTCACCTACAGGCTTGATTGTGCCACAATCCAGGAACTGTGTGCCCAGTTGGAGCCAGACCTGATGTCAGCTATCCGCCATCCCACAGGAATCCCCCCTCAAGTGCAGGTGCTGTCAGTACTCCATTTCCTTGCAAGTGGGTCATTTCAAACAACAGTGGCCATAGCATCAGGGATGTCACAGCCTATGTTTTCCAACGTGTTGTCCAGAGTGTTGTCTGCCCTGCTGAAACACATGCGGAGCTACATCGTTTTCCCTCAGGTGGAGGATTTGCCTACAGTGAAAGGTGACTTCTATGCCCTGGGACATATCCCCAACATCATAGGTGCCATTGATGGGACACATGTGGCTTTGGTACCCCCCGCAGGAGTGAACAGGTGTAGAGAAACCGGAAGAGTTATCATTCCATGAATGTGCATATGGTGTGTTTGGCAGACCAGCACATCTCCCATGTGAATGCCAAATTCCCTGGCTCAGTGCATGACGCTTACATCCTGCGGAATGGCAGCATCTCTTATGTGATGGGTCAACTCCAGATCCACCGTGTGTGGCTATTAGGTGAGCACCTGGAAGCAAGTCAGTGGGAATGGTTGTCTGGGGATATCCCTACAGGTTAGTGTGTGTCCTTCGCCATTTGCAGGTGACTATGGTTACCCCAACCTGTCATGGCTACTGACCCCAGTGAGGAATGCCAGGACAAGGGCAGAGGAACGTTACAATGAGGCACATGGGCGAACAAGGAGGATCATTG
The DNA here is from genome assembly GCF_031143425.1 of Pleurodeles waltl. NCBI lineage: Eukaryota > Metazoa > Chordata > Amphibia > Caudata > Salamandridae > Pleurodeles > Pleurodeles waltl. The sequence goes on from NC_090440.1 coordinate 1,858,679,290, forward strand.
AGAGAACCTTTGACCTCCTGAAGGCCAGATTCCGGTGCCTCCATCTGACAGGTGGATCCCTGTTCTACTCACCCAAGAAAGTGTGCCAGATCATCGTTGCATGTTGCATGTTGCACAACCTGGCCTTGAGACGCCAGTTGCCTTTTCTGTAGGAGGGTGAACCTGGGGATGGTCGTGTGGCAGCGGTGGAGCCTATGGAAAGTGACAAAGAGGAGGCAGAGGAAGAAGATGTGGACAACAGAAGGACACTAATTCAACAGTACTTCCAATGACACACAGGTAAGACACTGTAACTTCACCTTCCATTGCTGTTTTGATTTCCCTATTTCTATGGCAACTTACTGTACCCATTGGCATCTCTATTTTCAGATCTCTGTGCCCCCCTCTGGCTCCTGGTGTGTTTACTGCTGCCCACTACAGGCCATACCTATGTAAATATTACAGTACATTTGAATTACAATGTTTACAGTTTGTGAAACTAATACATTTGTCAAAGAATTGACAGACTCCATATTTGATTTTGTTCCATGAGTAGGGCGTATTGCAATGGGCTGGGTTACTGATGGAGGAAAGTCCAGGGTAGAGTCCAGTCTATTTATATCACAGGTGCACTGTCCAAGGGGGCATAGGAAGGGGAGCAATGGCAGTTCAAGGTGGACAGGGTGACAGAGTGGGACAGAAGGGTGACAATCAGGAGAGTCTTCTTTCCTGGCGGGGGTCTTAGCAATGCTTCTGCCTGGATCGCATGGACCATTTGCGGGGTCGTTCTCCTTCTGCAGTGGGTGGGGTGCTGGTGGCCTGTTGTTCCTGTGGCGGGGCCTCCTGTCCACTAGCGCCAGCATAGGTGGAGAGCTGTTCTTCGGTTTGGCCAGTGTCAGGGGCCTGTTGGTGTGCCACTGCCTCCCTCATGGTGTTGGCCATGTCTACCAGCACCCCTCAGTGGTGACCAGGGAGGTGTGGATGTCCCTCAGGTCCTCCCTGATCCCCAGTTACTGTCCCTCCTGCAGCTGCTGGGTCTCCTGCAACTTGGCCAGTATCTGGCACATGGTCTCCTGGGAATGGTGGTATGCTCCCAGGATGTTAGTGAGTCACTCATGGAGAGTCGGTTCTCTGGGCCTGTCCTCCCCCTGTCGCACAGCAGTCCTCCCAGCTTCCCTGTTGTCCTGTGCCTCTGTCCCCTGAACCATGTACCCACTGCCACTGACCCCAGGTCCCTGATCGTCCTGTGTTTGTGGGGTTGCCTTGGGGCCCTGTAGTGGTGGATACACTTCTGCTTGACGTGTCCTGGGGACAGAAGGATGGGCCTGCTGGGTGGGTGCTGTGGTGGTGTTTCCTGAGGAGGGTGGCTCTGTGGTGGGTTGGGACTGTGGCTGGGTCACCGACTGTCCAGAGGTCCCTGATGGGCCAGGTTGGACATCGTGATCCAGGCATGCAGAGCTGTTGTCTTCACTATGGGCCTCTTCGGGGGGGGCTGGATGTGGCTGGCCACTCCTCTCCTGTGACGTTGTGAGTGGGGGTCCTGTGGGGATATAAATGCAACGTTATTGTATCTGCGTGTGCCATCTTGTGCATGGATATGTTTCCCTCTATGGTTGTTATTAACAAGGCAGATTTGGCTTGTGTGAGTTGTGCTTGGTTTGACTAAGTGATTGTCACTAGTGGGCATGCTGTGGTGATGGGTGTTCATGCAGGTCTGTGATGGGGGTCCATGCATTGGTGTTGCATGCAGGGCTTGGTATTGGGATGGGTGGGTTGTGATGGTGGGGAATATGTGAGGTGGTGGGGGTGAGGGTAGGGGTTATTGTTTGTGATGGCATGCAGGTAGGGTGGGGGATAAAGTAGTAAAGATTTGACTTACCAGAGTCTAGTCCTACAGCTATTCCTGCCAGGCCCTCAGGATGCATGATCGCCAAGACTTGCTCCTCCAATGTTGTTAGTTGTTGGGGAGGAGGTAGGGGTCCACCACCAGTCCTCTGTACTGCTATCTGGTTTCTTGCTGTCACGAAATGTACCTCCCCCGTAGGTCATTCCACATCTTCCTGATGTCATCCCTTGTTCTTGGGTGCTGTCCCACAGCATTGACTCTGTCCACGACTCTCCGCCATGGCTCCATCTTCCTAGCAATGGATGTCTGCTGCACCTGTGACCCGAATAGCTGTAGCTCTACCCAGATGACTTCCTCCACCATGACCCTTAGCTCCTCCTCAGAGAACCTGGAATGTCGTTGCGGTGCTATGGGTGTATTGTGAGTGGTGTGGGTGAAGGTGTGTGGGGTGCTGGGCTGGGGTGTGTGATGTAGGGTGGGTTGATGGTGTATAGGTGATGGTGGTGTGTATCTGTGGTCTTGTCTGTGGTCTTGCTATCTCTCTTGTGGCACTTGTTTGTATTGGTAAAGGGTTGTGATGAATGTGGGTGTGTTTTATATCGGTGTGGGTGTGGTGTGTGTATGTATGTCAGGTCTGTGTAGTATGAATTGTTAGTGTGTGTGTATTTTGAGCGCAGCGGTCTGTACCGCCAATGGTTTACCGCGGTTGAATGTCCGCCCCAGTGATTTGTGGGTCAAGATGCTGTGGGCGTTTTTTGGTTGGCGTAACGGTGTGTGTTTTGGTACCGCCAGTTTGTCACTGACCTTTGGGCTGGCAGACTTGTGTGGGTGTCTGTATAGTGGCGGATTTCTATGTGTGGGTAATAATAAGCGTAGCAGTATACTGCCGCGGTCACGGTATGTTGTCGGCAGTGAGCATGGCGGGAAGCAAAACTTTCCACCAATGTTGTAATGAGGGCCTCAGTGTTACTAAAATAAAGGTACTTTATTTTGGTGACTCAAATCCCAAAAATACCATAGAGACTATACTCCTTTACGAGGTAAATAATACACAAATTATATACACTAGTATGCAGAAATAGCTGTAAAGCCAGTTAGAAAACAGCGTAAATATTAAAAATCACAATAGTTAGAAATAGGAAATGGGGTAACACAAACCATAAACTAAGAAAGTGGAGTGCGAAAGTCGGCTTCCCACCTAGACAAGTGCAGTGTGTAGAGGGGCGCTTGGAGTATTAAAAAACACCAAAGGTAAGTAATAGAACCAACCCCAGAGCCCAGAAAAGCAGGAGTAAATCACAGTAACTTTCTCAGAACACACAAGAACACGAGAAGGACGATTATGCAAGAACCAGAAGAGACTCCAAGACACCAACAAAGGATTTCTAGACCTGAAGACCTGTGGAAAAAGGAGACCAAGTCCAAGAAGCACTGAAGAGTCCAGGGAGAACAAGAGCCTCTGCTAACCCGGATGAAGGTGCAAAAGAGGAACCACAGGTGAGGAACAACAGTCAGTATTGCACCCAAGAAGACAGATGGGGTTCCTGGTTGGTGCTGAAGATGTCCCACGCAGATGGATGAATGCAGTCTGGTTTGCGTCACTGGATTCCACCAACAAGCCTTGGCACACGCATAGCAAGTGGTTAGTGGAAAATGACGCTGCCCGGGACCTGGTAGACTCTACCCAGGTGGGGGGGTCAAGGGGACCTCTCAGTATGCAAATTTTGGGTGAAATACTTGGTTACCAGTTTGCAGTGACACATTTTAGAGGGGAGAGAGCATAAGCACTGGGTCCTGGTTAGCAGGATCTCAGTGACACAGTCAAACGCACTGATATCAGGCAGAAATTGGGGGTAACATGCCAAAAAGAGGGTACTTTCCTACAGTGAGGATGTCACCCTCTTCTTCCTAATCCTCAACCATGATTTGACATGAACATTTCCCAACTTTCCTCACCTTCACTACCAAGATCACTTTCAGCAATTTTTTCTAGGTGATCCTCCCACTGGATTGAGTGATGTTTTTTTCATTTGGCTTCCAGTACCCTTTTGTGAACCAGGCTTACCTCGATAAACGCTCACGTGACAAATGGAGCATATCGCAATGTCCTCAACCTGTTTGTTAATCATAAAAAAGTCCAAAACTGAGGAGAAGTACTATCTTACTGGGTCACTGACAATGCTTGAAGAAGAACTGGAGACAGGTGGATGTTATGATATCCTCTCTGAAGTACATACTCCTACAGAGGTACGGGTTGGTGCAGTTCTCTGCTGGATCCTTACAAATATGGGAGATGGTGGTGCTGCCTGTTCCACATCCCTTAGAGCAGGTTGAATAGCAATGTCGGACTCCTCTGTGCCAGCTTCCATAATGACTGGTTCATATTCATCATCCTCTTCATCATCATTTCCTTCCATGATTCTAAGGCTTTCTGTAGGAAAGTACCATGTTGCCTGGCATGTTACCCCCATTTTTACATGTATGTCAGTTTGTTTTTACCTGTCTCACTGGGATCCTGCTAGCCAGGACCCCAGTGCTCATAGTTTGTGGCCTGAATGTGTGTCCCTGTGTAGAGACTAGCTGTGTCACTGAGGATCTGCTAATCAGAACCTCAGTGCTTATGCTTTCTCTGCCTTTAAAATTGTCACTAGAGGCAAGTGACCATTTTCTCCAATTCTAATTGGTACACTGGAACACCCATATAATTCCCTAGTATATGGTACCTAGGTACCCAGGGTATTGGGGTTCCAGGAGATCCCTATGGGCTGCAGCATTTCTTTTGCCACCTATAGGGAGCTCAGACAATCCTTACACAGGACTGCCACTGCAGCCTGAGTGAAATAACGTCCACGTTATTTCACAGCCATTTTACACTGCACTTAAGTAGCTTATAAGTCACCTATATGTCTAACCCTCACTTGGTGAAGGTCAGGTGCAAAGTTACTAAGTGTGAGGGCACCCTGACACTAGCCAAGGTGCTCCCACATAGTTTAGGGCAATTTCCCAGGAATTTCTGAGTGTGGGGACACCATTACAAGTGAGCACTACATATAGGTCAATAGCTATATGTAGCTTCACAATGGTAACTCCGCATATGGCCGTGTAACATGTCTGAGATGGTAGAATTGTCCCCCCATGCCAAATATGGTATTGGGGTGCCAATCCCATGCATCCCTGGGGCTCTAGCATGGACCCGGGTACTGCCAAACCAGCTCTCTGGGGTTTTCTCCGCAGCTACCCCTGCTGCCAACCCTTAGACAGGGTTCTGCCCTCCTGGGGTCTGGGCAGCCCAGTCACAGGAAGGCAGAACAAAGGATTTTCTCTGAGAGAGGGTGTTACACCCTCTCCCTTTGGAAATAGATGTTAAGGGCTGGGGAGGAGTAGCCTCTCCCAGCCGCTGGAAATTCTTTGAAGAGCACATATGGTGCCCTCCTTGCATAAACCAGTCTACACCAGTTCAAGGAACCCACAGTCCCTGCTCTGGCATGAAACTGGACAAAGGAAAGGGGAGTGACCACTCCCCTGTCCATCGCCACCACAGTGGTGGTGCCCTGAGCTCTTCCAGTGTGTCCCAGACCTCTGTCATCTTGAATCCAGAGTTATGAGGGCATAATGGAGGCCTCTGAGTTTCCAGTGCCAGCAGGTGACGTCAGAGATCCTTCCTGATAGGTGCTTACCTCACTAGGTGGCCAATTCTCCACTGAGGGCTATTTAGGGTCTCTCCTGTGGGCTTTTCCTCTGATAACGACTTGCAAGAATTCACCAGAGTTCCTCTGCATCTCCCTCTTCGACTTCTGCTAAGGATCGACCGCTGACTGCTCCAGGACGCCTGTAAAACTGCAACAAAGTAGCAAGAAGACTACCAGCCACATTGTAGCTCCTAATCCTGCCGGCTTTCCCGACTGTTTCCTGGTGGTGCTTGCTTTAGGGGCTGTCTGCCATCACCCTGCACTGGAAGCCAAGAAGAAATCTCAAGTGGGTCAACGGAATCTTCCCCTGGCTCCAGCAGGCATCAAACTTCTTCATCACCGGTACTCTGGGACCCCTCTCATCCTGACGAGCGTGGCTCCTGGAATATAGGTGGTGGACCTAAGTGACCCAGACTGTCCAGTGGTCCAACTTTCCAAATTTGGAGGGGATAAGTCCTTGCCTCCCCTCTCCGGACAGTAATCCTGTGTAGTGTATGAACTGCAGCTGCTAGAGCTTCTGTGCTCTTTTGCAAGGAATCCTCCATGCACAGCCTAGCCCAGGTCCCCAGCACTCCATCCTGTATTGCTCAACTCGCTGAGCTGACCACCGGCTTCGTGGGACCCTCTTTTGTTGCGGTTGAGACAACCGCTGTGCTCAGTTTTCTTGAACCCGTGTTCAAGTACTCCTGCGGGTGCTGCCTTTTCCTGCATGGGCTCTCTGTGTTGCTGAGGGCCCCCTCTGTCTCTTCTTCTAAATGGCGTCCTCCTGGTCCTACCTGGGCCCGGGCAGCACCTTTTTTCTTCAACCGTGACCTTTGCAGCTAGCAAGGCTTGTTTGCGATCTTTCTCATTAGAAACAACTCTGCATCCTCCAGCTCTCCGTAGGACATCTTCTGTGCAAAGGAGAAGTTCCTGGCATCTTCCGTTATTGCAGCTGCAACTCTTGCAGCTAGAAAGGCATGTTTGCGGTCTTTCTGTGTGGAAACAACTCTGCATCCTCCAGCAAGTCGTGGGACATCTTCTGACCAAAGGAGAAGTTCCTGGCACCTTCCGTTGTTGCAGAATCTTCAGCTTCTTCCACCAGGAGGCAGCCATTTTGCACCTTCATCTGGGGTTTAATGGGCTCCTGCCCCCGCTGGACACTTTCGTTACTCTTGGACTTGGTCCCCTTCCTTTACAGGATCCTCAGGTCCAGGAATCCGTCTTCAGTGCTTTGCAGTCTGTTGTGGTCTTTGCAGAATATCCTATCACGACTTGTGTTTCTGGGGAAGTAAGGTCACTTTACTCCTACTTTTCAGGGTCTTGGGGTGGGGTATCTTGGATACCCTTAGTGTTTGCTTACACTCCCAGCAACCCTCTACACACTACACTATGCCAGGAGTCCCCAAGTTGTTCGCATTCCACTTTCTTAGTATAGGGTTTGTGTTGCCTTTAGGCCTATTGCATCCAATTGTATTCTACAGTGTTTGCACTACTTTTCTAACTGTTTACTTACCTGTTTTTGGTTTGTGTGTATATTTTGTGTATTTTATTTACCTCCTAAGGGAGTATATCCTCAGAGATACTTTTGGCACATTGTCACTAAAATAAAGTACCTTTATTTTTAGTAACTCTGGGTATGGTGATTCTTATGATATAGTGCTATATGATATAAGTGGTATAGTAGGAGCTTTGCATGTCTCCTAGTTCAGCCTACGCTGCTCTGCTTTAGCTACCCCTATCAGCCTAAACTGCTAAAACACTACTAATCTACTAATAAGGGATAACTGGACCTGGCACAAGGTTTAAATACCATCAGGTACCCACTATAAGCCAGGCCAGCCTCCTACACTTTCTGGAACTTTTTTCCCTTGCCTTTGCAGGCATCTCCTGGACTCTGCTGGGGTCCACTCCATTTCCTTATTATTGTCATCAGAAGTGGTGCTTGGAGAAGAAGGTGGAGTAGTACGCTTCCTTTTTCTTGCTGGAGATCTGGGAGCCATTGATTCTAAAAGAGGAGGTTCTTGCTCGGCAGGAAGCTTGACCCCCTTTTCTGCTCCAAGTTCAGAAAGATCTACCATAGCTGGCTGCAGCTGTTGATCACTTTGTTCTGCTTCCTAAAAGATTGAATACTACTTAGCGAAAGGGAAAAATCCAATTTAACATCACTGTTCGTCAGCGTTGCCATGACTCACTGACAGACATGGTCTTGGTCTTAGATTGGGGTGGTGCTGTTGATGCGGGAGTGCTGTTCCCAAGTTGCTCCACGTTGGCTGGTATAGCATTCACATGTCTCCTGAAAAGGGATGCGGTTGGCACGTCAGTGGTGGAAGGCCCCTTCTTCTCACTGACCACTTTTGTGCGAACAACTTTCTTTGGGGCCATTTTAAGATTTCAATTGGCAGAGGCACTAAGATGCACAAGCGGAAGAGTTTGGAGGTCCAAAGTAACTGTACAGGCCTCCTCTTTGGCGGTATTGCGGGTGAAGTGACATCTCTTCCCTTGTGCCCCTAAAAGCTTACCAAACTAACCAAAACTAACCGAACTAAAAAAACATGTAGTTAGTGAAATGTGTCATTGCTGCAGATTGAAACAGTACAGAAAAATAAAATTTTAGTGTGGTTGGTTACCTTTGTAATACATTCCACTTTAATCCATTATTTTAAAGTCAAACCACATCACCACACCATAAAATGTCATTTCAAATCAGGCTGCACAACATGCAGATATAGCTCTTTGCTTTATCTCCAACTGTTTTAAAGAAGACACGTATGGCAGTCAGAAAGAGGTACTTGGGTAAATGGAATAATCATTTAAAAATACCTATGGCAGCAAGGTGGTCAAAGGAAATTTAAATAATCATTAAAAAATGAGTTATGCTGGTGAGGTCTCTACTGGGCACCATATCCAGGGTGTCCAGGAGGAAATGTAATTAATATACACCTAAATTAACCAAATGCTGTAGTGCGGCTGTGCACCTTTGGTGGATGGATTGATGAATTAATGGATGGATGGAGGTATGTATGGCAGGATTGATGGAACAAGGAATATTGCAGAATTAAATAAGATGACATAAATTAAAAAAATAAATAAAAAACATTTAAGAAAAACTAAAATTAGAGGTATAAAAAAAATGAAAAAAATATATAATTAAAGTAGAATAAAAAATAAATAAAAAGTAAAGTAAAATTATATAATAACATAAAATAAAATAAAAAAGTTAAATAGAAAAGTTAAATATAACATTTAACTTGAATTGTAAACTTAAATATACAAATAAGAAGCTCAATAATTGCCAACGTTTGTATGCAAGCCTATGGGCAAGACACACTAGCTGGATGCACAAAATGGCTGCCAGCCACATGGTCAAATATCAGCAAGGAGGCATGGCAAACAAAGAACACATGCAATGCAATGGCAAAGGTACACTGGCTGGATGCACAAAATGGCCACCAGCCACATCGTCAAACAACAACAAGGAGTCATGGGGAAAAAGGAACACATGGAAGCCTATGGCAAAGACTCAGTTGCTGGAAGTACAAAATGACTGCCAGCCACATGGTCAAAGAACAAAAAGGAGCAAGGAGGCATAGCAAACAAAAAACACATGCATGCCTTTGGCAAAGGGACACTGGCTTGATGCATAAAATAGCTGCCAGCCACATGATCAAACAAAAACAACAACAAGGAGCAAGGAGGCAATGAGAACAAACAACACATGCAAGCCTATGGCAAAGACACAGTGGCTGGATGCACAAAATGGCTGCCAGACACACAGTGAAACAACAACAAAGAGCAATGAGGCATGGCAACCAAAGAACACCAGCAAGCCTATGGCAAATGGACACTGGCTAGATGCACAAAATTGCCAACAGTCACATGGTCCAACAACAGCATCGAGCAAGGAGGGATGGGAATAAAGAACATATGCAAGTCTATAGACATAGACTACACACAATAGCCTCTGGCCACATGGCATGGAGAACACAGACAAATGGTAGAAAATGACACACACACACACATACACACTGGTCAGAAGCAGTCATGGTGGTAACACTGAAGAAACACTAACATTAATTCAGCAATGCAAAACACGAAAATTAACTGAGCTATAAAAATTTCACAACACACATCCTGCTATGCCATCAAATATTACACCACAACATATACACTTTTTGGAAAAAACATGTAAAATGCAAACACTATCCAACATTTTAAATTTAATCTAATGCCATCCCTGTCGTGAATAAGTTTTAAAAACATTATAGCACTGAAACTGTTATTTCATACACTGATGACTACTCGTTCTGGCTCCTACCGGCTAGATGGCCCTTTGGAAATCTAGGCCACATAGTAAAATAATATTGCAAACATGTAGAAAAGGTACTGAGCTGTGTAACAATTTAACTTTACAAAAGGTGAAAAAATCAATGAAATGCAAAATAAATAATAACTAGACCCATACTTAAACTCCAGGCCACCCACCACTATAAATCACATTAAAGTACAAAGAAATACTGGTGCATGACTAACCAAACGAACAACACCCTAGTTTGTTAACATACTTGCACGATTTCACAAAAACAAAGTCCTTACATCCGAACGTATATCCAGGAGACAAAGAGAGCAATCCTTCAAGCAAGAATTTTAAGTGAGAAGTGACCAGGAGATGGGCAAAACACCGGGAGGAGCCGGCTGGACAGGAACAGGAAGCTGGAGTCTCTAAAGCATTTCCTTCCTGTTTGGAATAAAAGCCTTCTCCCACTAAAAAACAACTTGAAGGGTGTATTGGAGAAGAACATCGAGTCTAAAATCGAGTTTTTGACTAGATTTAGATGCATCTTGAGTAGAAAATCTACTCAAGGTAAATTGGTGCTTGGGAGTGGGGCTGCTTTGGCCACCCTCACAGCCAAAAGCAGCTTGAGTAAATACAAAGTCTTGCATGTGCAGCCAGAAGAATACAAAGGCTCGAGCACACTTGCTAGCGGCCCAAGAGTGTTGTGGTGCTCACAAGGGATGGGCAAAACCAAGTCATGCATGAGTAAATGAACTCTACTCTGTGCCTGATTGCGGAATTTGGGAACTCCGCTCTAGTACACATAGCATGAAGTGCCTGAATTCCACAAGCTCTAATGAAGTGGATTTTGTTGCCTAGGCCTACTTGCAACTCTCCTGGTACTGCTGGACTCGGCCATCTGTGAGTCCTACCCTTGCCTGAGGTGCCCCCTTTAATCCTGGACTTCAGAAGTGGGTTCTGCAGCTGCAAAAATTCAAAGAGCAATACATCATCCCAAGTGTGGTAGAAAAATTAATGTTCCGCCTCAAAAAAATAACGCATCACATCTGCAACTACAAACCTCAAAAAGTGAAGCATCGCCCCGAGTGCAGCTGACAAATTGACACTTTGCATCTCTGTTGATGATGCAGAGACTACCCAACGATAACAGCTTTACCATTGCATGACCCAATGACAACGCTCTGCATGGCCCACCGCTGATGCATTGTATCCACTTCTACAGAGCCTGACAATGACGCATTGCCTTGAGTGCAGGAGAAAATCTACACATTGCGTCCCCACTGACAATGCATTGTTCCTCCAAAGGTACTCTTTCATCGGACTCTGCATTAGTTTTGTTACCAACCTAACCTCCATCGCGGCTAGCCTAGATTTTGACTTTGCACTGGTCCCTTGAGACCCCAAGTAACCTTTTTACCGCTATAGACTTCTAAGCACTGTTCACATTTAGGGCCTCATTATAAGTTTGGCGGTGTCAAGACTACCATGCTGCCTGTTGCGGTCATACTGCCAACAGGCTGGCAGAGAAGACCACCAAATTATGACCATGGTGGTATTCAGAACAGAATACAGCCAAAGCACTGCCAACACTGTCACAGCGGTCTGGCCACCAAGGATGATGGTTTCCACCTGCAGGCCGACAGAGACCATGTTTCTGCAGGAAAGATTATGAGATTGCCCACCGTCAAGGTTTCCGCTGTGGTAACACTACCATGGAAATCCAAGGAAGAAACAAACTGCAAAAACTGAGACACTCAACTTCAGGAAGCCATACTCGTCCAGAGTTGCCATGGAACCACAACTACACGTCATCCCGCTGCTCCTACTCGCCCAGAGACTCTGGAATCAATGCTGAAGATGACAACAGCAAACGTACACACACACATTTACCTGTCAGTTTTGTATATTGCCAAAGTTCATACACACGTACGCCCACAACATACCATCAGGAATGGGGGCAGAGGTTAAAACACACATGTAACCTGACACTGACAAGCACACTCACAGACACCCACATACACACCCATACGTACACAGCATACACACTGCAGCCTCACACACACATGTCAAAACATACACCAACTCCCTGAAACACAGCACCGGCCCAGTCACACACAATAACACACAACACCACAACATATCACAACAACACCACAAATGCAACACCATCAATGCATTGGCAAGCACCAACAATAGACACTACCCAGTGATAAATCACACATACAACACAAGGTACCACCAACAGGGATCAAGCACAATCGACATACACAGCAAACACACAGCACATCATATCTGACATACCAGGCACCAAATACACACACAGTTAAGGCATACAAGGCCACACACCAGTGCAACAAACACATGTCAACACAATCACCACTCAATACCATGACACCAACATGTCCCCAACATATACACGCTCATCGCACAACACACACCCATCACTGGGGAACAAAAGCACATCACGCAACCTCACATGCTGCCCAGACAAAACAGGTAACACAATCACCACTTACACACAAATACTCACACTCAAGCAATGTCAGCCATGTACAAATCTGCCCTAATAAAAGAAATGCAGGAGAACCATATAACGTTGAAACCAACAACTGGTTGGTCCAAATATGGATTAAAAATTTGAAATATAATTGAAATGTCCTAAGCCCCAGGCCAGTACAATGGGAAAATGTGCAACATGCACGCAATGCACATCTGTGTGCCCCGAACGTAACTCCTGACTGTCATGTAACCTCCACAATTAGGGGCATCAAGGGGACAGGCACTTCAGGGATTATCAGGAAAGCAAATGTGGGGTTTGGGCCTAGGCTTCGGAGGAGGTCCTTTGGGATTGGGCTTGGGGGGGCTTTTAGAGCTACACTTAGGGGAGGGTTGGGTTCTCTTGAGGGGGATAGACTTCTTGGTGGGGGAGGGGCATGGGTACTTGCAGAGGGCAGGGGAGGCCTTGGAGGTAGAAGGGAGAGACCTGGTGAGGGAAACAGAGCATTTAGTGTTCTCACAGGGGGGAAGAGGAGTATGGAAAAGGTCACAAACAGGAAGGAACAGTTTTTTTGACACACTGGGACGATCATCAGAAAAGGGTTTAGGTGTGGAGGGTGAAGCAGTGGTTGTCTGACGTGTATGTGTGGGTGTCATGGGTTTGTGTTTGTGCGAGGTATGCTTGTGGGTGGTGGGTGTCTGTTGGGTGGGTGAGTGAGGGTGTTTATGTGTATGGGACTGAGGGGGTAGAGGTACTGGGGATGCAGTGGTGGGTGGGCGACTGCAGTAATGGTAGATGTACTGGATGTAGTAGTGTCAGTGGTTGTGGTGTCTGGGTCTAGTGACTAAGGTGGATATCTGAGGGTCTGCTATTGGACTGACTGTGGGTAGGATAGGTGTAGTGGCTAGATCTGTGAATGTTGGTGTGGTGTCTGCAGGTGTGTAAGGTGTAGTGTCAGTGATGCTGGGAGTGGTGGGGTTGTTGGAGAAGGTTGTGACTGTTGCTGTGTCTGTATTTGTATGTTGATTGTGTGCATGCTGGTGGTGAGTCCTGTGGTGCCTATGTTAGTCTGAGCTATGTTGAGGTGGATGCAAGCCTCTCTGCCTGTGTGCTTTGGCTGGGTTGGGGAAGGGGGGTTTGGGTTTGGGAAGAGGAAGGTGGAGGGGGACGGTTGACAATGGGTGACACGCTGCTGTCAGTGTGGAGGCCAGAACCTGAAAGGATCTCTGTAAGCCAGCTAGTGCACTGTGAATGCCCCCAGGAACGCATTAGTTTGTTGGACTTGAGTTGCCAGTCCCTGGATGGCATTCACGATGGTCGACTGACCCACAGAGATCGACCTCAGGAGGTCAATAGTCTCTTCACTTAGAGCAGCAGGGCTGACAGGGGCAGAGGTATCTGTGGCAAAGGAGATGCCCACCCTCTTGGGTGAGCGGGCACAGCCAACTGGGTGGGGAGCTACGGGGAGGGCCATGGTAGTAAGGGGTTGGCGGACTTAGATGGTGCTGGGGTAGTCCCAGATGGGTTCACCACTGCGAGGGAGTGTCCACTGGAGGATGATTCCGAAGATGAAGAACTGGATTCCATCTCCCCATGGCATTTCCCTCACCCTCTGGGTCACTTGGTCCCTGGTGCCGGTGGTATCATGACTTCGGGCTCCATGGCCAGCATCTTCCCCACTCAGCTGTGCCCCGTCTCCTTCGCCTGCTGATGCTGAGAAACAGAGACAGGGAGGGTCATCACATTATTTACATACACATACATTACACCCTAACAACATTAACATTACATCTATGTGTGAAACACCCCCATTTTGGAACCATTTTTAGCCAACATCATGCCACAAGAACATTTTTTCCATAATGCTATATGACAAAATTGTCACACACAACATAAGCCAAATATTTGACCACTACATCACCATCGTATCAGTACAGCTATCACATAAACTATACCTACACAAGATGATTTGTCAACATAAAAAGTATGTCCGAATGCAAGCATCACTGTGAAACAACAATCCATCAAAGGGAATTATCGGCTCATTCCGACCCCGGCGGTCAAGGACTGCCGGGGCAGGGGATGCGGGAGCACCGCCAACAGGCTGGCGGTGCCCCGCAGGGCATTCTGACCGCGGCGGTTTGGCCGCGGTCAGACCAGGAAAACCGGCGGTCTCCCGCCGGTTTACCGCTGCCCTGGGAATCCCCCATGGCGGCGCAGCTTGCTGCGCCGCCATGGGGGATTCCGACCCCCTCACCGCTATCCTGTTCCTGGCGGTTCTGACCGCCAGGAACAGGATGGCGGTGAGGGGTGTCGTGGGGCCCCTGGGGGCCCCTGCAGTGCCCATGGCAATGGCATGGGCACTGCAGGGGCCCCGTAAGAGGGCCCCACTTTGAATTCCAGTGTCTGCTCAGCAGACACTGGAATTCGCGACGGGTGCAACTGCACCCGTCGCACCTTCCCACTCCGCCGGCTCCATTCGGAGCCGGCTTCCTCGTGGGAAGGGGTTTCCCGCTGGGCTGGCGGGCAGCCTGCTGGCGGTCGCCCGCCAGCCCAGCGGGAAAGCCAGAATGGCCTCCGCGGTCTTTCGACTGCGGAGCGGCCATATGGCGGTTCCCTCCAGGCGGGCGGCTCCCGCCACCCGCCGGGGTCTGAATGACCCCCTTAGTCTTGACTATGATATCACACTCAAACATACTACAAATCTGCACTTGCTCAGTCCATTACCAGATGTCATGTTACCTCATCACATTCCAATTATAACATAGCATGTTGCTTAGCAATCACATTCATAACTTGTAACTGCGTCCATACCATTCACAATAACAAAATCCATAGATGCACCTACTCCATTTGGCATATCCAAAGTTGGAGTATGATAGAATTAAAATCCATTTCAACAACACTCAATAGTGTTTTTGCAAAGATTAATAAATACTTTGTAGACCTACTCACCTTAGTCATTCTCACATAGTAAACAAAGGCCCTCATTATGACCTTGGCGGGCGGCTTCAGCCGCACGCCAAGATCTGACCGCCGGGCGGCCGCCAATTCAGCTGCACTCCCTCCGCGGTCATTATGAGATCCTGGTTTCCGCCCGCCGGCCCAGCGGGGATCTCGGCCGCAACACAGGAGCTGGCTCCAAATGGAGCCGGCGGTGTTGCGGCCGTGCGACGGGTGCAGTTGCACCCGTCACGCTTTTCACTGTCTGCTATGCAGACAGTGAAAAGCTGCATGGGGCCCTGTCAGGGACCATGGAAAGTGCCCACAAGTGCCCTTCCCTTGCCCCAGGACCCCCCACCCACACCAGAGGGGCACAACAGGATGGGGGACCCATCGCAGGTAAGTCCTTGTAAGTATATTTTTTTTATATAACCCCGCTCGGGGCCCTGTCTTGAGGACCCCTGCACGGCGATGGCCCCAGTGGCCATGCCCAGGGGACATTCATCCTATTGGGGTGGTGGGCATGGCTCCTGTCTTTACTAAGACAGGTGCCATGCCCATGGGTGTTGTGCGCCAGAAAATGGCGCTACACTGCTTAGAGGCAATTTTTCTGCCTCTAAACTATGTAGCGCCATACTTTAGCACACAAGCCCCAGTTTCCCCTATGCCTCCCCCGTCCTGTTAACAGGGCATTAGCGTCGGCTGGCGCCATTTCATAAATATGGCGCCCGGCCAGCGTCTTGGAATCGTGCTAGCCGGGGCTATACTTTTTCATGCAAGAATGCGCTAACGCAGTTTTGTGTGAAAAAGTGTAAATCTGGCCCTTAGTGCACAACTCATGAATATTTGGCCTGTTTCTCACCTGTCAGACCCTATGTTGCACATATAGCTAGATCCAGTGGAATAGGAATGACAGAGACCAAATACCTGGGCAACTTACCAACAGTGTATCTAGAGTATGGATCAGTAGGTGGAAAGGATGGCCCAGCAGGTTACATATAGAGCAGTGTAGTGGTACACATATGACACAGTCATGTATGCGTCACCAAATGCTTCAATACAATATGGTTGACATTGGTGAGTTGTATGGACCTATACACAATTACATCTCCACACCTGTATGTCACTGTTATAACATGTACACCTAGGTGTACCTTGAGGACCCTTTGTCTTTAGCACTTACCACATTGTCACAACTTAAATACTTACACATTATACACTGAACTGACAGAGGGATGGACATGTGTGTAGTCAGTACTTATCCCCTTCTGGCTACGGTGCTGTCCTCAAATGCCCATCCAACTTAGGGTAGTCCATTGTTAAAATGCAGGCCATTAGGGAGGGTGAAGGCCTGATGGGCACCCCTCCCTCTTTGGAAGGACATCCCCAGCTGGTCCTCTGCGGTTTCCCAGGCCCAGCATCTCAGGTCCTCCCGCCAATTCCTACAGTGGGTGCTCCACTGGCTGTAGACCCCCAGGGTCCACACTTGCTTGGTGATGGCATGCCAGATCCCCTTCTTTTGATGGGCATTGCACTGCATGGATGAAACAGACAAAAGGAGGTTAAAATTATATCCACACGCACCATCCTAACACAATGTGGTGAGAACACTTCAGTCACAGCAAGTAGGCAAACATTCCCTTCCTCTCAGTCCAAACTCATTCACAATTTACCATCTGAAGCCAGCCCATGTGAGAAGTGGAGTCTCCCATACAACATGCTTGATCATACCTGGTATTGACTAGACACATATGACCAGGCCACATGATCATCCATAACATGGTATTTCTCTATAAATATTTCTCACACCATTATTGTTGTCTATGCTGCAATATCTGTTGTGTATAAAGGAAGTTAGAATACACAGTCTCTACCATGTATCACTACTGTATGCCTATGCACATGTACATATTTCCATACACCCAGACATGATTGCCCAATCCCTCACTACATCACATTTTATGTACACCATCATAGATTCCACTTGTCGTGACGGGCCACTCACCTGAAAAGCAGGATGTCTTCAGGGGCAATGGTACGCCCCCGACCTCCTAGAACACCTCTCAGCACTTCCTGGTGGACCCAGAAAAGGAAAGGGGGAATGGAAGAGAAAGAGACAAAGCACTGCCACGTCCTGCCGGTCCAGCCAGGCACCCTGTATCTTCGGGGGGCAGGTCATTGTTGACAGAGTGATAGTAGAGTTAGTGCACTCAACTTCCTTGAAACTGAATCTCTCTTTCTGATACGGACTGAGGAGCGGTAGAAGAACACCGGGATGCTCCAGCACTTTTCTTGGATAATAATAACTGTTGGCACAATTACTAACACTGCATTACCAAAAACCCAAACTGAATACCATACAATAAGTACTACGACACTAGGGCTGGCTTCACAGAGATTCTCTGTTGCACAATACAATTAAAACTGTGGTTATCATGCACAAGAAAGACAAACAAGGGCATTAATTATATCACATATAACTTTCCTGCATGTACAGGGTTAAACTAAAAGGAACAAAAACAATCCAAGAAATACACATTTCCATTCTGGGTTCAAACAGTTAGGGTAGCACAGTTTGGTTTGGTTTTACTGTGTGTGTGAAAAACCCTTCAAAAAGCAAACTCCTCAAACTTGAAACATGGTCATGAATGACACAATTTAAAATCCAAGAGTTATGCTATTTGAGAAAGAAAAGTCACCTAAATGCTCTTTTAAAATTGCACTGTCGATTTTTGTAGTACTTGAGCTCAAGCAGATTTCCTGATGCACATTTAGGCAAATAACTACAATAATAATGTAGAATGTTCAGAAATGCATTTGTCTCTTCAAGATAAGCACTCTGCCAAAATACGAGGTCTGAAATACACCAGCTGTTCTAGGAAAGTGCGGCGCTCAAAGAACAAACTCCCAGGAAAGTACTAGTCACCTAGCTGCAGTCTTTTCCGGAGTGCTGAAGGAATGCCTGTTGTCAGCTAGTACAGGAAAGAAGAAAAGAATTGCCTCAAAAGTCCTGAATATGAGGATGACAGCGGGGCTGGATTGCCAAGTCAGATGCTGAGATCAGGAGGCAAAACAAAGCCAAGCAGGGAGGCCTGCTTCACTCTGCTATTTATAGCCAATCAGGAAAGCAGGTGAGTTTCCACATGTGGATGAGTCACCACACCAAATTAGAAGCACATGTCTACACCTGCTCACATTAGCAACCAAGCATTGGTAAAACAAGCATTGATAAAAACAATTGGGTAAGACAGCACATCATGTTTACTTAGAAACATGAAGGTTTAACCAAGAACAGAGATATGATTTAACCCTAATCCCTGGGGATGCTGACAGATAATGCAGGAGGCACCTTGGGCATTCCTGATACCACTTTTCACACATTGTTATACCATTGGACTCACCTGTTCCTCTGGTGCACCAGATAGCTGTCTATACAGGGGTAGGACCTCATCCACCAGCTTGTCTAATTCTTCTGGAGTGAAGGCTGGGGCCCTATCTCATGCAGGATGTTGCATGGTAGCTCCCAGAGCCAGTTCTCGCAGCTCAGGCAGAGGAGGTCTTGATGGCAGCAGTGCCAGATGTTAAGTGAACAATACCACAGAAGATGGCGGTCACATCCAACACGTACATGACCGTCACCGCCGGTGGACATCGCCATTGGCCCAGGTCTACCAAAAGCTGCAATGTATTCTAATCGCAATGTGCAGTGTGGTTGTAACCTCCTACCACCATGACGACATCTGCTGGCAGAGTTAGGTCACTTTCTCATGTCTAGTACAGTAGGTCAGTAACCTACCCTTTTGAGATAGATGGCACCTATTTAGCCTTGGTTCACCCCAGTGCCAATGATCAGGTTTACAGGAACAGGAAGTGCCAAATATCCTGGACCAACCCATGATTCCTTCATCATGCGGAACACAATATCCCACTGCTGAGGACACAACTCTACACAAACAGGGCCTGGCTGGTTGATAAGTCACATATTACAGGTATGTCTGCAAAGTTTTTTCCCTGCTATGACAAATGTGCATGTCCAAGATATATGTTTGTGTTGTTATTCCTCTTCCTTATAGGTGACTTAGTCTATCCAAACCGTCCTTGGTTATTGACACCAGTAAGATACCCAACCACGTCAGGGGAAGTCTGCTTCAATGAGGCCCATGGAAGGACAAGGCATGTCGTGGAGGGGACTTTTTGTCTCCTGAAGGCAAGATTTCACAGTCTGGATAAATCTGAAGGAGTCCTCTTCTACTCACCTAAGAAGGTATGCCAAATTATTGCTGCCAGCTGCATGCTCCAAAACCTTGCCCTGAGATGTCAGATACCATTCATACCAGACGAGGGGGAACCAGCAGTATCTGTTGGTGTAAATGCAGATTTTCCAAGTGAGGATGAGCCAGATGAAGCTAAAACTGGAGACATCAGGGCAGATCTCATCCACCAGTACTTCAACTGACTAAAGGTATGTGATGTGTTGTCAATAGTGAGATTCCATTGTGTAATCTACACATGATAGGTGGCGTCTCACCTCCTATTTACCATCATTTGTGAGGTCTTCCGTAGCTCCAAAGCCAACGAGTCAGATATGCATGCAGATTGTTAGTTGGTATTGTGTACTGAATAGTGTGGTATACAGTGTGATGGTGTGTTACTGCACAAGCAAAGTCACACTTGTAAAAATGACTTGTCAGAAATTATGTATATTGACAAAATATGTCCTATTCCTTATCTTTGACAATCACAGATTTGCTGGGTTTCAGTTTGGCTCTTCCTTATTGTCAATTCACAGACAGTGTCAGCGGCAGATGGGATTTTCCGGCAGACACGAGGATTTGACATGGATGAAACCAGGTAAGAATTAGCATGAGTATGTGGAGTGTCACTTATATGGCCAGACTATCAGGACACTGGGATGGAAGTGTGTTTTCCTACCAAGAGGAAGAGTTTGGTAATAGAGGTGGTCAAATGATGCCATGTGTGTGTCCATATGTGTCTGACACATGTGAAAATATTGAACCAGAGCCTCTACCATATTAATGGTTTCTATTGTATGTGAACTACCTTGCACATAGCCGTCAGTGTGTTACTACTTTGCAGACCAATGTGTATATCTCTGAGGACTGACATGGGTGAGTGGGAAACTATAGGAGCCTGACCATGAAAAGTGGAAGATTCCAGGACTGAGGACATCAGTACTGATCTCTGTCTGTATCATGGGGTATGATTATTAGGAAGCTAAGGTGTGGGTATGTATTAAGCCTTTACCTAGTCATACAAAGGACAAGTAAGTATGCCTCTTGGCTTGAAGAAAGTCTGACATATCCCTAACTTCAGTGTCCTGTGGGTTAGTGGTATATGACATATAAGCTGGCATTTGGAAGTCACCAGCTGTATTACTCTATCTGTTGGTTGCAAGTCTACAAATAAATGTGTTGAGATGTACAATGCAGCTGTTTTGGCTTATGTCTATGTTACACTCCCAATGTAATGGGTCTCCTGGTGATACTGTACACATGTGATGTTCATAAGAAAGTCTGTACAATACAGAGGGACATATTGATACAGGAGTTGTTATGCATGACAGTTGTACATGGTTGATACATGTAACTTACACAGGACGTGTTTAACCCCTTCGCTGCCAGGCCTTTTCCCCCTCCTGTGCCAGGCCTTTTTTTGCCTATTTGGGGCAGTTCGCGCTTAGGCCCTCATAACTTTTTGTCCACATAAGCTAACCAAGCCAAATTTGCGTCCTTTTTTTCCAACATCCTAGGGATTCTAAAGGTACCCAGACTTTGTGGGTTCCCCTGAAGGAGGCCAAGAAATTGGCCAAAATACAGTGAAAAGTTCGTTTTTTTTAAAAAAAATGGAAAAAGGGGCTGCAGAAGAAGGCTTGTGGTTTTTCCCCTGAAAATGGCATCAACAAAGGGTTTGCGGTGCTAAACTCAGCAGCTTCCCAGCTTTCAGGAACAGGCAGACTTGAATCCGAAAACCCAATTTTTCAACACAATTTTGGCATTTTACTGGGGCATACCCCATTTGTGCAATTTTTTGTGCTTTCAGCCTCCTTCCAGTCAGTGACAGGAATGGTCATGAAACCAATGCTGGATCCCAGAAACCTAAAAATTTCTGAAAAGTAGACAACATTCTGAATTCAGCAAGGGGTCATTTGTGTAGATCCTACAAGGGTTTCCTACAGAAAATAACAGCTGAAAAAGAAAAATATTGAAATTGAGGTGAAAAAAACATCAATTTTTCTCTACTTTTTACTCTGTAACTTTTCCCTGCAATGTCAGATTATCGAAAGCAATATACCGTTACGTCTGCTGGACTCCTCTGGTTGCGGGGATATATAGGGTTTGTAGGTTCATCAAGAACCCGAGGAACCCAGAGCCAATAAATTAGCTGCACCCTGCAGTGCGTTTTCATTCTATACGGGTATACAGTAATTCATTTGCTGAAATATAAGGAGTAAAAAATAGCTATCAAGAAAACCTTTGCATTTCCAAAAAGGGCACAAGATAAGGTGTTGAGGAGCAGTGGTTATTTGCACATCTCTGAATTCCGGGGTGACCATAGTAGCACGTGAATTACATGGAATTTCTCAAATAGATGTCTTTTTTACACACACCCCTATATTTGGAAGGAATAAATGTAGAGAAAGACAAGGGGCAATAACACTTGTTTTGCTATTCTATGTTCCCCCAAGTCTCCCGATAAAAATGATACCTCACTTGTTTGGGTAGGACTAGCGCCCGCGACAGGATATGCCCCAAAACACAACGTGGACACATCACAGAAAACAGAGCTGTTTTTAGCAAAGTGACTACCTGTAGTTTTTGGCCTCTAGCTCAGCCGCCACCTAGGGAAACCTACCAAACCTGTGCATTTCTGAAAACTAGAGACCTAGGGGAATCCAAGGAGGGGTGACTTGTGTGGCTCGGACCAGGTTCTGTTACCCAGAATCCTTTGCAAACCTCAAAATTTGACTAAAAAAACACATGTTCCTCACATTTCTGTGGCAGAAAGTTCTGGAATCTGAGAGGAGCCACAAATTTCCTTCCACCCAGCGTTCCCCCACGTCTCCCGATAAAAATGATACCTCACTTGTGTGGGTAGGCCTAGCGCCCGCGACAGGATATGCCCCAAAACACAACCTGGACACATCACAGAAAACAGAGCTGTTTTTAGCAAAGTGACTACCTGTAGATTTTGGCCTCTAGCTCAGCCGCCACCTAGGGAAACGTACCAAACCTGTGCATTTCTGAAAACTAGAGACCTAGGGGAATCCAAGGAGGGGTGACTTGTGTGGCTCGGACCAGGTTCGGTTACCCAGAATCCTTTGCAAACCTCAAAATTTGGCTAAAAAAACACATGTTCCTCACATTTCTGTGGCAGAAAGTTCTGGAATCTGAGAGGAGCCACAAATTTCCTTCCACCCAGCGTTCCCCCACGTCTCCCAATAAAAATGATACCTCACTTGTGTGGGTAGGCCTAGCGCCCGCGACAGGATATGCCCCAAAACACAACCTGGACATATCACAGAAAACAGAGCTGTTTTTAGCAAAGTGACTACCTGTAGATTTTGGCCTCTAGCTCAGCCGCCACCTAGGGAAACCTACCAAACCTATGCATTTCTGAAAACTAGAGACCTAGGGGAATCCAAGGAGGGGTGACTTGTGTGGCTCGGACCAGGTTCTGTTACCCAGAATCCTTTGCAAACCTCAAAATTTGGCTAAAAAAACACATGTTCCTCACATTTCTGTGGCAGAAAGTTCTGGAATCTGAGAGGAGCCACAAATTTCCTTCCACGCAGCGTTCCCCCACGTCTCCCGATAAAAATGATACCTCACTTGTGTGGGTAGGCCTAGCGCCCGCGACAGGATATGCCCCAAAACACAACGTGGACATATCACAGAAAACAGAGCTGTTTTTAGCAAAGTGACTACCTGTAGATTTTGGCCTCTAGCTCAGCCGCCACCTAGGGAAACCTACCAAACCTGTGCATTTCTGAAAACTAGAGACCTAGGGGAATCCAAGGAGGGGTGACTTGTGTGGCTCGGACCAGGTTCTGTTACCCAGAATCCTTTGCAAACCTCAAAATTTGGCTAAAAAAACACATGTTCCTCACATTTCTGTGGCAGAAAGTTCTGGAATCTGAGAGGAGACACAAATTTCCTTCCACCCAGCGTTCCCCCACGTCTCCCGATAAAAATGATACCTCACTTGTGTGGGTAGGCCTAGCGCCCGCGACATGATATGCCCCAAAACACAACGTGGACATATCACAGAAAACAGAGCTGTTTTTAGCAAAGTGACTACCTGTAGATTTTGGCCTCTAGCTCAGCCTCCACCTAGGGAAACCTACCAAACCTATGCATTTCTGAAAACTAGAGACCTAGGGGAATCCAAGGAGGGGTGACTTGTGTGGCTCGGACCAGGTTCTGTTACCCAGAATCCTTTGCAAACCTCAAAATTTGGCTAAAAAAACACATGTTCCTCACATTTCTGTGGCAGAAAGTTCTGGAATCTGAGAGGAGCCACAAATTTCCTTCCACCTAGCGTTCCCCCACGTCTCCCGATAAAAATGATACCTCACTTGTGTGGGTAGGCCTAGCGCCCGCGACAGGATATGCCCCAAAACACAACGTGGACACATCACAGAAAACAGAGCTGTTTTTAGCAAAGTGACTACCTGTAGATTTTGGCCTCTAGCTCAGCTGCCACCTAGGGAAACCTACCAAACCTATGCATTTCTGAAAACTAGAGACCTAGGGGAATCCAAGGAGGGGTGACTTGTGTGGCTCGGACCAGGTTCTGTTACCTAGAATCCTTTGCAAACCTCAAAATTTGGTTAAAAAAACACATGTTCCTCACATTTCTGTGGCAGAAAGTTCTGGAATCTGTGAGGAGCCACAAATTTCCTTCCACCCAGCGTTCCCCCACGTCTCCCGATAAAAATGATACCTCACTTGTGTGGGTAGGCCTAGCGCCCGCGACAGGATATGCCCCAAAACACAACGTGGACATATCACAGAAAACAGAGCTGTTTTTAGCAAAGTGACTACCTGTAGATTTTGGCCTCTAGCTCAGCCGCCACCAAGGGAAACCTACCAAACCTATGCATTTCTGAAAACTAGAGACCTAGGGGAATCCAAGGAGGGGTGACTTGCGGGGCTCGGACCAGGTTCTGTTACCCAGAATCCTTTGCAAACCTCAACATTTGGCTAAAAAAACACATGTCCCTCACATTTCTGTGGCAGAAAGTTCTGGAATCTGAGAGGAGCTACAAATTTCCTTCCACCCAGCGTTCCCCCAAGTCTCCCGATAAAAATGATACCTCACTTGTGTGGGTAGGCCTAGCGCCGGCGACAGGAAACACCCCAAAGCGCAACGTGGACACATCCTAAATTTTGGAAAAAAACAGAGGTGTTTTTTGCGAAGTGCCTACCTGTAGATTTTGGCCTCTAGCTCAGCCGGCACCTAGGGAAACCTACCAAACCTGTGCATTTCTGAAAACTAGAGACCTAGGGGAATCCAAGGAGGGGTGACTTGCGGGGCTCGGACCAGGTTCTGTTACCCAGAATCCTTTGCAAACCTCAAAATTTGGCTAAAAATACACATGTTACTCACATTTCTGTGGCAGAAAGTTCTGGAATCTGAGAGGAGCCACAAATTTCCTTCTACCCAGCGTTCCCCCAAGTCTCCTGATAAAAATGATACCTCACTTGTGTGGGTAGGACTAGCGCCCACGAAAGGAAAGGGCCCAAAACACAACGTGGACACATCAATTTTTTTTATAAAAAGCAGTGCCTACCTGTGGATTTTGGCCTGTAGCTCAGCCGACACCTGAGGAAACCTAGCAAACCAGTGCATTTTTGAAAACTAGAAACCCAGGGGAATCCAAGATGGGGTGACTTGCGGGGCTCTGACCAGGTTATGTTACCCAGAATCCTTTGCAAACATCAAAATTTGGCCCCAAAAACACTTTTTCCTCTCATTTCGGTGACAGAAAGTTCTGGAATCTGAGAGGAGCCACAAATTTCCTTCCACCCAGCGTTCCCCTAAGTCTCTCGATAAAAATGGTACATCACTTCTGTGGGTAGGCCTAGCGCCCACAAAAGGAAATGGCCCAAAACACAACGTGGACACAACATATTTTTTCACAGAAAACAGAGGTGTTTTTTGCAAGGTGCCTACCTGTGGTGTTTGGCCTGTAGCTCAGCCGGCCCCAGGGGGGGGGGGGCAGAAATGCCCTAAAATAAATTTGCCCCCCCAACCCCCACCCTCCCCCGCCGGGAGCGACCCTTGCCTACGGGGTCGCTCCCCCTGCGTGACATTGGCACCAAAAAACAAATCCCCGGTGCCTAGTGGTTTCTGCCCCCTTGGGGGCAGGTTGACCTAAACTCAGCCAATCTGCCCCCAAGGGGGGCAGAAATGGCCTAAATACAATTTGTCCCCCAGGGGAGCGACTTTTGCCTGATGGGTCGCTCCCCATCTCTAAAAAAAAAAACAAAGAAAAAAAAGAAAAATTCCCCTGGCGCCTAAAGGTTTCTGCCCCCCCCCCCGGGCAGATCGGCCTAATAATAGGCCGATCTGCCCCCCGGGGGGGCAGAAATGGCCTAAAATAAATTTGCCCCCCCAACACCCACCCCCCCCCGGGAGCGACCCTTGCCTACGGGGTCGCTCCCCCTGCGTGACATTGGCGCCAAAAAACAAATCCCCGGTGGCTAGTGGTTTCTGCCCCCTTGGGGGCAGATTGACCTAAAATTGGCCAATCTGCCCCCAGGGGGGCAGAAATGGTCTAAATACAATTTGCACCCCCAGGGGAGCGACCCTTGCCTGATGGGTCGCTCCCCATCTCTAAAAAAAGAAAAAAAAAAAAAAAAAAAACACCAAAAAAAAATTGCCCTGGCGCCTAGAGTGTTCTGCCCCCCCCCGGGGGCAGTTCGGCCTAATAATAGGCCGATCTGTCCCCCGGGGGGGCAGAAATGGCCTAAAATAAATTTGGCCCCCCAACCCCAACCCCCCCCCCCCCGGGAGCGACCCTTGCCTACGGGGTCGCTCCCCCTGCGTGACATTGGCGCCAAAAAACAAATCCCCGGTGCCTAGTGATTTCTGCCCCCTTGGGGGCAGATTGACCTAAAATTGGCCAATCTGCCCCCAGGGAGGCAGAAATGGTCTAAATACAATTTGCCCCCCCAGGGGAGCGACCCTTGCCTGATGGGTCGCTCCCCATCTCTAAAAAAAGAAACAACAAAAAAAAAAACACAAAAAAAAAATTGCCCTGGCGTCTAGAGTGTTCTGCCCCCCCCCCCGGGGGCAGTTCGGCCTAATAATAGGCCGATCTGTCCCCCGGGGGGGCAGAAATGGCCTAAAATAAATTTGCCCCCCCAACCCCCACCCCCCCCCCCCCGGGAGCGACCCTTGCCTACGGGGTCGCTCCCCCTGTGTGACATTGGCGCCAAAAAACAAATCCCCGGTGCCTAGTGGTTTCTGCCCCCTTGGGGGCAGATTGACCTAAAATTGGCCAATCTGCCCCCAGGGGGGCAGAAATGGTCTAAATACAATTTGCCCCCCCAGGGGAGCGACCCTTGCCTGATGGGTCGCTCCCCATCTCTAAAAAAAGAAACAACAAAAAAAAAAACACAAAAAAAAAAATTGCCCTGGCGCCTAGAGTGTTCTGCCCCCCCCCCCGGGGGCAGTTCGGCCTAATAATAGGCCGATCTGTCCCCCGGGGGGGCAGAAATGGCCTAAAATAAATTTGCCCCCCCAACCCCCACCCCCCCACCCGGGAGCGACCCTTGCCTACGGGGTCGCTCCCCCTGCGTGACATTGGCGCCAAAAAACAAATCCCCGGTGCCTAGTGGTTTCTGCCCCCTTGGGGGCAGATTGACCTAAAATCGGCCAATCTGCCCCCAGGGGGGCAGAAATGGTCTAAATACAATTTGCCCCCCAGGGGAGCGACCCTTGCCTGATGGGTCGCTCCCCATCTCTAAAAAAAAAAAAAGAACAAAAAAAAAAAACACACAAAAAAAATTTGCCCTGGCGCCTAGAGGTTTCTTCCCCCCCTGGGGGCAGATCGGCCTAATAATAGGCCGATCTGCCCCCAGGGGGGGCAGAAATGGCCTAAAATAAATTCCCCTCCCCCCCAGGGAGCGACCCTTGCCTAAGTGGTCGCTCCCTTTGCGTGAAATTCACGCAAAGAAAAAACTCCCTGGTGTCTAGTGGTTTCTACCCCCCTTGGGGGCAGATTGGCCTCATCAAAATAGGCCAATCTGCCCCCAAGGGGGGCAGAAATGGGCAAAATATAATTTTCCCCGAAGGGGAGCGACCCTTGCCTAAGGGGTCGCTCCCCACCAAAAAAAAAAAAAATGAAAAAAAAAAAAAAAAATGGTCCCTGGTGCCTAGAGGTTTCTGCCCCCCCTGGGGGCAGATCGGCCTAATAGTAGGCCGATCTGCCCCCAGGGGGGGCAGAAAAGGCCTTCCCGAAAATATGCCCCCCTGGGAGCGACCCTTGCCCAAGGGGTCGCTCCCTTTTGTCAATAACAATAAAAATTAAAAAAAATCCCTGGTGTCTAGTGGTTTCTACCCCCCTTGGGGGCAGATTGGCCTCATCAAAATAGGCCAATCTGCCCCCAAGGGGGGCAGAAATGGCCAAAATATAATTTTCCCCCAAGGGGAACGACGCTTGCCTAAGGGGTCGCTCCCCACCTCAATAAAAAAAAATGAAACAAAAAAAAAAATGGTCCCTGGTGCCTAGAGGTTTCTGCCCCCCCTGGGGGCAGATCGGCCTAATAAGGCCGATCTGCCCCCAGGGGGGGCAGAAAAGGCCTTTTAAAAAAAATGCCCCCCCTGGGAGCGACCCTTGCCCAAGGGGTCGCTCCCTTTTGTCAATTTCTAAGAAAAAAAAAAAATCCCTGGTGTCTAGTGGGGTTTCAAAAGCCGGATTGCAAGCAATCCGGCTTTTGAAACCCTCGGAGGGACTTCAAAGGGAAGGAAATACTTTTCCTTCCCTTTGAAGCCCCTCCGGGCCTCCCAAGTGATTGAAAAAGAAATGCTTTTGCTTCCTGCGCGACGAGGGAGGCCCCTGTGACACATCAGCACGCGCGCGCGCGCTGATGTCACAGGGGGGGGTGGGGGGGGTCGGGGGTGGAAGGGGAAGGTCTTCCCCTTCCATCCCCGACTTGGGGGGGGGAAGGGGGGTGCACGGGGGGCGCGCTAGCGCGCCCCCAAGTTCCCCTGTGCCATGGACGAGATGATCTCGTCCAAGGCACAGGGGAACTGTAGCTGGAACACAACCCATATACAAAAAAAATGAAATGCGAAAGTCGGTTACCCACCTGGGCAAGTGTAGTGTGTAGAGGGGCTCTGGGAATATTAGAAAACACCAAAGGTAAGTAATAGAACCCACCCCAGAGCCCAGGAATGCAGGAGTTAATCACAATAACTTTCCTAGAACACACAAGAACATGAGAAATAAGAAATTGCAAGAACCAGAACAGACTGCAAGACACCAACAAAGGATTCCTGGACCTGTGGAAGAAGGGGACCAAGTCCAATAAGCACTGAAGAGTCCATGGAGAACAGGAGCCCCTGCTAACCCGGATAAAGGTGCAAAAGGAGAACCACCGGTGAAGAACAACAGTCAGTACTGCACCCAAGAAGACGGATATGGTTCCTGGTTGGTGCAAAGGATGTCCCACGCTGGATGGAAGATTGCAGTCTGGTTTGCAATCTGGTTTGCGTTGCTGCCAACAGGCCTTGGCACACGCAAAGCTCGCGGTTAGGGGAAAATGGCGCTGCCCAGGACCAGGGGGGACTTTGTGGACTCTACCCAGGAAAAGGAGTCAGAGGGGGCTCTCAGCAACTCAGAGATCCCCAGAAGACCAGGCAGCATGCACAGGAGTCCCACAGCACGGGGACAAAGAGTTGCAACAGGTCACCCACACTGCACTACAACAAAGGATCCCACGCCATTGGAGAACCACTCAGGAAGCGGTGCATCGCAGAATTGAGTGCTGGGGGCTGGAGCTGCTGGGTGCACAAAGAACTTTGTGGAAGAATGCCAACAAGCCTTGACAACTGCAAAACACGTGTTGCACGGGGTACTGTCTTGCGTGGGGAAGCAAGCTCTTACCTCCACCAAAGTTGGACAGTAGGGCGTCAGGACCATCAGGACCATTTCAGTCTACCACCCTTTATGCTGGATCCATGCAACTCATCAGGAGACGGGACCCACACTGCAAGTCGTCAATGCAGTGCAGAGAGGTGCCTGATGAAGTAGGGGAGTGACTCCTTCACTCCAAGGGAGATTCCTTCGTTCTTCTGGTGCAGGCTGACGACAGGCTGTCCTCTGAGGATGCACGACTGGTAAACAGTTGCAGTTGCTGGCAGGAGCTGAAGATTAAATGTTGCAGAAGTCATCTTTGCTTCTTTGTTGCAGTTTGTAGAGTTCCTGGAGGGTCCAGATGCAGTTTCTTCGGTGAGAACGTGAAATAAAGGATGTATGGGATTCCTGCTGGAATCTGAAGAACCACCCAAGAGATAGACCCTAAATAGCACTGAAAGGGGGATTGGTCAGCTAAACAGGTAAGCACCTATCAGTGGTGGGCTCTGATATCACCTGCTGGCACTGGCCACTCAGATGCTCCTAGAGTTCCCTGTCAACCTGGAACCAAAGATGGCAAAACCCAGGGACCCTCTGGATGAACTCTGAGCACCAACCCTGGGGTGGTGATAGACAAGGGAGTGGTCACTTACCTTTCCTTTGTCCAGTTTCACTCCAGAGCAGGGACTGGGGGTCCCTGAACTGGTGTAGAATAGATTATGCAAGGAGGGCACCAAACGTGTCCTTTAAAGCATTTCCAGTGGCTTGAGTAAGCTACCTTTCCCAAGCCTAAAATACATATTTCCAAAAGGAGAGGGTGCCCTCTCCCAATGGAATTCCTTTGTTCTGCTTACCAGGGCTTGAGCTTTTCAAGCAACAGGAGGGCAGAAAACTGCCTGAGAGGTGGCAGCAGCTGGGGCTGCCTTGCAAACCGCAAAAGGCTGTAATGGCAATACTGGAAGTCTTCTAAGGAGCCTCCAGAGTGCATGGAATCATACAACCAATGCTTGCAAAAACATTGGGGTATGATTCCAACATGTTTGATACTAAACATGACTATGGTCGGAGTTACCATTATGCAGCTGGACAAAGGTAGAACTTATGTCCAGAACACACGTAAAATGGCATCCTCGCACTCATGAAGTCTGGGAAAATGGTCCTGGAGGTTGTGGGGGCACCTCTGCTAGTGAAGGGGTGCAATCACACACAGATTCTCTGCACCCTGCCGATAAGGACTGGAGGGCCTGCTATAGGGGTGACTTATAAGTGAACTGGTGCCGTGAAATGGCAGTGAAAGGATGCATGGACCCTTTCACGCAGACTGTAATGGTAGTCTTGCAGAAGCCCTTGCATGGGCTCCCTATGGGTGGCAAAAGAAATGCTGCAACCCATAGGGATCCCCTGGAACCCCAATGCCCTGGGTACCTAGGTACCATACACTAGGGACTTATAAGGGTGCACCATTTGCAACAGCAATATTTATAGGTGAGAGAGCATAATCACTGGGGTCTTGGTTAGCCGGATCCCAGTGAACACAGTCAAGCACACTGACATCAAGTAGAAAATGGGGGTAACCATGGCAAAAAGAGGGTATGTTTCTGCAATGGCCTCATAGTGGTTGTCCCTCTGCAGCGGTTGGATGTCCCTCATCATGGTGAGTACCTGGCCCATCATATCTTGGGGATTTTGGTGTGCTCCCAAGACTTGGTAGATGGTTTCCTGGTCGGTGTTGTACCTTTGAACCCCCATCCTCTGGCTCACACCATCCCTCGCACAATCCCTACTGTCATGAGCCTGTGCCTGTGGGGCAGTGGGGCCACTCCCAGTGGTGGCAGACCCATCATTATCAGGGGTGACAAGAGGAGACTCAGGTACCTGTACTGCGGGGCACACAATAGGTGAAACAGTCCTTGGGACATAGGTTTGGGGGCAAATGATTGTCTGTGATGTAGATGCAACAGGGCTGGGAGGAGTTATTGTGGGCAGGGTGAGGTTGGCAGTTGTTGACTGACCAGGTGTCCCTGATGGACCAGCTTCATCATCAGTGTCCAAACATCCAGGGGTGTTGTCCGCACTGGGGCCTTAATCCAGTGGGGTTGAGTCACTCTCTGGTATCCTCTCCATGGTGACAATGGTAAGGTTACCTGTGGGAGGATTGGAACACACAGTTGCTGTAAGTGATGCAACAAGTTATGTTTAAGTTTTAGAGATATTGTGTGAGATACACACACTGCCTTAACAAGATCCCCAGAAATGAAAAGGATAGCTGCTACCAAATCTTACTTCATACAACATGAGCCTGATATTTCAATCCCATTCACCATGCTCAAAGATGTTAAGCTATGTTGGTAGTTATTTCACAGCTGATACCCTATTATGTTGTCTGACTAGTGACATGGGTGCTAACCTTTTTGTGCCTAGCGAAGTTTATGGCAGGATACATGGCACAAAAAAGCTGCACAATGCACAATAGTGTCAGAGTAGGGACACACTATGGAAGTAGGAAATTGACATTGACATCTATCTGGATGTGCTGCCTGTGCATCCAGTTGGGCATCTAGATTTCCCCCAGGTGAGTAAATTTCCATTTTAGGGATCTTTTTTCTAAGGGCAGTTTGATTGGGTAGCTGTGATTTGCTTGTAATGGTAGTGGGAGTAGGTCATTACATTGCTGTCATTGCCATCAACTGTTTCACAGTGGAACATTCATGGTGGGTTACATTTGTTATTTTCACATGCATGACATCTCACATTTGGTGCACTGTACTGGTTTTCTTTATGGTGGAACATTGCCTTCTGGGAATTGTAGTGCTATCCATTCCCAGGACCTAACATCCCATTCTCAAGGGCTTTGAAGCCAGGTGTGTTTAGTGGATAGGGAGCATGCCAGAGAGGGATATTTGTACACTTGGCACATAGGGGTGGGTGGTTTGGTAGTTGAGGTGGGGTAAGGTGATGAGGGAGCATAGAAGACAAAACATTTTGGTGACATGTATGTTGTGGGGACTTACCAGACTCCACTCCCCCAGTTATTCCGATCAGGTCCTGAAGATGCAGTATGTCCAAGACCTTCTCCTACAAAGATGTGAAAGTAGGGGGAGGAGGTGGGGGCTGACTAACAGTTTTGAATACCGCCAGTTGGTGCCTGGATGCCATGGAAAGTACTTTCTCCCTGAGGTCTTTCCACCTCTTCCTGAGGTCCTTCCTTTTGTGTGGATAGCTGCCTAAAAAAACTCACCCTGTCGACTATCTTTTGCCACAACTCAATTTTCCTGGCCATTGATGTTTGCTGGACCTGTGCTCTGAACATGTGTGGCTCTACCCTGACAATTTTGTCCACCATGACCCTCAACTCATCATCTGTGAATCATGGGTGTTTTTTTGGGGACATGGTAGTGTTGGTATTTTTCAGTGAGGTTGTGTTAAAGAAAAGAATGAAAAACATTTCAGTGATGAGGTGTAGGTGCTGTGATGTGAGTGGCCAATGGTTGTTGAATATTGTGTGTGATTGTAAATTGTGTTTTGTGTACGTTGTGCAGGGGTGGGATGTATGCATGGTGAAATGTGTATGGATGCCAAAAGTACTTATCGATAAATCTGTGATAGTTATTCCTCCTCTGTGGCTGTGAGTGGCGTTCTGTTTGCAAAGGATTGTGGGTTGAGTAGGGTGTGTTATATAGTGGAGTGTGTAGGGTTGTTGAGCGTGTGGATGTGTGCCAGGTATGGGATACTCAAACTGTCCAATGTGATGAAGTGTTCAGTGTGATATGAGTTCAGATCGCTGCGGTTTGCACCGCCAATGGTTTTCCTCCATGGAATAACCGCTGTTGTGATGTGTGGATCGTAATCTGATGGGAATATTTTTGTCTGCCTGGCAGTGCTGGTGGTCGAACTACCTTTTTTCCATCTGCCAGTGTCCTGTCAGTTTCAGGCAATTGGCTGTTTTTTTGGCGGTCTGAGCTGTGTATCTCCTAATACGGGGGTAGGATGACCACCAACATGGCGCCCGCCACCATGGCAGTCTCACAGTCAGTCCACTAAAGTCATAATGTGGTCCTTAATCTTCAGAAATTAATATCTAGACTTCTTCTGATTGGATTTTTGTTTTTCATTTTGGTCTTGTTTTACTCAGATGAAAATTCTCTTTTTGTGGTGTTGGTGCTGTGTTGCTTTGTTTTAAGTGTTGCACAAAACCTTTACACATTGCCTCCTAATTTAAGCCTGACTGCTCTGTTTACAAGCTACCAAATGGTAAATACAGGATATTTAAGAACATGCAGGGAGATATTTCATATTCAAATATGAAAGAGAGACCGTAACCTATTGTGTTTTGGTCCATTGCAGGTCTGTCTTACAAAAAACGAATAACATGAAATGTGCAAGTTAAAAGAATTTAGAACACAGAAGTAAAGCACTATTTTATAGATAGGTTAAATTACAGATGAGCTATTCCTCAAACATAGATGACTGACATAATCTCATTACACCCCTTAGGACTAATATGTGATAAGAAACCGGAATCCATAAATTACAACCACATTGTCCATATTGAAATAAAATAAAAATTGTTTTGATGATATTTAGGAAAGTTGGTGAGAGGCAGATTTCCCAAAAAATACAAAAGTACTCATGAGTGAGGTGAAATGGGAAAGAAAGTGTTAACTAACAGTAAAGTCCAAAATCAAATTGTTTTAAACTAATTTGATTAACGAAAGGTAAACTCATTTAACATTTCCTGTCAATGTAACTAGATGTATTCTCTTGTATAATTAAATGTTATGAGTTTTTTTGGTGGATGACATGAGAGAAGGATAGCATCTCAATTGGTTTGTTTGCAGGCCATGATACACAGCAGAAGATCCGATGGAATCTATTGTGATTGATTTTGCCTGAAAGCATAATTGTGTTCTTATTCTGAAGAAATAATGTGCAGCTGACATTTTTTGAACAGTCAATGAGAGAAAGGAAGAGACTGGCTGCAATACAAAGAAAGTTATGAAATAGAATGTATACAAAAATGTAGAATTAAGGTAATGCACTCTGTCTTTCTGTCTAGAAATGTAATGAGGGGATGATTCAATACATGAGATGCATGAAATATAAGATGATGCCTTCTTGTACAGTATGATTTTTAATGTTTATATGTTAAGGTTCTTTAGAAAATGATATTGTGAATTTTTCTGATAAGGAACCGTTTAGGAATGTGATTATTTTCCAGGAAAGTAATTAAGTGTTATAGAATTAACATGCATGATTGAGGTAAACAATTGTTGAGAATAATGATGAAAAGTAAATGAGAAACATCATTGCATGTATATATGAAGTGTGCTTTGATTCTCTCTGTAAGTAGAGCCCAAGCCTACATGATAGTAAAATATCCACATACTCCTATGAAAGTACCACAGAGGAGAAAAAAAGATTGCTGACCAGCAGCTGCATCAACATTCATGCCCGTACCACTACTGCAGGCTCACCCACCACAGGCTTCCTTTCTCAGATTCTCTCTCAGTGGTGATCTACGGAGCTGCGGGGAAGCCAGGTACCACCCACACATTCATAATATGAATACCCATGGGGCCCGACCCACCATGTGCTAAATTGTAACAATCATGGGAGCCCATGTTTACTTTTTTTTAAATGTTCATTGGATCAGCCATGGCTCACAGCTAAAATGTAAAAAAAAAATGCTTTTTTACTCTGGGGGTGGGTGGGGTACCTCTGGGACCCCAGCACGAGAGTTAAGGGGTCAGGGTGCTCCTTTTGTTTTTATACTTTTGTTCTGGGACTTGGCTGAAGTTGAGTCCTAACAGGGCTGCCAACACTTCCTTGTTGAAGTGTTGGCAACCAATCAGATCGCAGCAAAAGATCGGGAGGGTTTGCGTAGCCTTAATGGCCCTATATATACAAATTTGGATTTTCTTAAATTTCTCAGAACCTACTGAATAGATTCACACCAAACAACAGAAATGGCTCTTTGTGGACCAAGAGCTACCATTCTGCCAAATTAGTTGTAATTCAATCCAGTGGTTCAGGCGCTATCACTGTTCAAATTCCCTATAGAAACATTAATGGGGAAAATGTGTTTTGGCGTCCCCCCTTTTTCTCAACCCCGCTTAACAGATCATCCTGAAACTTTCCAGACAGCATCTGAATGAACTTTGTATTTTTTGGGAAAAGTTTTTGAAGATTCATTTAACTGTGCTAAAGTTATTAGCAAAACAAAACATTATTTTTCTACAGAAACTAGGTCCTAACTATAACTACCTAGTAGGTAATATACATATGCAGGTACTATGTATATATATATATATATATATATATATATATATGATTTTCTTCTGGGATTCCTGCCCCAATACACAACCTTCAAATCGAAGAGACGGCAAAAACTGATATACATAAACTTGCTGTTGAAAAGTTTTTTTTTATTTCATAAATATAAAGTGCAAAGTTCGAGAAGCCACAAGGAAAACTTGGCCTACGCGTTTCGGCAAGAGCCTTCGACTTGACCACCCTATAGTGCAGTGCAAAATACCTATTTAAAGGAACATTCTCCTTTTTGCCCACACTTTTTCTTAAAAATGTACACACAGAGCGCCTAAAACAAATAATTCCATCTATGCCTATGTGATCTTTTTCAATCAATCAGAGTAAGAATCTAATACATACACAAAGGAATATACAGTATGTATTGAGAGGATAACAATCATTATACTCCATTCTACAATTGCAGTTCTGGTGAAGTACCTGCTCAATTTGCTCAAGTTGTTGCTCATTAGTAGGAAATGTAATTGATCATGTAATGACAACATAAGTCATTAAAAGCAGATGAACAGTACACATTGGGAGAACAGCAATAATTCTGCTACCTTGCACAATTGCAATTCAGGTAAAGTACCATTTGACCAATATATCAAACAGCATCTCCTCCTCCCACTGAACGGCTAATGTCATAACAACAAGAACATTTATGACAATATACATACTCTGTGATAGTTTGTATAGGAAAAGAGATTATGGGGGTCATTACGACCTTGGCGGTATAAGGCGCTTACCGCCGTGCAGAAGAGCTCCAATACACCGCCGCGGTAGACCGCCACAGCTATTATGACACACATCTCGGAATCCGCCGAAATTCAGACACCCACACAACACCGCCACACCAAAGGTCAGCGATAAACATGCGGAAACAAATCCTACACCTCCACGCCAACAGAAACATGCCCATGCTATTACGACCCACGAATCCACGCAGCGGTCTTTCAACCGCGGTATTCCATTGGCGGTACACACCGCCGTGCTCAAAATACACACACATCTCCAAAACACCGCCACATTGGACAATTCCAAATACACACACCTGATACACATACATACACCACTCCCACACACCCAATACAATATAAAACTCACACCCACATCACACACAAACCCCTACGACCACAATTTCTGAGAGAAGACCAGAGAGAGACAGCACAGAATAGAGAACCCCATCACACAGAGGCACACTACACCATCACCCACACAACATCCACGCACAAAACACCACATACCACTACACTCACCACACTCATCAACACATACACCACCCCACACCTCACCCACACCACCCCATGTCACGCCAAAGACACCCCCGCTTCTCCGAGGAGGAGCTCAGGGTCATGGTCGAGGAAATCATCCGGGTAGAGCCACAGCTATTCGGATCACAGGTACAGCACACATCCATAGCCAGGAAGATGGAGCTATGGCAAAGAATAGTCGACAGGGTCAACACTGTGGGACAGCACCCAAGAAATAGGGAGGACATCAGGAAAAGGTGGAACGACCTATGGGGGAAGGTGCGATCCACGGTATCCAGGCACCACATCGCGGTACAGCGGACTGGCGGCGGACCCCCACCTCCTCCCCCACAACTAACAACATGGGAGGAGCAAGTCTTGTCCATCTTGCATCCTGAGGGCCTCGCAGGAGTCGTTGGAGGAACGGACACTGGTAAGTCAATTCTTAAATATCATATCCCCCACCCTACCTGCATGCTATCACACACCCCCACCCTCACACCCTCCTCTATCACTCCAAATCCTCACCTATCTACCCATTACACCAACCACCCATCCCAACCCCAAAACCTGCATGACCTAACTAAGCATGGATACACATCACTAAAGCATGCCCAGTGCACAGACCCACAACACCCAAATCAAATCAAATCATTAACATTTATAAAGCGCGCTACTCACCCGTGCGGGTCTCAAGGCGCTAGGGGGGAAAGGGGGGGTTATCGCTGCTCGAAC
Organism: Pleurodeles waltl; assembly: GCF_031143425.1. NCBI lineage: Eukaryota > Metazoa > Chordata > Amphibia > Caudata > Salamandridae > Pleurodeles > Pleurodeles waltl. The sequence continues at coordinate 1,858,716,921 of NC_090440.1, forward strand.
AGCCAAGTCTTTAGGAGTCTCCGGAAAGCGGAGTGGTCCTGGGTGGTCCTGAGGCTGGTGGGGAGGGAGTTCCAGGTCTTGGCCGCCAGGAAGGAGAAGGATCTCCCACCCGCCGTGGAGCGGCGGGTGCGAGGGACGGCAGCAAGTGCGAGGCCAGCGGAGCGGAGGGGGCGGGTGGGGACGTAGAAGCTGAGGCGTCTGTTGAGGTATTCCGGTCCCTTGTTGTGGAGGGCTTTGTGTGCGTGGGTGAGAAGACGGAAGGTGATCCTTTTGCTGACTGGGAGCCAATGCAGGTGTCTCAGGTGTGCGGAGATGTGGCTGTAGCGGGGTACGTCGAGGATGAGGCGGGCCGAGGCGTTTTGGATGCGTTGCAGGCGGTTTTGGAGTTTGGCGGTGGTCCCGGCGTAGAGGGTGTTGCCGTAGTCCAGGCGACTCGTGACAAGGGCGTGGGTCACGGTTTTTCTGGTGTCGGCGGGGATCCAGCGGAAGATCTTGCGGAGCATGCGGAGAGTGAGGAAGCAGGCGGAGGACACGGCGTTGACTTGCTTGGTCATGGTGAGAAGAGGGTCCAAGATGAAGCCGAGGTTGCGGGCGTGGTCTGCGGGGGTCGGTGCGGTGCCGAGGGCCGTGGGCCACCAGGAGTCGTCCCAGGCGGACGGGGTGTTGCCGAGGATGAGGACTTCCGTTTTTTCAGAGTTCAGCTTTAGGCGGCTGAGCCTCATCCAATCTGCGACGTCCTTCATACCCTCTTCTAGGTTGGTCTTGGCGCTGGCGGGGTCCTTGGTGAGGGAGAGTACAAGTTGGGTGTCGTCGGCGTAGGAGGTGATGATGATGTCGTGCTTGCGTACGATGTCGGCGAGGGGGCTCAGCTGTCGGGCTGAGCGATGAGCCTTGAGGTACGCCGCAGATGATCTTGGTGGGTTCTGAGCGAAACGGAGGGAGGTAAACTCTTTGGGAGCGGTTAGCGAGGAAGGAGGCGATCCAGTCCAGGGCCTGGCCTTGGATCCCGGTGGAGCGTAGGCGGGTGATTAGGGTGCGGTGACAGACAGTGTCAAAGGCAGCCGAGAGGTCGAGGAGAATGAGGGCGACTGTTTCACCGTTGTCCATCAGGGTTCTGATGTCGTCTGTGACTGAGATGAGGGCGGTTTCCGTGCTGTGGTTGGTTCGGAATCCGGTTTGTGAAGGGTCGAGCAGGTTGTTGTCTTCCAGGAAGGTGGTCAGCTGTTTGTTGACGGTCTTTTCTATTACCTTGGCTGGGAAAGGTAGAAGAGAGATGGGGCGGAAGTTTTTCAGGTCGCTTGGGTCAGCCGTAGGTTTCTTTAGTAGGGCGTTGACTTCAGCGTGCTTCCAGCATTCGGGGAAGGTAGCAGAAGAAAAAGAAGAGTTGATGACGGTCTGGAGGTGCGGGGCGATGATGTCGTCGGCTTTGTTAAAGATGAAGTGCGGGCAGGGGTCCGAAGGGGCGCCGGAGTGGATAGAGTTCATGATGGATTTGGTTTCTTCCGTGTTGATGTGGGTCCAGTTGTTGAGGGTGATGTCCGGGGAAGCGGGTTCAGTGGTGTATGGTTGGGTCTGGTGTCCGAAGCTGTCGTGGAGGTCGCTGATCTTGCGATGGAAGAAAGTGGCGAGGGATTCGCACAAATCCTGTGAGGGCGTGACGGCGTTGGCGCTGGCGCTGGGGTTGGAGAACTCTTTGACGATGCTGAAGAGTTCTCTGCTGTTGTGGCTGTTTTTGTCTAGTCTGTCGGTGAAAAAGTTCCTTTTGGCAGTGCGGATCAGGTGGTGGTGTTCGCGTGTAGCGTTCTTGAGGGCGGTCATGTTGTCAGCGGTGTGGTCCTTGCGCCAGGCCTTCTCAAGGGCACGACAAGTTTTCTTTGATTCTTTGAGGGTGTCAGAGAACCAGAGAGGTTTTTTGGTGTTGGTCTGTCGATGCGTGCGTTTGAGGGGAGCAAGGTTGTCAGCGCAGTTGGAGATCCAGTTTGTGAGGTTGAGAGCTGCGTCGTTGGGGTCGGTGGTGAGGGTGGGTTGGTTGGCGGCGAGAGCGGAGAAGAGTTGCTCTTCAGGGATCTTGTTCCACTGTCGATGAGGGATGGGTTGAGTGCGGAGGTGGGAGGTCTCGCGTCGGAATGTGAAGTGGACGCAGCTGTGGTCGGTCCAGTGTAGGGCAGAGGTGTGGCTGAAAAAGACGTGTTTGCTGGCGGAGAAGATAGGGTCGAGCGTGTGTCCGGCGATGTGGGTGGCGGTGTTCACCAGTTGTTTGAGGCCGAGGTTGGCGAGGTTGTCGAGCAGGGTGGTGGTGTTGGGGTCGTTGTTTTGTTCCAGATGGAAGTTGAGGTCGCCTAGGAGGATGTAGTCCGGTGAGGCGAGGGCGTGCGGGGAGATGAAGTCGGCGATGGCGTCGCTGAAAGAGGCGCGAGGTCCGGGAGGACGGTAGACGAGGGATCCTCTGAGGGTGGTCCTTGGGTCGGTGCGAATCTGAAAATGCAGGTGTTCAGCGGCGAGGGGGGGGTCTTCGGTGGAGGTGGTGACGCTGATGGAGTCTTTGAAGATGATGGCGACACCTCCTCCTACTTGGTTGGTGCGGTCTTTTCTGGAGATCTTGTAGCCTTCGGGGATGGCGGTAGCGATGTCTGGAGCAGAGGAGGCGTTCATCCATGTCTCCGTGATGAAGGCGACGTCCGGGGCTGTGGAGTCCAGGAGGTCCCAAAGTTCAACGGCGTGCTTGTGGACGGAACGAGCGTTGATCAGGATGCACTTGAGGTGGTTGATGGCGCGTGGGCTTGTGGTCGTGGTAGTTGCGTGGTGGAAGATGCGTTTGCAGGAGTTGCAGGCGAAGGGTCCATGGGTGCGTTTGGGGTGAGCTAGGAAGCAGGTTTTGGAGCGCCCTGGGTTGAGGGCGTGGAGGGTGGTGGGGTCGTAGCAGATCAGCGGGGCTTGGGGGAGCTGGGGACCAGGGGTCGTGGCGCTGGGCGCGGGCCTGGCGCGGACGGGCGCAGACGGGCTTGCCTCTGGCGCGCCAGCGGCGTGCCCGCTGCGCGCGCCCGCTGCGCAGTCGCGCAGCGGCCGCCATAAGAGGTAGGAGGGGGGGGGAGGGGTCAGCTGGGGGCGAATGGGAGCTGGGGGGCGGGGGCGTGCAGGAGGTCGCAGCGGGAAAGCGCGAGGGAGGGGGGGGACAGGTAGAGTGAGAGGAGCTGGGGGAGGGGGTTTAGGGTGGAGGAGGGTGAGTGTTAGGAGGTTTGGAGATTAGGGAGAGAGATAGGAGTAGGGTTGTGAAGATAGGGGAGGGGGGGTTGTAGAGATGGGTGAGGGAGAGAGGTAGAGTGAGAGGATAGGGAGATAGGTAGTAGAGGGGGTGGCGGGAGGGGGGGAGAGATAGAGAAATAGATAGAGAAAATAGATAGAGAAGTCGATAGATAGGGAAATAGATAGATAGACAGATAGGTAGGTAGGAGGAGGTGGAGAGTGGGGGCGTTAGATAGTGAGATAGGGAGCTAGAGAGATAGGAAGATAGGAGGAGTGAGGGAGGTAGATAGCGAACGGGTTAGCTAGGGGTGAGAGAGGGGGAGGCGAGTGAGGGAGGGGGATGAGGAAGGAGCAGGAGGGCAGGCTCGGGGGAAGAAGACGGAGGAGGTAGAAGAGCCGAAGACAGGAGAACAGAAGACAGAAGAACAGAAGACAGAAGAACAGAAGACCGGAAGAGCAGAAGACAGAAGAACAGAAGAACAGAAGACAGAAGAACAGAAGACAGAAGCACAGAAGATCGGAAGAACAGAGAAGAACAGAGAAGAACACAGAAGAACACAGAAGAACCGAGAAGAAGAACACAGAAGCACCGAGAAGAACAGAGAAGAAGAACACAGAAGACCGGAAGAACACAGAAGAACAGAAGGGAAGAACAGAAGAACAGAAGAGAAGAACAGAAGAACACAGAAGAAGATTGCAGAGGGGGAGCGAGGAGGAAGAGACAGAGAGGAGGAAAAGAAGCAGGAGCAGGAGAGAAGGTGAGTGGCGCGGGGCAGGGCGAGGGGCTGGGAGGAGGGGGGTACTTACAGTTAGGTGGGTCTCAGGAACACAGGAACTCGGGAACTTGGAGGAGCTGCAGCGGCAGGGGGAGCGACCTACCCTTGGGTCAAGGGTCGCTACCACTGTCGCGCAGCGGCCGCCATAAGAGGTAGGAGGGGGGGAGGGGTCAGCTGGGGGCGAATGGGAGCTGGGGGGCGGGGGCGTGCAGGAGGTCGCGGCGGGAAAGCGCGAGGGAGGGGGGGGGACAGGTAGAGTGAGAGGAGCTGGGGGAGGGGGTTTAGGGTGGAGGAGGGTGAGTGTTAGGAGGTTTGGAGATTAGGGAGAGAGATAGGAGTAGGGTTGTGAAGATAGGGGAGGGGGGGTTGTAGAGATGGGTGAGGGAGAGAGGTAGAGTGAGAGGATAGGGAGATAGGTAGTAGAGGGGGTGGCGGGAGGGGGGGAGAGATAGAGAAATAGATAGAGAAAATAGATAGAGAAGTCGATAGATAGGGAAATAGATAGATAGACAGATAGGTAGGTAGGAGGAGGTGGAGAGTGGGGGAGTTAGATAGTGAGATAGGGAGCTAGAGAGATAGGAAGATAGGAGGAGTGAGGGAGGTAGATAGCGAACGGGTTAGCTAGGGGTGAGAGAGGGGGAGGCGAGTGAGGGAGGGGGATGAGAAAGGAGCAGGAGGGCAGGCTCGGGGGAAGAAGACGGAGGAGGTAGAAGAGCCGAAGACAGGAGAACAGAAGACAGAAGAACAGAAGACAGAAGAACAGAAGACCGGAAGAGCAGAAGACAGAAGAACAGAAGAACAGAAGACAGAAGAACAGAAGACAGAAGCACAGAAGATCGGAAGAACAGAGAAGAACAGAGAAGAACAGAGAAGAACAGAGAAGAACACAGAAGAACCGAGAAGAAGAACACAGAAGCACCGAGAAGAACAGAGAAGAAGAACACAGAAGACCGGAAGAACACAGAAGAACAGAAGGGAAGAACAGAAGAACAGAAGAGAAGAACAGAAGAACACAGAAGAAGATTGCAGAGGGGGAGCGAGGAGGAAGAGACAGAGAGGAGGAAAAGAAGCAGGAGCAGGAGAGAAGGTGAGTGGCGCGGGGCAGGGCGAGGGGCTGGGAGGAGGGGGGTACTTACAGTTAGGTGGGTCTCAGGAACACAGGAACTCGGGAACTTGGAGGAGCTGCAGCGGCAGGGGGAGCGACCTACCCTTGGGTCAAGGGTCGCTACCACTGTCGCGCAGCGGCCGCCATAAGAGGTAGGAGGGGGGGGGGGAGGGGTCAGCTGGGGGCGAATGGGAGCTGGGGGGCGGGGGCGTGCAGGAGGTCGCGGCGGGAAAGCGCGAGGGAGGGGGGGGACAGGTAGAGTGAGAGGAGCTGGGGGAGGGGGTTTAGGGTGGAGGAGGGTGAGTGTTAGGAGGTTTGGAGATTAGGGAGAGAGATAGGAGTAGGGTTGTGAAGATAGGGGAGGGGGGGTTGTAGAGATGGGTGAGGGAGAGAGGTAGAGTGAGAGGATAGGGAGATAGGTAGTAGACTATCACCACACAAGCCCCCACACAGGAATGCCTGCACTGGGGTACACGCACACCCAAACATTGCACATCATGAAACACACACCTGCAATAATCATGTACTCATACCCCCGCAGGAACCTGAAGGAACGTCACCACACAAGAGTGTCCAGACAACACCACTCCACCTCCAGAAGAGGCCCACAGTGACAACAGCAGCTCTGCCCCACTGTATCTTGATGACCAGCCCGGACCATCGTGGGCCTCAGGACAGTCGGTTCCCCTTGCCCAGCCACAGCCCAACACCAAACTGCCACCCTCTGGGAACACCAGCACAGCACCCACCCAGCGGGCCCAAACCTCCCTACCCAGGACAGGTCAATCAGCGGTGTGTCCACCACTACAGGGCACTCAGGCTAACCCACCACCCCAACAACAACAGGGACCTGGGGGCAGTGGTAGTGGGCACACGGTCCAGGGGACGGAGGCACAGGAACACAGGGCAACTGGGAGGGCTGCTGTGCGACAGGGGGAGGACAGGCCAAGGGAACCTACTCTCAACGAGGCCCTCTCCTCCATCATGGGAGCATACCACCACTCCCAGGAGACGATGGCAACGGTACTGGGCAAGTTGCAGGAGACCCTGCGTCTGCAGGAGGAACAGTATTTGGGGTTCAGGGAGGAGCTCAGGACAACAGGCTCCGCCTTGGGCACAATTGTAGGGGTGGTGACGGACATTCAAAAGACCCTGAGGGACACTGTGGCACTCCAGGCCCCTGACACTAGCCAGGACGATGAACTGCCCACCACCTCCGCCGGCGCTAGTGGACAGGAGGCACCGCCACAGGACCAATACACCAGCACCCCATCCCCTGCAGACGGACCACCACCCCGCAAGTGGACCCTGAGATCCAGGAACAGGACAGAGCAAGATGGCAAGACCCCCGCCAGGAAATAAGACCACCGTGATCGTCCTCCCACTGTCCCACTTTGTTACCCTGTCCAAATCGGAACTGCCCCAGCTCCACTTCCAATGGCCAGATGTGCAATGTACCTGTGAGACTAATAGACTGGACTCTGCCATGGACATTCCTCCACCATCACCCATCCCCATTTCACAACCCCCCTTCATTGTTATGCACTTAAATAAACACCCTGGAAACACTAATAAAACTGGAGTCAGTCAATGATTGTGAACTTTGTATTGTCAATTACAGTGTTAAAAAAGGTTACCCATTGGAAGGCCAACATACCAATGTCACACATCACAAGCCTTTCAAGGGTGCAAGCTGTTGACACGTAGGTTACCACAATAGTGAAACTGAAATGGAAGGGGACAACTCAGTTAACAAATAGGGAGTGAAATGTAGGTACAGGATAGAGGTAGACGTGTGAAAGTTAATAATCTGCGAAACATGAAAATGTGCTCACCTGTGTCTCACTGAAAATATTGCTGTATGACTGACTCCCTGTGGTTGTTTTCATCTTCATCAGCTTCATCCTCATCACTGTCCACAGGCTCCCCAGGCTCCCCCGCTACAACAACACCGTCATCTGGATCATCCTTCTGCAGAAAAGGCACCTGCCGTCGCAATGTCAAGTTATGGAGCATGGAGCAGGCGATGATGATGTCGCACACCTTCTTCGGTGAGTAGAATAGGGATCCACCAATCATATGGAGGCACCTGAACCTGGCCTTCAGGAGGCCGAAGGTCCGCTCGATCACCCTCCTAGTCCGTCCATGGGCCTCATTGTACTGTTCCTCTGCCCTGGTCCTGGGATTCCTCACTGGGGTCAATAGCCAGGACAGGTTGGGGTAACCAGAGTCCCCCAATAGCCATACACGGTGCCTCTGGAGTTCACCCATCATATCAGGGATGCTGCTATTCCGCAGGATGTAGGCGTCATGCACAGAGCCAGGGAACATAGCATTTACCTGCGAGATGTACTGGTCTGCCAAACAGACCATCTGGACATTCATGGAATGATAACTCTTCCTGTTCCTGTACACCTGTTCATTCCTGCGGGGGGGACCAGATCTAAATGGGTCCCATCAATGGCACCTATGACGTTGGGGATATGTCCAAGGGCATAGAAATCACCTTTCACTGTAGGCAAATCCTCCACCTGAGGGAAAATGATGTATCTCCTTACATGTTTCAGCAGGGCAGACAACACTCTGGACAAGACGTTGGAAAACATAGGCTGGGACATCCCTGATGCCATGGCCACTGTTGTCTGAAAAGACCCGCTTGCAAGGAAATGCAGCACTGACAGCACCTGCACGTCAGGGGGGATTCCAGTCGGATGGCGGATTGGTGACATCAGGTCTGGCTCCAACTGGGTACATAGTTCCTGGATAGTGGCACGGTCAAACCGGTAGGTCACGATGACATGCCGCTCTTCCATTGTCAACAGGTCCACCAGCGGTCGGTACACCGGCGGATTCCGCCATCTTCCAATATGTCCCAACTGACGGTGCATAAGAAGGACAACAGCGAAGAAACTGTCAGCATTCCTCCAGGTATGTACCCACAGTCACACACAAGACTAGAACAGACAATTAACCCATCCGGGAAAGGTTTTGAGTGTAGGCCTCGGTATGTGTGACGCAGTAGTAATTGAAGCCATGTGGGCCCCTGAAATGGTGGCTGCCTGACCTCTAAACTGGGACAATGGGATTGTGGGGTAACTGCACTGGCGTTGGACACCGTCGCGGTAGGCGGTCGTAGAGCGCGGCGCAATGCTGCATTGGTTAACATTGGACCCTATGGGTCCCAGGAGCCAATGAACAGGTGCGCTGGCGGTGATGATGCGCCCCGCCGCGGACGTCACCGCTGCGGACGTCACCACCATTTTCTATCTCTTCAATCACTAGATACCTGAACTTCGACAGGAGAGGACCTACACTGCTAGTGCTGCTGTGACCTCGGTCTGGAAGCGACAATGGCTGCTGCGTCTGGGGAAAGGGCCCCTGCCTTCACTGCACAGGAGTTGGAGAAACTTGTGGATGGGGTCCTCTCCCAGTACACGCTACTCTACGGTCCTCCAGACCAACAGGTTAGTACACAGGGAGCACGTTGGATGGGCTAGGCCTGGGTGGAGAGGGCTGGGTGGATGAGGGAAGGGGGCAGAGTACATAGAACAGTTATGCATGGGGATGAATGGGCCACAGGGATAGAGTTGAGAGGGGGCCAATCACAACGACGGTGCAGTAGGTAATGACTGTCCTCTTTCCTTGTGCATGTCATGTAGGTCAGCGCCCACCAGAAGAGGGACATTTGGCGTGCCATCGCCAAGGAAGTCCGGACCCTGGGGGCCCACCAGAGACGGGGCACCCACTGCCGTAAGAGATGGGAGGACATTCACCACTGCAGCAAGAAGACGCTGGAGGCTCAGCTGGGGATGGCCTCCCAACGTGGGAGGGGTGCCCGTCGCACCATGACCCCCCTGATGTTCCGGATCCTGGCGGTGGCCTACCCGGAGTTGGATGGGCGCCTAAGGACATCACAGCAGACACAAGGGGGTGAGTACTACCTCATCATATGGACTTTGCGTGCAGTGGAGGTGTCTGGGTGGGGGTGGTGGGTTGTGGGTGTCCCTAGACCAGGGTAGGTAGGCAAGGCCCCTCTGTTTTGTAGGCCATGTGGCACTCTACCCCAGCTCAAAACAGAGGGAAGTTGATGTATAGTTGCCCCTTTGCCATCCATGTGGGCAGATTACTACCATTGCCATGTAGGCCATATCCCAGAAATAGCATGTGCAGAGGTCAGGAGCACGGCGTAATGCATGGGGATGCTGCGTCTGTCTTGTCCGCCAACGGTAGCGGTATGCCATGCACTAAAACTCTCTTTCTTCTGTCTCCACCCTTTTCCTGCTCTCCCTGTTCTTTTGTACATCAGCATCAACAGGCGGAGGTACAGTGGCACCGGAGCACGAGGGAGCTGCATCCCACATGGCCATGGAGGGCCACACCACAGACTCTGAATTCACCAGTGGGACGGAGGGCGAGGGGAGCTTCACGTCGGCCACCAGATCATCAACCAGCGACATGGACTCGTCCGCCGATGGGAGCTCCCCTGTGGTGGTGGCACCATCTGTGCGCCCCACTTCTACAGGTACAGCCGCCACCTCCCCTACCAGCACTGACCTCCCAGCAGCCCCTCAGCGTGTGTCCCGTGCCCGCTCACCCAGGACGGTGGGCATCACCTTCGCCCCAGGCACCTCAGCCCCTGCCCCAGTCACCCCTGCTGCCCTCAGTGGGGAGGCCATTGACCTCCTCAGGTCACTCACTGTTGGGCAGTCTACCATTGTGAATGCCATCCAGGGTGTAGAACGAGAGTTGAAACACAGTAATGCATTCCTGGAAGGCATTCATTCTGGTCAGGCTGTCCTTCAGCGAACCATGCAATCTCTGGCTTCAGCACTGATGGCAGCCATTGTCCCTGTGTCCAGCCTCCCCCCTCCAACCTCCTCCACCCAGGCCCAATCCCCTGTACCCCAGCCCATCCCAAACACACCTACAGACCAGCAGGCACACAAGTCAACACCCAAAAGTAGCTCAAGCAAACATAGGCACTACACACACCACAGGCACTCACACAAGCATCACACCCATACAGACACAGCAACATCCACTGTCTCCACTGTGTCCCCCTCCTCCTCTTCTCCCTCCTCCCTCCCAGTGTCATCTACACACACACCTGCATGCACCACATCTACAGGCACTAGGACTCGCACCAGGACACCCAGCACCACAAGCCTCTCACCTGTACTCACCACCTCCACTGCCATTTACACGTCCCCTGTGTCCTCTCCCAGTGTGTCTGTGATGCCCCCTTCCAAAGTACCCAAACGCCAGCAATCACTCACCCAACATCCATCCAGCTCACAACAGCCTCCAGTACCTGCAACTGCACCCAAAACACCTAAAGTGACACCTCCTACAACCACCTCCTCTACCTCCACTCCCAGACCCCCTCCAACTACCCATTCCAGTGTCCATCAGAAACTGTCCCTCTGACCTGTTTGCCCCCATCCCCCTCCTCCAGTTCATCAGTCCCATCATAGCGCCTCAGCCAAAAAGCCTCCAGTACCAGTGGTGCGTGTTCCAGGTTTTGGAGTGCACCGTCCACCAGGGCAGGCAGTAGGACCCGGAGCCAAGGCACTGTCAGCCCACCCCCTGTAAAGGCACCGAAATTGGAGAGTGGACGACAGGACCGTGTCAAGACTCCTGGTGGGACAACAAGTGAAATGGGATCGAAGGCGATTGGTGAGTCAGCTGTAACTCCAAAGAAGGTGGTGAAGGTTCCGAGGAAGTCTCCCCAGCCTGTTGTGAGTGTCACAGCGGAGAAGTGCGCCATCATTCCCGGCGGTCCAGACACAACCGCCAGCACCGTCGTTACTGGTCCAGAGACCACCGCCAGAGTCATTGCCCAGGAGGGCCCAAGTATCGTTACTGGTCAGAAGACCACCGCCAGAGTCATTGCCCAGGAGGGCCAGAGTATCGTTACTGGTCAGGAGACCACGCCAGAGTCAGTGCCCAGGAGGGCCCAAGTATCGTTACTGGTCAGGAGACCACCACCAGAGTCATTGCCCAGGAGGGCCCGAGTATCGTTACTGGTCAGGAGCCCACCGCCAGAGTCAGTGCCCAGGAGGGGCCCGAGTATCGTCACTGGTCAGGAGACCACCGCCAGAGTCATTGCCCAGGAGGGCCCGAGTATCGTCACTGGTCAGGAGACCACCGCCAGAGTCATTGCCCAGGAGGGCCTGAGTATCGTCACTGGTCAGGAGACCACCGCCGGAGTCAGTGCCCAGGAGGGACCAGGATCCCACAGTCCCGCTGGGCGATGATGGAACGTCATGCCACACCCCAATGTCCAGTGTGGAGTTCGTCATGCCACACACCAATGTCCAGTGTGGAGTTCGTCATGCCACACCCCAATGTCCAGTGTGGAGTTCGAGTTCGTCATGCCACACACCAATGTCCAGCGTGGAGTTCGTCATGCCACACACCAATGTCCAGTGTGGAGTTCGTCATGCCACACCCCAATGTCCAGTGTGGAGTTCGTCATGCCACACACCAATGTCAGTATCTGAACCGCCATCTCAGGCTACCGCTGAACAGTCCATAGCCAGCCATGGCAAAGCACCGCTGAACAAGGCCAAGACCGCCATGGTAAAGACCGCTGAACAGTCCATAGCAGCCATGGCAAAGCACCGCTAAACAAGGCCAAGACCGCCATGGTGAAGACCGCTGATCAGGGCAAACACCGTGTGGGTATGAATAGGCCGCCACATCAGGCATCCTTCTCCCATGTGCAGCTCGGACAGTGACAGGACAGGAACTTTCACGGGGAGACTCATCCAGTCTGGGCACCAGTCCCACCCAGTACCAGTTGAGAACTGCATCTACTTGCGTCAATGTGGCTTTGCACTCCCCAGGATGGTCCAGTGGGCAACCCACCCACTGTAAAAACTTGAGAGACTGTGGCTTTGCACTCCCCAGGATGCTCCAGTGGGCAAGCCACCCACTGTAAAGACTTGAGAGACTGTGGCTTTGCACTCCCCAGGATGGTCCAGTGGGCAAGCCACCCACTGTAAAGACTTGAGAGACTGTGGCTTTGCACTCCCCAGGATGGTCCAGTGGGCAAGCCACCCACTGTAAAGACTTGAGAGACTGTGGCTTTGCACTCCCCAGGATGTAACAGTGGGCAAGCCACCCACTGTAGTGACTTGAGAGACTGTGGCTTTGCACTCCCCAGGATACATCAATGGGCATGGAGCCCCGTCGTGGATCTGGCTTTGCAGTCATGTAGCTGAGGTGCCCCCCTTCCCTTCCCCCCGAGGTGCCTGTAGTGTTTCAATCTGATGCCCCGGCAGTGTTCTCTCGGATTGTGGCAATGCATTTTTGGACTGTTGGTGCACGGACATTGTTGTGTACATATCTGCACTACTTCTTGTATTGTATATATAAATATGTCAGATTTTGAGATATGATTCAGTATATTTTTAGTATGACATGTATATTGGCACATTACAATATTTGAACGGATCTCGCTTTGTCTTTGCATTCTTCTGGGGGGATTGTGGGTTGTTAATGTGATATTTTTGACTGCATTGGTGTGTATGTTGTACTATGTGAGGGTGGGGGTGTTTGGTGGGTGTCCCCCTAACTTTTGCCTCCTCCCTCCCCTGTGTCGTAGATGCAGTACTCACCGGTATGTTCTGCGCCTACGTCGCTGTTGTTCGTACAGGAGCAGAAAGACAAGGGCAGGGAGTATTTGGAGTTCCGGGTCCATGGAGTCGTCGTTCCTCATGGGATGTGTAGAAGGTGAGCGTTTTCCCATAGCAAAAGCTGTTTCCGCCGTGTTTTTATCCACGGTGAATCCGCCCCGGAAAAGGTGGCGGATTGGTGTGTTGTAATAGTGTGGACGGTACATTGTCTCCCGTCTGTCTGTTGGCGGTGACCGCTACGCTGTTTGTCTGTACCGATGTGGCGGGTGAAGTGTTAAAATGGCTGTCTTTGTTGGTGGTTACCGCCAGAGTCGTAATTCCCTTTTTTTCCGCCGGCCTGTTTGCGGTATTACCCCACCTTTTACACCGTCCGCCAGGGTTGTAATGACCACCTATGTCACATGGCATATATCACTAATAATATCAATACAGTAAATGATAAATTCTGGAGCAATAAATCATTAAAGCTAATTGGAGGTTTCTCAACGGGTTCAGTGATTATTTCATAAGTGCACATATAGCTCAGCATCTGTGTTTAAACCCCAAGGTACTTCAATTCCAATTATCATAATCAACTTCGACTCTGATCTCCTAAGGGTTAATTTGCGATCCCATCCTCTTTTCTTTGTCTTCATATGATGGATACCATAATAGCGAACACCCTTATATTCCCCATTGTGCTGTTCCCAAATATGTTTGGCAATGACATAGGAATAATCTCTGTTTGTTATTGCTCTTAACTATTGTAATATGTGTAATTTCAGTTTGTTTACAGTACTCCCTATATATCTTTTACAACATCCACATTCTAGGGAATATACTACAAATGAGGTTTCACATGATATTCGTTCGCTGCTTTTCCTTATTGAACAATCAAAGCATTGATACTCTGTCATATTCTTACCATACCGGCATGCTTTACATTTAGTGAATTTAAAAAAACCTTTAAACTGGAGCCATTTCTGTGTCCCACTCCCTTGTACAGGTAGGTAACTTTTAACCAACAAGTCATTTAAGGATGGTGATTCTAGGATACTCTGCTACCCAGTTGTTTAATTCTTCATCTTTCTTGTGATTATCCAATTCTTCCTCAGGACTATTTTGATTTCCTTATCTAAACAATTATAATCCATAATATATCTAATGGTACAATCTTGACCACTTTTCCTTTCTCTCATATTTTATGGGACTAATAGATCTTCCTTGTTCTTTTCCAAAGCTCTTTTCATGGCATTGCCCAATACGGATACTGGATATCCTCTTTGGAACATCTTGTCACCCTGTATTTTAACATCACTTAATTCAGAGAAGTTTCTTCTAGCTCTTAAAAATTCTCCATACAATACACTCCACTTGAGTGCTTTAGGATGTGAGCTGTTGGCAAAGAGAATACTATTGCAACTGGTGGGTTTACGGTATAGGCTTGTGCAGATCTTATCACAATCAATATACACCTCAATGTCCCCCCCAATTTTTTTTTCCTTACTTGTCTCAAATATAAATTGCAATCCAAGTGGATTATGTTTCAGTGAATTTAGGACACCTCCAATTCATCCTGCTCACCTTCACAGATTAGGAATAAATCGTCTATGAAGGGGACCCAAAGAATGACTTTACTGTGGATCTCAGCATACTCTTCTGTCCACACATATTCTGCTTCCCGATACCCCATCATGAGGTTCGCATAGGTTGGAGCAAAAGACGTTCCCATGGCTGACCCTTTCTCTTGAATATAATATTCACCCTCAAAGATGAAGATGTTATTGGTGAGACACAAATTCCATCATTTCTAGCAGCAAATGTGTGTGCTACCATAAACTCAATGATCTGCTACGTAGGAAATATGAGCAGGCTCTCAGACCATCCTCATGTTTTATTGAAGTATATAGTGACACCAAATCCACTGTTGCCATTATATATCTTTGTTTCCATGGTACGCCATTAATTCGATTTAAAAAATCTATTGCGTCTCTAATAAAGGATGGGAGTGCCGTCACATATTGGAATAAGAAAATGTCTAAAAATCTTGATGCATTTTCCAACACAGAATCACATGAGCTCACTACTGGATATCCCAGGGGTTTACTTAGACTGTTATGTGTTTTTGGTAACACATATATTGTTGTGTTATCGGATATCTTTTTTTTTTAATATATAAGTTCCACATCCTCCATTCTAATAGTTTTCTTGAATCAATAGTTGCCTTTTGATTTCTTGGCTATATCCACTACGGTCCATCACAACTATGCTTCCCCACTTATCCGAAGCTTTTATCACAATATTTTTATCTTTCTGTAAATCCCATAATGCCCACCAATCATCTTTTGTCATATTATATATACAGCCTTGATGTTTTTGTTTTTCCTTCTTAATGATGTTCCTAAGATCACAAGTCATCAATTCCTGAAACACATCCACCTTGTTGCCCAGTAGCAATTGTGGGCAGAATCTTGATTTCACTTCACATCCACTCACTTCTGATCTATCAGTACCCAGTCCCATTTCCATGCAAAACTGCCCATCTGATAAGACTTCATCGTCCAGCATAGGAATCATGCCAGCTTCTCGTTCTAAATCCCATCAGTCACGCTCTGGGCAATGTCCTTTATCGTCAGATTTGACATGGGTTGAAGTGCTTTTCCATCCCTCTAAGTGTTCTATTTGCTAAATATTTCTTTAATTTGAATTTCCTACAGAATTTATGTAAATCAATCCTTGATGTTGCCAAGTCCATGCTTGCACTGGGACAAAACATCAGGCCTTTATTTAAAAGATTCATATGATTATAATTAAGGACCTTTGAAGATAGAATGATTAGAAGATTGCCATCTATGCCTTGACTTATTTCTTTGTATTCCTGCTTTCTTTTCCTTTTCCTGCTCCGCCTTGTTCTTTTCGGTTGGTCTGATTTCCCAACTTCATGATTTCTTTGCCTTTCCTGCAAGTTGACATCTGTAACAATCTAATTTCTGCTGAGAAATACAACTCGGTCTGTGTCATTGATGCTCCCTCGTCCCCCGAACTCACTTCGGAGCTGTCCACACTAGATGGCATTTCTGACTTGTCTTGGACTTGATCCATCACTTGTCTACTATACATTCATTCAAATCGTCTTGCAAACGTATATAACCTTCCTGCGATGTAATCATTTTTGTCTCTGCTGATTTTTTTTAGCTTTTTCTGTTGCACTTCTTTTTCGTGCTTATCCAGTTTCTTTTTGAATTCCTCAAAGTCCCTCACCCCTTCTTCATTCACCTTATACTCTTCTAAGGCTTTTTCTAAATCCTTGATTTTTCTGTAGCTTGTGTGAATCTTCTCTCACCATGGATTATGAAAGTGTTCTTCATTTTTTTTTTCTACAAGCATATGTGCAACTTAAAACTACATGTCCAGACTTTTTATTAACCCCTTGGGTGCCAAGGACGAGGTGGTTATGTCCGGTGGCACAGCTCTCAGGCACCACAGAAGTAACCACCTTGTCCTGGACCCGGCCCACGGGGGGATCGCTAGTGCTCCCCCGTGGGCTCCCACCCCCCCTCCTAAGGGCAGGGATGGAAGTGGAATTGCTTCCCCTTCCACCCTACATGTCCCCCACCTCCCCAGACATCAGCACGGGATCAGCGGTCACCTCCTATTGCAGTGAAAGCATGCTTCCAGTGCGATGCAGAAGAGAAATGCTAAGCACTTCTCTTACGCTCAGGAGGAGATGGCAAGCAGGGACATCAAAAGAAAGGAAAGCCTTTTCCATTCTTTTAATGTCATTCTAAGCATTTCTGCAGCCCGATCGCGGTGCGATCGGGCTGCAGAAATGCCCACTAGACACCAGGACTTTTTATTTTATTTGTATGATAAGGGGAGCGGCCCCCGGGGGGAAATTATAATTAGGCCTATATTTATTAGGCCGATCTACCCCCAAGGGGCGGCATAATCCAATAGACACCAGGGATTGATTTTTTTATTTGTGTCATAAGGGGAGCGACCCCTTAGGAAAATGTTGCTCCCAGGGGCAATAATTTTACTAGGCCTATTCTGCTCCCCCAGGGGGCAGATCGGCCTATATTGATTAGGCCGATCTTCCCCCAGGGGGACAGAAGCCACTAGACACCAGGGATTTTTTTTGTAGTTATGTAATTGGCATAAGGGGAGCGACTCCTTAGGCAAGGGTCGCTCCCAAGTGGGCAATTTTTTTATTAGGCCCTTTCTGCCACCTCTGGGGGCAGGTCGGCCTACATTAATTATAGGCCACCAGGGATTTTTTTTTGTTTTATTTATATTGATAAGGGGAGCATCCCCTTAGGCAAGGGTCCCTCCCATGAGGGGGGGGATTGGTTTTAGAACATTTCTGCCCCCCTTGGCGGAAGATTGGCCTATTTCTATTAGACCGATCTGCCCCCGTGGGTGCGGAAAACCTTAGGCACCTGGGATTGGTGTGTGTGTGTGTGTTTTGTTTTGGGGGACAGCCCCTTGGGCAAGGGTCGCTCCCCATGGGGGTACATTACTGGTGGACATATCTGCCCCCCTTGGGGGCAGACTGACCTATTTTTGGAAGGCCCATCTGCCCCCAAGGGGGGCAGAAAGCCCACCAGGTACCAGGGAAGATTTTTTTTTTAATAAGAGGGTGTATGGACATACCCCCTACCCAAATAAATGGGGCCAAAGTTGTTCTGCCCACCAGTAGACAGATCAGGCAGATTCCAGAATTTTCTGTCACCAAAATATGAGGAAAAAGTTTTTTTTTGGCCAAATGTTTAGGTTTGCAAAGGATTCTGGTTAATAGAACTTGGTGAGAGCCCCACAAATCACCCCATATTGGATTCCCCAAGTTGTCTACTTTTCAAAAGGGCACAGGTTTGGTAGGTTTCCTTATGTGCCGGCTGAGCTAGAGGCCAAAATCCACAGCTAGAACCTTTTAAAAAAACGGCTCTGTTTTCTTTGGGAAAATGTGATGTTTCCATGTTGTGTTTTGGGGCATTTCATGTCACGGGCGCTAGGCCTACGCACACGAGTGAGGTACTAGTTTTATCAGGACACTTGGGGGAATGTTGGGTGGAAGGAAATTTGTGGCTCCTCTCAGATTCCAGAACTTTCTGTCACCAAAATATGACGAAAAGGTGATTTTTTGGCCAAATGTTGAGGTTTGCAAAGGATTCTGGGTAATAGAACCTGGTGAGAGCCCCACAAGTCACCCCATCCTGGATTCCCCTAAGTGTCTAGTTTTTAAAAATGCACAGGTTTGGTATGTTTCCTTAGGTGCCGACTGAGCTAGAGGCCAAAGTCCACAGCTAAGCACTTTGCAAAAAATATGTCAGATTTCAATGTAAAAATGTGATGTGGTCAAGTTGTGTTTCCCGTCATGAGCATTAGGCCTACCCAGGCAAGTGAAGTACCATTTTTATCGGGAGACTTAGGGAAATACAGACTAGCAAAACAGGTGTTATTGCTCCTTGTCTTTCTCTACATTTTTACCTTCCAGACTAAGACAGTGTGTAAAAAAGACAGCTATTTGAGAAATGCCCTTAAATTCACATGCTCGTATGGGCACCCGGAATTCAGAGATGTGCAAATACCCACTGCTTTTCAACACCTTATCTTGTGCCCATTTTGGAAATACAAATGTTTTCTTGATATATATCTTCCACTCTTTATATTTCAGCAAATTATTTGCTGTATACCCGGTATAGAATGAAAACCATGCAAGGTGCATCTAATTTATTGGCTCTGGGTACCGAGGGCTCTTGATGAACCTACAAGCTCTATATATCTCCGCTACCAGAATAGTCCAGCAGACGTAACAGTATATTGCTTTCTGACATCGCAGGAAAAAGGTATAGAGTAAAACATGTAGAAAAATTGCTGTTTTTTTTACCTCAATTTCAATATTTCTTTTTATTTCAGCTGTTATTTTCTGCAGGAAAACCTTGAAGGATCTACAGAAATTAGCTCTTGCTGAATTCAGAATTTTGTCTACTTTTCAGAAATGTTTTGATTCCCAGGATCCAGCATTGGTTTTACACCTATTTCTGTCACTAACTGAAAGGAGGCTGAAATCGCAAAAAATGGTAAAAATGGGGTATGTCCCAGTAAAATGCCAAATTTGTGGTGAATAATGCGTTTTTCTGATTCAAGTTTGCCTGATCCTGAAAGCTGGGAAAATTGTGATTTTAGCACTACAAACCCATTGTTGATGTCGTTTTCAGGGAAAAAACACAAACCTTCTTCTGCAGCCCTTTTTTCCCATTTTTTTTTTAAAAAAATGAAAATTTTGCTGGATTTTGGCAAATTTCTTGCTCTCCTTAATAGGAACCCACAAACCCTGGGTACCTCTAGAATCCCTAGGATGTTGGAAAAAAAGGACACAAAGTTAGTGTGGGTAGCTTATGTGGACAAAAAGTTATTGAGGCCTAAGTGCGAACTGCCCCAAAAAAGCCAACAAAAGGCCTGGCACCTATGGGGGAAAAGGCCTGGCAGTGAAGGGGTTAAACAGCACCCTGTCCCATGGCCTACCTTAGGGATGACTTATATGTAATATATGTAGTAAATGGGGAGGTTAAGGCCAGGCTTGGATTTAACTGCCAAGTCAACATGGCAGTTTAAAACTGCAATCAGGACTGTCTTGTTGTTATTTGTAGTGGGACATAGGCATATTGTTTTCTACGTTTGTCACTTCTGTTTGCCTACGCCCATTACTGTGTCTCTTGTTTGACATTATCCACTACTATGATTAGTGATAAACATTGTATTAACATTTATTACATATTAACGCATCATGGTACAACAAAATTCATTTCTGTTATTCAAGACTAACTGTTTGCCTGTAGGGATCTTTATTCTTTGGAAACCCATTTTGCACATGTAAGTGTCCCTAGTCTGTCTCTGTATATTGGCATTTAATTCAAAACTCTGTTCCTATCTTTTATAACATTATCTGGTCATTGTTTCTTTTAGAATAAACATTTAGCGGAAAGTGGCCTGATGCCGTTTTTAGTTTATTTTCATTGTGTGAAAACACGTTCTTTCAATTATAATAATAAACAAGAATTGAAATTTTCAGTCTCTGTTCTGATTTAATACTGTGACTAAATTCGAGCAGACTTTATTATCACGTTGCAAGGAGAAATTACATTCAATATTCGTCATTCATATATAAATGAGTAACAGATGTAGACTAAATAAGGGAATACATAGTAGAGAAACAATATGATAATTATGACACTGCAGTGAAGAGGTTGGAGGATTAGGCCGTCATTGCAAGTCTGTCAAAATAGGCTGCAGTATTGATCACATGTTGTAAATATGATAAGAACCAGGTGAGGTATTTAACACCTCTTATGAGTTTTCAACAGGAAAAGGATGCAGAACTTGTAGAATCGTTTTAAGACACCCAATTCCACATTCTTTTTACAGGTCTTTACCCCAATTAATTTTTGCAGGTTTGACCTGACAGAATGTATCAAGGGAAAATTGCAATGATGAATATCTGTGTGCAAACTTGTGTTTGTACAGGGATTGGCGTTTAACCCTTAATGAAAGTTTCTGAAAAGTGAGCATTTTTATTTCATAATGCATAAACTATATGTAATGAATGCTAACAAGAAAAATTAAGACCATAAAAACGAACGGAAAAAGCTTAATAATTTGCTAAGTTAATAATACTACTTAGTGATATATGTTTGCTGTGACAATGACAGACATTTTGAGTACTAGGCAAAGGGTCCTGGGCATGCACATACTGTAAAGAAGATTGTCGTTTTTAGAGGTTCTGCTCAGGTCCTTTGTGCACAGCCTCCCCTACAGAAGAGCCTGGCGTGCCATTAGATGGTTAAGGAAAATCTGGTCCTGTGAAGGTTGCAGGTAAGTCATGTAGCAAACAAGACTCCCTATTAACGCTCTCATCTGTCTTTATGCCCTTCTTTCATTTGTGATGAATACATGATATGCAATATATACTAAAAGTGAAAATTACGACTTAAGGGGGTCATTATGCATAATGATCTACAAAATGCAATAAGGCAGTTTGAGAAATTGGGTTGATGGTTGACTAGGGTATGAGGCCTGATCAAGCAGCAACCACAATCCCTTCTTGTGTAAACCATAAAAAGTCAATAAATTAACCTGCTGTGTTAAGGTACCCTGGGTAGCTTAACACAAAAATAAGTCAGGTTTAACTCAGAAGCAATGTGTAAAGTATTTATGTAGCACACAAATCAGTAATAAAGTGAAAGCACAACCATTAAAAATCCCACACCAATTTAGAAACAAAGAGTCAATCTTAATAAATTATTTGACACCAAAATGACACAAATCCAAACAGTATAACTGGAGTTATGAAGTTATGAATTTCTAATTTTTTTAGTAAAAACTAGTGCCTATAGATCAATGTGCCAACTGTGGACATCTAGTCATGCAAGACAGGGTCAAAGTGAAAAAATATGGCAGACCATGATAGAACATGGTTCAGATACAAAAAGTGAATTGGGCCTGGTCAGTGCTTGCCTTCGAACCTAGCGTCATGGTTTGAAGCCGTGGTGAAAATGTCTATGTTCTACCTTAGGGCCTGATTTAGAGACTGGCAGATGGGTTACTCCATCACAACGGTGACGGATATCCTCTGTGCTGAAACCTAAATTCCATTATTTCCAATGGGATTTCAGCTTTGGCAGACGGTATATCCGTCCAATATTTAAATCAGGCCCTTAGTGTATGAAATGAACGTCAAATTCTCCAGCAAGATGGGGCAGAGGGCTGCAGGCAAAGACAGTTCCACAAGGCCTGATACCCCTTTGACGAAGAACCGCTGAATTGGATTAGCTGCTGCAGGGAAGAACATAGTGGGAGAAGAGCCAAATTCAATCCAACCAGTGATGCACCTGGAGTAGATAGACGAACTGGTAGGTCCCAATCTCCTTCTGTTTCTCAAAGCAGTTTTTAGCCAAACATTTTCTAAGTCCCCAGTTTTGGAGTTTGGCTATCTGGCCACCTTCATCACCACTTCCAAGGCCCCAAGACTAGTAGGGCAACACTTGGAGAGTTAAGGATCACACAGGCTGGTCTCAGGTCTGGGTCCAGGGTTGAGGGAGCCTTTTGTATCCTTGAGGGTCAGCTCAGGAGGCCAGCCCTTTGGTGTCATTCTGTAGTCCTGCGTTCAAGTTGCAATCCATCCTTCTTCCCCAGACAAAAAGGGCAGCAGGGCAGAAAGGCAGCAATTCAGCAGGTTAACAATCCAGCAGAGTGGCAGGCCTTTCAAAAGCCCGTCAATCCTTCTTCCTGGCAGAGTATCCACAGGTCCAAATATGTTTCTAATAGTTAGTGTCTGAAGTCCTATTTTTATAACTTGGTGCCCTCCGATTGGAGGGTGATAAAAGCTTCTAGACAGTGGCTTTGAAGTGCAAGGAATGTCCTGACTCCCCTGCCCTGGATAGTTGGATATAGTGACAATGTGGAGTTGATAGGTTCTTTGTGTGAAGGCAGAGCACTCCCTATCCTTTTGCAGCTGTGATGAGCTTGGCCCCCTCATCCTGCCAGAAGATAGCCCATCCAGGCACACCACATTCCTCTATTGTGTGACTGTCTGTGACGAGTTCACAAAGTCTAACTTTCAGTTACAACCAGTCAGGTGATCCAAGACAGGCTGCAGGCACAAGAAGGCTAAGGGCAGGAAAATGCCCACTTTGTAAAAGTGGCATTCAAAAAACAAAATCCAAAACTCAACTTTACAATTAAATTGGCTTTTTCAATACAATTCCAAGTATGATGTAGCTACCTGCTCTTAATTGGAAAATACAGGTTATTAAATTAAATGCATAAGGAATCCCTGGTGTTATCTTATAATAGGGGTAGGCCTCACAGTAGAAGAAAATGAATTTAGGTGTTTTTTTGAACCAGGATAAGTACATTTTAAAAGTACATGTCCAGCCTTTTTCTTATACTGAACCCTGTCCTATGGACTATCTAGGGCCTATGTTAGGGGGGACCTATATGTAATATATGTAATAAACTGTAATAAAAAGGGAGTTTAAGTCAAGTCGCCATAGCAGTTTAAAAATTCATTCAGACTGCAATGGCAGGCACAGGACATGTTTTAAGGTGCTACTTAAGTTGGTGGTAAAATAAGTGTTGCAGACCAACTCGTAGCATTTACAGGCCCTGGGTATATGGTATACCACTCTACAAGGCTGTAACACATACAATTCAATATGCCAATTGGTCCTGAAGCCCACCAAAAGGATTTCAGCAAAGAGTGGAAGGAAAAAAGCAAAACATTTGGGGGTGACTCTGCAAGGAGGGCCAGGTGCAACAGCTGAAACCTTTCCTATACCTTAATACTATGAAGGTGTTTGGGATACTGCAAATAATTCTGGATATGCACAAAGGATTGAAGGCATGCAGATATCCTGCCAACACTGTGCCTACACTGCCAGATAGCAGTGACTGGCTATTTTCTGTTTTTTTTCTGAAAAAAACAAACACGTATCAAAAAGACTATTCAATCCCTCACTGACTTAGTCAGTGTTCCCCTGCAGCAATTAACAAGATGGAATAAATGCATTTACTAAAAATAGAGTATTAATTCATTTTTTATCTATATTATATATTGTTTACTCTTGGGTATGAAAACATTTATGTATGTAGCAATATACATTCAAAACATACAATAGACAGCTACACTGAAACTGAAAATACTTACTATGCTCAATATGGACGTGCAATGACTTCAAAATCAAGAGGAACATCTTGTTCTAGCTTATAGCATTGTCTCCTTGTGATGCTGACTGAAAAGGGTTCTCAAGAATGTCTTGTCCTACTGCATCCTTGTGCCTCTGACTTAACATGGACATCTAATGCCAGCCTGCATTAGAGTACCATTGCTTATAACATAATAGGCACATTTGATACCAACTTGTGATAATGCATAATTGCAGATAACTCCTTAAAAGAATCCAGTAAAAGTGGATAACATATAGGGATAAAATGCAAAATGGCCATGAGTTCCCAAATCCCCAAAAGACCAAGGGCATGATTTAGGGTTAGGTGGGTGGGATACTCTCTCAAAACATTACAGAGATCTAATTTACTGAATTATATGTGCCATACAAAATAAAGAATATGGTGGACAGGACAATTGCCATATGTAATTGTGTTTCCCTTCTGCCCTGATGTACCATTGTTAGACCTGGCATCCTTGGTGTGGTTTCCCCTGTCGTTTGCCTCTGCTTCCTGTGTTTTTGACCGTGTGGTGGACTCTGTTTTTGCTGGTTTTGGTACTCTGGGCACCTTACCACTACTGACCAGTGCTAAAGTGTCAGTACTGTAACTCTAATTGGCTTTTGTGTCAATGTTGGGATATTTGAGTTACTAGGAAGTCCCTTGTAAAGTGCACTAGAAGTGTCCAGGGCCTGTAAATCAAATGCTACTAGTCGGCCTGCAGCCCTGATTTTGCCACCCACATGAGTAACCCTGGTTCGCTACCCTAACGTGAGCTTGCCGCGTACAAGCGGCTGGGACTTAGCGACAAGCTGTGGGTGTCTCATTTAATTTAAGGTTCTTGCCCGCCCTCATACGGAGAGCATCAGAATTATGTAACACGGATATACAATATATCAGGGAAACCAGTAAAGCACGTCAATACGGAAGGATTGCCAATCGGAGGACGACGGATTCTTCATCCACCGGGAAATGTGGTGAGTGTATGACAGTTATCACAAAGAACGGGATGGTATATCCTAAGTTACTGAAATGAAGACAATGTTGTGGAGAGGCTAGCGGGTCTGATTTTGAGCCACTTTTTGCTAATAGTCGGACATCACAGTGCATACATTTATTAAGAAGTGGAAATATACAGACATAAGGAGCAGAATGGCAGAAAAAAGAAAAACTAAAAGGAGAGAAGTGGCTGAAAAACTGTTTGCATATTCAGTAGGTATACAAGATTGCACTGATAATACAAGAGGTCAAAATGATGAATTTGTTAAGAGGCAGTTATGAGATAATCTTTGGAAAGTTTCCAAACAGAAGCAAGCAAAATGGTGGGAAGCTACCACATTACAAAAATATGTGGAATGCGATAGAATACCAAGAGGACTAAGAATTTTCATAATGCCAACATTGAATAATTCTGACCCTAATATGATATGAGTGGGTGGCAAATAATCATAATTGTTCAATCCTGATGTTCAAGATATTGATCAAATATGCACTGAAAGATTACGAAGGACTGTCACAGGAAACTGACAAGAGTATGGAAAAATTGAAAGAAAAATGCACCAATGATGAGTTTGACAGAGAAATGGAAAAGGTAAACAGTCAATTAGAAACATTGGAGGAAGATATTATGGCTATGAAACACTGTACATTTCACAGCATTGAGGTAAATTATGAGAAAGAACAAATATTAACTTTTGGGCAAAAATGTTATTATTTGAGAAGAAATACAAAAGATATAAGACAGGAAGAACAACCGTCCTCTCCAGGTATCACATTAGTGGAATCATCAAAACAAACAACAAAGTTGAGAGGAACTCAAGAGGAATCGTCGGGGAGTGATAACAGTGAAAGTGACGTCTCAAATCAATCCCAATTGGAAGGAGTAAAATCAAAAAATTTAAAGGAAATCAACCTGATGGCACAAGGGAGATTAAAGGCACAAGGAGGCAGAGGTGCACAAGGTTACAGAAGTCATGGAAGAAGGGGCAAAGGAGGCAACAAAGGAGACAGAATGAGACTAAAAGATATTGAAAGTTCTATGGGAATTCGCACAAGCGGACAGACAGCATCAAAACAATGAACAACAAGACAGTGGTAAATTTATCAAATGTAATTCTTACGAAAACACAAAAGGAGGTTCTATCTTTAGGACTCTCCTTTTGTCCTACAGCATTTGTTGATTATACAGTGAGTAGAATTGATTTGTTCCACTTCATTAGAAAATTGAAATTAAGGTACTGGTAGGCAACAAGCTCATCAAAGAAGAAAGTAGAAATTAAAGGTAATCCTTCTAATTTGGAAATAGGTGATATGGTAGTCCTCCAAACAATGGGGGGACTAACCGGAGACAGTAGTTGGGCAGAGAATCCCATTTCATACTTGGTAAATGAAGGTATGGAATTAAATTTGAATTGTGGGATGATGAGTGGTTTTAAGCCCAAATCAACCTTTTTTTCTCAAGTAGTAAGTGGACCAATCTACACATTTGAAAAATGTATGGTTAAGGAATTTCATAAAATTGAGAGGAAAATAAAATATGGTTATAAGAATTTAAAAAGGAAACAACTTGAACCTATAAATGAGTTGAAAACTAATAAGAATATTCTCATTAAACAATCCGATAAATGAGGAAATGTAGTGATTTAGCCATTAGATAAATATCTAAGTGAGGGGTTAAGTCAATTAAGTGATACCAGTCAATAAGAGGTGACAACAAAAACAAAACTATTTGATAGCAACCAATGAATATTCAGAAAAATTAAACAGTTGGAAAGATGAAGGTTTGATCGAAAGAGATGAATATCTTTTTTTGAAAAGTGATTTGCCAAAATTACCTGTGTTATACCGAAATTGCATAAAGATCTAGCAAATCCACCAGGGAGACCTATTATCTCTTCTAGAGAGAGTATGTTAGAAAATACCTCAAAATATGTTGACTTCTTCCTTAGGCCATTTGTACAATCTTTGCCGTCTTCTATCAAGGATACAGGAGATTAATGAAGAAGAATAAATGGCATTGCATGGGAAGAACATTATATACTATTATGCTTGGACGTAGAGAGTCTATATACCTGTATGCCTCATGATCTGGGTATAAAACAAGTAACTATTTTTTAAGAGCTAGGTCAATCTCATTTTTACACCATACTTACATGCTCCTACAAATTATGTATATATGTTTGACAAATAATTTTTTCATTTATGATGAGGAGGTCTATAGGCAGACCAAAGGGACAGTGATGGGTACTTCCTTCGCTCCCAGCCACGCAGGTCTTTATCTGGGCTGGTGGGAGGAGCAGATAGTGTATAACATCCATCAATTTGATGAACATGTTGTCCTTTGGATACGTTATATTGACGACATATTTTGTATTTGGAGAGGTAATGTGAATGAGGCTCTTGATTTTGTTAGGAAATTAAATGATACTTCATTGAATTTGAATTTCACAGTCCACATGCATACATCAACCATTGAGTTTTTGGAATTAAGGTTGAAAGTTCAAGACACCAAGTTGGTAAGCTGTCTTTTTCGAAAGAAAACAACAGGTAACAGATTGCTCTGGGCAAAAAGTTGTCATCCAAAGAATTTGATAGAAAGCATTCCACATGGAGAATTGCTTAGAGCCAAGAGGAACTCTAGTGCAGAAACTGATTTTTTACAAGAAATGAAGACAATGAGAAATAGATTTCTTGAGAGAGGTTACTCACTAAAGGTCATTGAAAGTGCATGTAATAAGGTTATGATGATTGACCGCGAGACATTGTTAATACCAAATACAAAAAAAATTGTGAGGTTTATTATGACTTTTCACAATGATGCTTGGGAGGTGAAACGTAGCCTAAACAAGTATTGGGAGATACTTAGAACTGAAGAACATTTAGTCAAACACATTGGGGAAAAAACACAGATCACATTCATAAGGTGCACCTCGTTGAAAGACAAACTTTGTGAAAGCCTGGTAAGATCCATAGGAACTGTTAGACAAACAACCATAATGGTGTTTTTTACATATGGTACATGCAAACCTTGAAAGTATAGCAGTAATTGCAGTGAAATTCGAAGTTATCCAAAGAAATTAGACCATACAAAATTAGAAAACATCTGACTTGCAATTCACAGTACAGTATTTATGCATTGGGATGTACATGTGAAAAGTACTATATTGGTAGTACAATCCACAAAGCTAAAAAACAAGTAGTTGAACATATGAGGGCAATAGTGAATGATGATAAACAATATACAATTTCTAGACACTTTGGTTTATATCACCATAAAAACACTAACCTATTAAGGTTTTGTGTTTTGGAAAGTATCCCTAATTGCTTGAGAGAAGGAAACAGGGAGCAGGAATTAAGGAGATTAGAATCTAAACTCATTATTAAATACAGAATTCTTCATCCAGGAGGATTGAAATTGGATGAGGAATTATCAGTGCATTTAGGTTAAGTTATAAATTGCAGTCAGTATTTCAGGCATACATATGTATTCTCATAATTTTTCTTAATACAAGAGTTATAGGTACTGTGTTTAGTTTTAAGGTTTGTTTTTTGCATATTGTGTTATCTATGTTTTAGGGAGAAATTAAAACTGAGACAAAGAAGCAAATGAATGCAAGAGAGCTCCTATATCTAGTCCCTATGTTTGCCTGAGAAAGTAGACAACATTTTCATACAAGGAAACGACTTAGATACAAGGATTTTCAAGTGGAATTCATTAATAATTGGGTGAAGTAGAGAGACATTGGCCTTTTTGAAATTCGATTAACTATGAAAACAGAATTTCTCAACTAAAGTAATTAGCAGTAAAAAACTGTTTACAATTTTAAAAAATTGTCAGTAAGTTTATGGCCACTGAGCTGGATTATAGTGAATATGATATAAAATATGGAAGCGTATTGTGAAGGTACAAAATGGTTGATTTGATTTGATTCATATAAAAAGAGAAGGAGTGAATGTCATTTTCTCATTGTTGCAAGAGCAAAGTGCTCTATTGCGATGATGATAATAGAGTTATTTTTCAACTATGTTCCCAAAAATAGTTTTATGATGGATATGATATGCAGTTATAAAACAAATTAATTATATATAGAAATTGTATATGATTTCACTAGTAGCGATAAGTTTACAATAGTATACTAAATGTTACAAAATGGCTGACACATTTGTTGAAAATGTGTTAATGTTTGCTAGTCCATCATTGATGTTTATGAGCACATTAAAGTCCATTTTATAAAAGTCACTAAGGTGGAATGCTTCGGGACCACCCGAACCCATGATCAAGGAGTGAGGGTTAATATTGCTGCTGGTATGCAGCTGGTATCAAAATAAAATGTGCTGTGTGGATTTGAGCTGCGGTCCATCGTCTACGACATACATATGACCTTTTTATACACAAGATTTATTTTTTTAAAATATTGAAGGTTTTTTTTGTTTTTTGTTTTTATTTTTTTATATTTTTGCTAATTATTTAATATACAATTTTGGTTTATTTTTATAAGAATGCATCATTTGTTTTTTTGGGGGGTTTATTTGCAATAGTTATATTTTTTTAATTACAGTAAATGTGAGTAGTTATTTGTTGCACTTTCTTTTTTGGATGGTATGTTAGGGATACAGGGGTAATGGGTTATTTTAAAAGTTTAGTTGTGGCAGTGGGCGTAGCAGCAAGGACATACGAGACAACTCAGGGTTTGAGGTTTGTGAAAGATGTGTATTTTATTGGTAATTCACAAGTCTTCTCTATCAGTCCATGAGTCTCTCTCTCTCTCTCCCAGTGTAATAATCTTTCCTTTCCTCTGCTCTCTTTCAGGTCTTCTGGAGTCCCGCCGAAGATCTTGTGGTGGAATAGAGTCGTCAGGGAAGCCGGAAAGGAAATAAGGTTAGGTAAGTTGTAACTCTGGATTTGCATCTTGGACTGTTTAAGTATGGTGAGAGGGTTTGGAGAGAGAGTGCGGTGAAATAGTAAGAAAAAGGGTGTATTGGGAAAAAGGGGGGGTAACCCGTTAGTGCAAACACCTTAGTGGGCTAGATCTCTATGGAGGACACGCCAAACTCATTTCACCCGTGTCATAAAGGTAAGTGTGGATATTAGCTTAGCAAATAGTTCTCTGATTCTTCAAGCAAGCCACAACAACAGCAAATGAGGCAATCAGGGATAAGAGAATCATTCTATGACAAATTTTGAGAGTTATTCCCTTTTTTTTTGTCCCTTCCCTTCCTCCCTCTTTCTCCTTCACCCTTTTTACTCCCTCTCTCTCCCTCCTCCTTCCCCACCAAAGCATTTATCCTGCTTTGTAAGCAGGACCGTACCTGCTGGAGCCACTCCAGGGATGTGGCGGAGTCTATGTGTTTCTGGGCTTCCGTCGAGGTTTTCTCTGGGAGTCAGCTGTTCCGGGTGGCTTTGCTCTTTGTGTGGTCCTTTGCTCTGTCTCTCCCCTGCTTCTGCATCTTCACGCTCTGTTTTCTCTTCAGTTCCAGTGTCGTCTTCTTCTGCCTTCTCCTCTGCTCTCGCATCATCCTCTCCCCGACACGGAAGTTCCGTGGGGTTTTGGACTACAGGAATCTGGATATCCGGATTGCCGAGGGCTGTGTTTTCCTGTCCCACCCCAGCGGTGCCTGGAGGCCGCCATTGTTGGTAGCTGGGTGTTCCAGCGCCCGTCTACAACTCCCTTCCCTAGAAAGGGACTGGTGGAGTTCTGTGCCAAAGACGTAACGGGATAAGTAATCCGCCGTATATTGCTGGTACCCAGGGATGTGACAGACCTGAAACAAAAAGGGTTGGAGCTCCATGAACCACCGCAGAACGCAGTCATTCGTGTTTTTGTTTGTAGACAACCAGTGAGGGGAGCATGGTCGGTATATAAGAAAAAAGGATGACCCAAAGGGTAATACTGTAATTTCTCAATGGCCCATTTGATGACTAAGCACTCCCTCTCAATTATCAGACAACGTTGCTCGGTGGCAGAAGTTTCCAGCTAATAAACACTATAGGGTGGTTATGGCCTGCTTCATCTGATTGGAAAAGTACGGAGCCTATCCCTACATCGGAGGCGTCTGGACAACTTAAGACGGGTTCGGTGGTGAGGCTGTTCTTTAAGATGTGAAAACTAGACAGTTTACCTGGGGTTAGGTTTGGTATTCTTGATGGTTGTCCTTTCCATAATAGGTCGGTAAGAGGGGCTGCCAAAGTGGAATAGTTCGGTATGAATAGCTTATAATAGCCTACCAGGCCTAGGAAAGATCGAAGTTCCCTCTTGGTGGCTGGGACCGGTACTTGGTGTATGGCCTCTACTTTGCTCTTTTGCGGTCGGATTTGTCCTTTGTCTATAAAATACCCAAGATACGCAATGTTATTGTAGGCCAGGTGACACTTGGCGGGGTTGGCCATAAGGCCAGCAGAATATAACAATCAGAATATTTGATCTAGGTGGTTAAGATGGTCTTCCCATGTTTCGCTAGGGACCACTATATTGTCTAAATAAGCTCCTGCGTATGCATAGTGAGGTCTCAAGAGTTGGTCCATTAACCATTGGAAGGTAGCGGGAGCGCCATGCAATCCGAAGGGAAGCACGTTAAAATGGTATAGCCCTGAGGGTGTAGAGAAAGCTGTCTTTTCCCGATCTGCTAGGGCCAACGGTATTTGCCAATACCCCTTGGTCAGATCAAGGGTTGATATATATTGGGCTTTACCTAGCCTCTCTAGCAATTCGTCAACCCAAGGGATAAGTTAGGTATCAAATTGAGATATTGCATTTAGTCACCGAAAATCAATACCGAAACGAACTGAGCCATCTGGCTTTGGGACTAGTACAATTGGAGAACATCAGGGGCTGATGGATGGTTCAATAACCCCCATTTGGAGCATTTTCTCTGCTTCCTGCTCTACCAGCTTCTGGGATACGATAGGGGAGGAGGCAAATGATTTGGCCATCTGGGGTTTTGATCTGATGCTGTGTCAGTGAGGTCCTTCCAGGTTTTGAGGAAAAGAACCTTGCATGCTATGTTAGAAGAGTGTTGAGTTGGTGTTGTTGCTTGTCTTGTAGTGTGGGAATGATTTGAGGTCGCTTCAGCCCCTAATCTGGAGTAGTGGGGCATGTCTAATGTTTTGTTAGAGGTTACCAGAAACCCCGTCGCTATTGGAAGAAGGGAGGTAGTTGGCTCTTCCCATTTTTTTAACAGGTTAATATGGTAGATCTGTGTCCTCCTGGGGTTTTACGATATCTCAACCAAGTAAGCGACAGGGGTTATTGCGTTCACTATTTTGTATGGGCCTTGCCATTTAGCTAGCAATTTATTATCTGAGCTCGGAAGTAAAAGGAAAACTTTATCATTTGGTTGTAGTTGTTGCAATTTAGTACCCTGGTCATAGTACTGTTTTTGTTTTCCTTGTGCCCTTTCCATGTGTAAATGGACGTCTTCCCAAACTGTGTGTAGCTGGGTTTTGAGTTGTTGAGTATACTCTAGTATGGGTCTTTCCCCTCCCTCTTCTTCCTCCTATAATTCAGCAGCCATTTCTAGAAGAGAACGGGGTTGACGGCCAAAGACCAATTTAAAGGGACTATGGCCCGTGGAGGCTTGTACATGGGATCTTATTGCGTAGAGAACGAGAGGTAATTACTTATCCCAGTCTCGTCCCGACTCTAGGACAGTTGGTCTCAATAGGGACTTCAGAGTACGGTTATATCTCTCAACGAGACCATCTGTTTGTGGATGGTACACTGAGGTTCAGAGCTGTTTGATTCCCAAGATTTGGCAGATTTGGGCCATTAAGTTTGACATGAATGGAGTCCCTTGGTCAATCAGATTTTCATTTGGGCAACCCACCCAGGAAAAAATACCAATCATAGCATGAGCCACATTCTTGGTTGTCATGCTGGAGAGGGGTATAGCTTCAGGATATTTTGTAGGATAATCTACAAGGACATATATATATGTATACCCTTTTGCTGATGGAAGGAGGGGACCTACCAAATCCATTCCCACCCTTGAAAAGGGAATGTCTATTATAGGCAATGCTTGTAACGGTGCTTTCTTTTGGGGTCCTGGGTCTACCATCTGACATTTAGGGCATTACATACAAAAACTTCTTATTTGGGCATAGACTCCTGGCCAGTAAAATCGTTGTATCAGATATTCTTCAGTTTTATCTCTACCATAATACCCCCTCTGGGTTGACTGTGAGCAAGGTGTAGTACTTGTACTCGGTATGGCTCCGGTACGACTAGTTGCAGTTTTTTGTGATTGTTGTGATTGGTAATTCTATATAATAGGCCTTTTGTATAAATAAAATAAGGACCCACCTCACCGGTGATCTCTGATTTAGCAGCTCCCCAAGCTTGCTGGAGGGAGGGGTCCTCTCATTGGCTACTACGGAATGGAGGTAGAGGGGGAGCGCTTACACTCTCCACTTTCCTTGGATCTTTATTCTCTTCCCTCATGAAATAAAGCTTTTTATTGTATCTTTTCTCCCTCTTGCTAGGTCTATATCGTATGATTCCGGTTTCTATCGGGGTCTCCGAAAAGGGGGCCTCTGCCCACCATGACTCTAGTTGATTCTTTTTCTCTGTAGTAGGTCGGTGAAATGTACATAGACTGTGCCCACAATGCATTCCTCTACCAGGTGGTCAATAACCCCCATTGTAACTGAAGCCTGTTTCCCTTCCCACTCGAGGAAAACAGAAACTAAGGGATAGTCCTTCATTTCCCCATGTATGCAGCAGATGGAAACTAGTTTTTCAAGATGTGAGATGCTGGGACCAACCAAGTGGGCCCTAATTACAGACTGGCTACACCCAGACTCCACTAAGGCCCTAATGCTCTGGCCATTAACCGTTATCTCCTGAGTATATCTAGAGTTGTCTTTTCTGGTACATAGGATGTGCCTTCGGGTCATCCCGATCTCCATAGGTTCTGCCTTTTCTTCCTTGTTGGGGCCTAGTCGGACTATATGGCCCCACTCGCCACAAATATAGCATGGAGGCTGTTGCATAGGATGCTTTTCAACTGTCCGAGGAGGGGGGGCTTCTTAGACATTCTTTCGAGTAGTAGGGCGCTACGTTAAACTTAGGGGTCGATTAGTGGAACTCGTCAACTTGGAAGGTCCTGTTTTAAACTCGGTTGACCGATGATATGCACAAGCCAGGTCAATAGCTATGTTGGTGTCTACATTGGGATGCTGTCGGATCCAATTGTGGGTAAAGGAAGGGGGGGCCTCTAAATACTGTTCGAGAAGAATAGCTTTTATGATGTCTTCCCATTCCGTCCCAATCGGACCTAACCATTTAAGTCCTAGATCTTTTACCCTGTAATATAAAGTCCTGGGGTCCTCTGAAGGTGACCACTTTGTCTTCCGGAATCTCAGTCGGTAAGGTTCTGCATCATGTCCCACGCGTTCTAGTATGCTCTTCTTTATTTCATTATAAGGAGTGGTTCCATCTTGGTTAGCGGCCTGATAGGCGGTCTGTAGTGTACCCGTTAGTAATGGAGCCACGTATTGACCCCATCGTTCCTCGGGCCATATGGCAGATGAAGCACTCGTTCGAAGTTTGTGAAAAACGCGTCAGGATCTTCCCCCTCCTGATATTTTTGGAGGACAGAGCTTGGGACATTGGGGTGGACCTTGCTGGCGGCGATAGTATCTGTCAGTTTTTGTAAGGCCGTCTCATGTACCAACTGATTATTCGCGATAATGGTGGCTTGGCTCTTCAGGGTGCTTTGGAGGGCTTCTCTATCGGCTTTGGCCTCCCTTTGTTGGGCTGCCCACCCTACTTGAAGGTGGCATTGTCCTTCAGCCAGTTGTTGGATCATGTCTTCAATGGTTGGCTTCACCTCCATGGTATTCCGGTGTCGGGTATTTTCTCCTGTACTCAGCCGCTACTTTCTTATACCACTTATGACACAACTGTGGCGGGGGGCGTAACGGTAAGGACATACGAGAGAACTCAGGGTTTAAGGTTTGTGAAATATGTGTATTTTATTGGTTATTCACAAGTCCTCTCTATCAGTCCATGAGCCTCTCTCATTCGGCCAGTGTAATCATTTCTAAAAAATAATGTAGTTATGAGACATTCTGCAATATATTGGTTATGGTTTCTGGAATGTTTTTATTTTTTCATTTTAATTATTTGTTTTGTTTCTGGGAACAGCAATTTTACTAGGGGTTTTATTTTTGGTGGGGGGGTTTAACAATTTTTTGGGAGTTTTAAAACTGAGAAGATCATATTAAAACACAGTGGAATAAGAGGCAGAATGTATGGGATGCAGGGGTTGTGGGTGGGGAAGTGCATTACTACTCAGGTATTAATTTCAATACCTTAGTATTTGTTTTGTAGTTTATTATACCTCATGTTATTAGGGTCGAGCGTGCGTCTCGTGCGCTTGCGCATGCGTTTCGCTAAGCAAGACACTTTAGTAATTAAAAAGGTCTCGGAGCCCTGTCCACGTCATGTCAGTGTCTGTCATTGCCTTGTGGGCTTGCCTGTTAGAATGTGCTTGATTTCATTAGTGGAAGTCATGCACATGTCATGCCTTTTCTGGTGGATAGCCCTCCTCGAGCGCATCAACCAAGTACAGAAAACGTGCGAGGCTCGCTGTTTTCTGTCCGGCTCGTGGACTACTTTTTTTCTATTTTCCTAGCACGATCTCTCTTGGCAGAAGTCGAGCGCTTTACATAATATCGGCCCTGTTACACAGTTAATTGCACTTTTTCGGGTTACGTACATAAATGCACTTTTGCCGATAGGTTTCATTACCTGTGAAAAGTCGGGTTAGGAGTTTACAACGCTATCAGCTCTAACACGAGCAAACGCGAGACCCGTTGCATTGCAAATGCTTGTTTTTAATTTTGTATTTTGTTTCACAGTGGTTGTTGTTTTTAATATATCTTTTGATGAATTTAAATACTTTTTAAAATTCTGTTTTGAATTGTTTTTTTAAATATACAGAATATCAATTCTAGATTCAGAGTTTCATATTTTTGTTTCAGGGGTGTGTTATGTAATGTAATTAAGAATGATTTGCTGCACTTTTCTTTAGGGACAGGCTAATGTGGATTCAGCTGTAATGGGTAATGAATATTCATTTTAATTCTTGTGTGTTAATTTTTTGAATTTTTGCTTTAAAAACAATTTTCATTTTTTCTGAATGAAAAATGGTTATGTACTAGTATAACATTTAATGATATATTTGGTATGACATTTGGATACTAATGTATGGGCTTAATATATTAACTGTGTATTATTTTCTTATAAATATATATTTTTTTATTTTTAAAACCTATAAGATGTAATAATATTCTTATTTTTAAAAATAATTTATTGTTATATCTTCAATTTAGTATTGACATTATTTTTGGGGAATTTTTATTTTTTAAAATTGTAAATAGTTTTTTGAGAAATTAAAATATAAAAAAAAATGAATTTTTGTTTCATAATGTGAATATTTATATGTATGTATCATGGATTTTTTAGTTATATTTTTAATTATGTAATCACATTAACAGAGTTTTGTTGAAATATTAATGTCTTTTTTTCTAATTGCTTTATTGCATTAAAAATCACAGAAATTAGATTTTGCATTTTTTCTTTATTTCACATATATTTCAGAACATTTCTTTGAACCAGTAATAACATTTTTTCTTCTGCAAACATATTTAAAAAAAATTAAAAACACATTTTTCAGTTTTTTTATAAATGTTAAATTTTTATTAAGAATAGTATAAAATATGCAACAACAAAAAATTATTCATGAAATATTTTTTATATATTTGTAAAAACAATTCACATTTATTTACATTTTAACCCTTTTCAGTGGTATTTTTCACTGTTTTCCAATATTTCCTATATGAAAGTAGTCTTTTTTCTATTTTTATACATTTCCTCAGTTTACGTAGTTACATTTTTAGAGTATAGTTATTGCAGAGATAGAGATGGGAGGTAGTTCTAAGATAGGGAGTAGCTTTTGGAACTTCTGATTGTTTGTAATGTTTATTTTTTATTCCTCTACAGGTTTTCTTAAATATGTATTGGGTTTAAAAAAAAAAAAATGTCTAGCAGTGTTTGCCTTTTTCAAACAATTGTACTACTGTTTTAAAAAAAATATAACGTGCTATTTTGAACTGTAAAGCTTTTCTTTTTGCACTTGACGTTTTTTTTTAATTGTACATTTTTGAAAATTATTTACCATATCTTGAAAACCATTGTGTTTACTTATGTTTGTAATAATAATGTTTCATTTAATGTTGATGTATTTTTACAGTTTTGTTTTAATATTGTAGTTTAAGCCATTATTTAAATCACGATTTGTTTTTTAGGGAAAAAAACATTCATTTGGCTTCAATAATATTGGGCATTCGAGAAAATGTGTAGTTTGGTAAAATGTTTTACCTTTTTTTTTAAATGTTTTTTTCACACATAAGGTTTTTTTCTTCATCCATTTTGTCTGTTCAATTTTAATTATTCCCAGGATGAATTTTTTGTTTTAAATTTTGCAGTGTAAAATGCTTTTTCTACATCCATATGGAAGAAGAACTCTACAACGACAAATGCACACATGCTGACATTTTTGGTTAAAGCCATGAAAACTGCTAAAGGTAAGAACGTTTTCTGGGGAAATAATTTTGTTTACAAATAATTTCAAAATTTTCTATTTAATTCATGTTATTTTTAAAACTTGCAACTAATGATGATAAATGTTAGTATTTGTTAGAAATGTAGTATATATGCTAGACTGTCAAGGTAGTCTGAAGCCACCATTAAAGTCAATTCTTGTATTTCAACTTAAAAGAATTCTGACATTTCATTACTTTATTGGGTTGTGCATAAGTTCAGGCTACCTGAAAGTGACTGAGCAAGTCTCCTTTCTTGGAAACTTTCCTCCTTCTTCAAAATTTCAATTAAATAATATAGGTTTAGGTGGGGGTTTCCAATTGCTTTGTTGAAGGTGTTGTGCCATCCCTCAATTGCATTTTTAGTCCTTGCACCACCTTCAAAGCAGGTCATGTAGCAGTTCCACCACTCCATTGGAAATCTTGATTTTCTTCTGCGACCTGATCTGCTTAAGTGTCCAATCCAGGTTTCTTCAAAGTAATTTAGTAATGGTGTCAATTTGTCTTCATTTGCTGTAAAATAGTTGGAATCTGTGATGCATGTGTAATATTCATCTACCTTGTAAGGTGGTACAAAGCTTAGCGCAGTTAGTTATCTTAATTATAATTGTAGTATGCAGTTTGAGAAATATTCTCTGGTTGAGGATGACTTGTGAGTTTTAGACTAATATATGCCTTTGAAAAATGGAAAAAGCATCCTTATATTCGTGTTTCTGGATATAATTTTATTATTGTGTTTATCATTGACAATTCAAAAACTATTATTACTTTTCTATGTCTTTTACAGATTGTTATGTTTTTGATTACTGATAAAAATTCACTTCAAGCAGAGGAATGTTTGTCAGGAAACAATGCATACACTAGGGGGACTGTTGTGTTATTTTATGTTGCATGATTAGTGTAAAATTGGGTGAATGGATGGGGTGTAGATTTAAATGTTCCATCCATCATCCAAATGTAACTATTCTCTAGGATAAGTAAGTTATGGGTTGTGCTAAATATTAAAATTTCTCTTGAGGGTTTTCATTGTCATGCAAGAGAAAAGTTTCATTCAAGAAGGTAGGTTTTGGTTCTGGGGGTTGTTAATTTCTTCATAGGATTGGGGTATTACATGTTGGGGATTACTTGCAAGTTTTTTACGTTGAAACATTTGTCTAAGATTCGGTATTGGAGGCATGCTATCTGCAACCTGTACAGGAATACTTTGCAATACTTCCCTTAGTACCTGCCCGCAGGAATCATTGGAGGTGTGTGCAAAATGTAAAATTTTCTGTACATTTTGTCTCACTTCTATTTCCATTGCAGAGGCAGAGTGGTTATGCTCTGTTGTCCTAACCACAGTATCCAATACTTTGCAATAAAGATACCCTTCATACTTCAGAAGTTGGTGTTGTTGTGTAGCCATTTTAGCTATAGCTCCGTGCAAGCTATTTTAACACACAAGGCCGCTGTGTACTCTAACTTAGATAGATTTTATTCAGCTTTGTCTTATTATTGTTACAATAACCATTTTTATGGTCTTGTTTTCTTTTCCGTTTATCTAACTGTTTTTGCCTAGGCCAGCACTCTGTTCTCAAACAAGACATTCTAGATCACTCTGTGCTGCTTCCAAGGCTACAGCATGGTTCATTGCCAGTGAACATGGTAAAGGTTTAGTCTCCAACATTTGTAGAAAACACACATCCTTACGTAGGGACATTTTTTTTAGAACATCAGCTGTGTTGTTATAAAACACTTCCTTGTCCCTTACAGGTTAGAGGGAGATTCCAGCCAGGGAACCACAACTGTATGCTGATTGCTGAATGCTTTGCTACAGATGCTAACGCAGACTGCACGCCTTTGACCAGGTATGGGGGGTTGATGTCTTCCCAGGGGAACCTGAAGGACAGAATTAGAGCTTAACATGCTGTGCTCTATCATAGCCTAGGTAGGGGCTAGTCCATTGATTATAGTGACAATATGATAGCGTTGTTTTTATGCTTCAATCTTCTCGTCACAATTTTGTCCTCCTGGTTATTGCAGCTCACACTTTGCTATCTAAGATGCAGTCATTTTATTAAACTCATTATTTAAACATATACTGCTTCTGTTTGTCATTTATATATGAGACCGAATTGTAAATGAGAGAAACGGTTAAGACCTGAGTCACCACGAATTCCCTGAGAAGCCAAGTATGTCATGCGCTCGGCTGCCCAGTCATCCCTATCCTTGGTTAGAGATGAGGCACTGCTAGTTAGCTGGAGCAAAACCCGGATAGGAGCGACAGGTGTCACCCGCAGTGGGTTAGACTTATGGGGTCATTCTGACCCCGGCCGGCGGCAGAAGCCGCCGGCCTGGCTGGAACCGCCAGAATACCGCTGCGCGGTCAAAAGACCGCCGCGGGTATTCTGGGTTTCCCGCTGGGCTGGCGGGCGACCGCCAGAAGGCACCCGCCAGCCCAGCGGGAAACACCCTTCCATGAGGATGCCAGCTCCGAATGGAGCCGGCGGAGTGGAAGGGGTGCGACGGGTGCAGTTGCACC
Source organism: Pleurodeles waltl (assembly GCF_031143425.1). Lineage (NCBI taxonomy): Eukaryota > Metazoa > Chordata > Amphibia > Caudata > Salamandridae > Pleurodeles > Pleurodeles waltl. The sequence goes on from NC_090440.1 coordinate 1,858,756,510, forward strand.
CGTTGTAATTTTCAGTGTCTGCATGGCAGACACTGAAAATCTTGGTGGGGCACTGCAGGGGCCCCCAGGGGCCCCACGACACCCCATACCGCCATCCTGTGCCTGGCGGCCAAAACCGCCAGGGACAGGATGGCGGTTTTCCGTTTCTGACCGCGGCTGTACCGCCGCGGTCAGAATGCCCAAGGGAGCACCGCCAGCCTGTTGGCGGTGCTCCCGCGGTCCCCGGCCCTGGCGGTTTTTACCGCCAGGGTCGGAATGACCCCCTTAGTCTCCAACACCGCAGGCAATTCTGCTGCTCAAAATCCTGTAGTCTCATTAGAATAATGAGAGCCTACTTGACATGGCGCCGCCAACGTTTGGTCAGGCTCTAATTTTCAAGGTCTACCGGAGTATCTCTGTCTCATTATATATAATGACGCCTCAATACCATATACAGAGACGTCCATGGTACTGAGGATTTCCACCCCAGCTACATAGGCTATCATATCTGAGGCTGGAGGTTGTTCAAGCTTGAACTTTAAAAGGAAAAACCCCATTTGGTGTGCCTTCTCTGAACATGTAGTCTGTCAATGATGGCGAATCCACAGCAGATACAAATAGTAGTTAATATGAGACGACCTCTGACTGCACATTTATTAGCAAATGGCCTAACGGCCCAGCGGGGTCCAGTCACATTTGTGGTGGATGCCCATGCAGCTTATAGAACAGAACACTTTTATTCTTGGGTCACATTTCCAGCAGTTAATGGGAACACAAATACACATATTTAGAAATACCATTATCAAGAACATAATAATTGGCTTGATGGCACCCTACCACACACAATTTTACCGGTAAGGTTTGGTCCTCTAAGTAACGATGGTCCTACCTGGCCTTTATTGGCCACCTATACACCACATCCTGCAGTCGCAAATTTAGCGGTAGCTGAGGTTCGTCGCTTATACACTGAATTAACAGCGATATATAGACGATTAGTACAATTCGTAATGCAAACATTAAATGCAAACCCAGCACGTGCTGCTCCAGCACATCCACATGCAGTAACACCAGGTATAAACCCTGCGACTGTACATTCAATCATGGGTAAGGTACCCGCCAAACGAGAGAAAACTCAGTTTTGGTTAGCACAAAAAATAAATGCGCAAGAGGCAGTATTTCCCCATATGGGACCTCAGAATAAACATAGAATATTAACAATGTGCTTGCCATTTGGGATGGTCCCTACAGTTGGGGCATGGTATTTGCCACGCTCTACACAAACCTCACACTTGGCAATTTACCAGCGGTTTTGAAACAAATTCAAGATGATTACGGGGCTGCCCGGGCCCTGGATTTCGGGATGCATTCAATGGGGAATTTTGCCACAGTATCCTCAATCATTTTAAGTAACCTTAAAGAGGAAACGGTCGCACTGGCAGTGCGCATGCATCTCTGTGATGTTCCGCAACAGGATCAGGAACGCGAGCTGCCTAAGTCATGTGCACCGATGGATCAGCACAACCTGCAATTGGCACAAAACACCAATATTCTGCTCTTGCGCTGTCATACGTGGCTACATGGGAGACAATAAATGTTGTCCCCTACATACATGTATGCAAACCCTAAGGGACTGCACAGCACAATTGGCAGAGCTAAAAACGCTGTTGATGGCACTGGAACATACAGATCCTGCACAGCCTACGCTGATTGTTTGTGATTCAAATTATTGTGTCCAGTCCTTCAATGATTATCTGCATTCCTGGCACCAGAATGGGTTCAGAGATTCCAAAGGCAATACCATTAAACACAGTCTTCTGTGAGTGAAAGTAGCAGATTTGAAAGAGATGCTACCAAATGTCCATGTTGTACATACACTTGGGCACCAGCGCATTGGGATACACGTTGCTGGGAATACATTGGCTCATGAAGCCGCAAAGTCAGCAGCGGCTGTGGTTGCTGTAGCTGCAGTGACTCATTTGAGTTTGAAACCGGACGCAGACTATTGGGCTGCTGTGATGGCTTCGGCTGATGGTACGCCCTGTCCCAAAGGATTTCCTGAGAAATATTCCTACCGAATGGGAGGTATGCTGAACGCCGAGGTTAAGATACCAGGTGTAGGGGTAAGAGACATTCCCAATAGAGATATAAGATCACAATTGATTAAAGCAGCGCATGAGGGGGTGGCATCTGCCCATGCTGGTGTGGCGGCTACAATTTTGCAAGCCCGTTATTGGTGTCCAGGCCTCTACAAAGAGACTAAACAGTATGTCCTTTGCTGTAACATCTGCCAACAAATCAAAGTTTCCATGGCCAAATGCCCGCCGCAGACACCCCTCTTGATTTATAAAAACCCATTACAATGTGTGTACTTGGACCATTGCGGTCCCCTAACACCGAATAGTGCACACAAGTATATATTAGTCGGTGTTCATTCATGCTCCAGATGTTTATGGGTGTGGCCACAACGCTCGGCTAACACTCGGACTGTTATTAAAGATTTGAGAGTCTTTATCGTTACATATGTGGTTGTGGCTTTCCATTCGTACCAGGACCCTGCTTTCGCCTCGAGGGCATTCAGGGACGCCATGGCTTCGTTGGGGGTCCAACTCCAGTACTCGTCTCCAGTCATCCCGAGGGAAATAGTATTGTGGAGGATTAAACCATGATTTAAAGCAATCCTTAACAGCCAGAATCTTAGGTACGGGTCATAGTTGGCTTAATCACCTATATGGAGACCAGAGAGCACTTAATAATCTGCCTAGAAGGTCCCTGGGGGGTCGTACTTCATATGAATGCCTGTTTGGAACTTGAATGTATGTTCCGGATCTTCATGGTCCTGGCGTGGAGGCAGCAGAAACACCTTTTGAGATAAATGAATGTGTCACTGTCTTACAGGAGTTGTAACACTTCCGTGATGATAATTCTTCTATCAGTGCTGCCTCCACAGAAATCAAGAATGTGCCTGTAACACCTACCGGCTAGATTCCCAGAGTCGGGGATCTTGTATGTGAAAAAGTCACAGTGAAAAAGGAATTTGGCCCTTCATATCGAGCACCAGTCCCAGTATTGGGGATACACGGTACCAGAACTGTAATTCTACCACCGTTGGCAGGTGCCAAAGAAAATCGTTTTGTCTCCATCAACAATGTCAAACTACACCATGTGGCCGATCCTGCATAGCAGACCAATGGGAACATCCAATAGTTCCCGAATCCCTCTCACCACTGGTCAAGAAGTCCCTCTACAAGTTGTTAACAGCAACACTGACACCTCTCCGAGCTTGGGGAGGGTGGAAGATGATCTTGCATTGGTTCCACTAACATCGAACAATACAGAAATAATTGACCGATTTGACTCAACTTCAACACAAACGGATGGTGCTATTTATTGTGTACCACGACAGGAAACACCAACTCCACTAACGACCACAGCTCCAGATTTTGCACGTACTGCTTCTGGATATTTTGCCGACTTCAATGATGATGTCTCAGACTTATTCACCTCTTCGACCTGAATTGTCAAAGACACGTAAGCTAATGAACTGGCTTAAAAAAACATATTTTATTTTTCCATGGAACTATCAATGGCTTTCCTTGACTGTCCTAGCTTTCCTACTTTGGATTGGTTTTGTTATCACTTTGTTTTTGTCAATACATGGTGATTTTTTCCTTGAAAAATCAACAGTTGAATTGGTGGAGGAGGTCTTAAAGCCACATTTTTCCTCACACAAGGTCCGAAGAGACTTATCATTTGTGAACATTTCTGCAGTACCAATTCCTGATGGGATTGTTTGGGACAAAGTCATATTTGACATATGCGGTCACACAGAAGTTATTCAAATACCATATGTGTTCAAACTATCAATGAACGATATAGTAATACCAGGCATTGTTTCTGATAATTGAGATGTGAAAACAGTTGATTCTATGATGACTGAATTGCAGTATTATACTGTATTTGAAAACGAAGATGTTTATCAATGTGAAGAAAATTATGGCGTTATGTTTTGCTATAATTATTATGGGCACCGTTTCATATATAGTGCAAGTAGTCCCAAAACTGTTTTTAATTATACACAATGGGAACATTGTCCGACTCCACCACAAAGAAGATCCAAAACATATTCTGAAAAGTTTACATATTTTTCTGGGCACAATGTTAAGAATGCTGAGTCATATTATTTTAAATTACCACCTACTAAAGATATACATATACTATTGAGGAGTACGAAATATATATATTCGTAATCCTTTGTTTCCCAGTTGTCTATAGAAGGCTATGAATATTGGGTGAAGTTGATTGATCTGAAAAGTGTATGGGGAACTAGACATTGTCAAATTAGGGGAAAGGAAACTTTATTTAGAGCATGCCTCATACCTGTACAAATGATATTCTTAAATGAAACAGTACAACTAACAAGTTGTTTAGGCTTAGCTAAGATTAATGAATTAAACACGCCCAGTATACCTGCCCCTACAAAGTTTTATGAAAGGCCAAAATATACAAATCCAACTGAAGATCAGCTCGACAAATGGGTCCAGAATGGTACATTTAATGTTTCACTGACACGTCCTGGCGGTTATTGTGGCTAATAGATACCAATGGGTGTCATCAAAGGTTTATCAAATCCTCAGGGGTTTTAGAACTAGTAGGCCGGACCCTCGCTATATATTATCCGATCATGCGGGTATAGTTATGACATATAGGCCCTCATTACAACCCTGGCGGTCGGTGTTAAAGAGGTGGTAATACCGCCAATAGACCGATGGAAAGAAAGATGGAATCACAACCATGGCAGAAACCACCAACATAGACAGCCACTTTAACACTCTGACCGCCACGGCAGAGGAAACAAACACTGCAGCGGTCAACAGCAACAGACAGGCGGAAGACAAAGTACCGCCCACTGTATTTCAAGACACCTATCCGCCACCTTTTCCGGGGCGAAACCAACACGATCAAAAGTACAACGGAAACAGTACACAGAAAGGAAAACACTCACCTCTCGACACCCAAAGAGGAACCAGGACGCCATGGAGCCCGAACTACACGTCCTGCCCAGGCTGGTGTATCTTCTCATCTACCAGGAGTACGAACGGCAGCAGCAACTACCACAGTGAGTACTGCACCTACAACACAGGGGGGGGGGAGAGTGACACACACAGGCAACACCCCCACCCCCATCCTCACCCACAGCAACATACACACAAATAAATGCAGCAACATTACATATACACCCACGCACTGCCTGGAAGAACGCAAGGACAAAAGGAAATGATTGTAACCAGTGTAATCATGAAAAAGCTGATAGTCAAATATCAGGAATCAGTATATACAAATATGTACACCAACTACACATGTCCGGATAGTGTACCAATCATTGTCCATGGACCACTGGGCCCAAAATGCATGGGCGAAGCTAACACTAGATACCTGACTCTAAACGGAGAGAACACTGCAGGGGCATCAGTTCGAAAATACACAGGCACCTCAGGGGAGGGGAAGGGGGGCACCTCAGCCAGATGAACGCACAATGCCACTGCTGTACAAGGGGCAACATGCCCATTGCTGTATCCTCGGGAGTGCAAAGCCACAGTCCCTCAAGTCTCTTAAGTGGGTGGTTTGCCCACTGCTGTATCCTGGGGAGTGCAAAGCCACAGTCTCTCATGTCTCTCAAGTGGGTGGTTTGCCCACTGCACCATCCTGGGGAGTGCAAAGCCACAGTCTCTCAAGTGGATGCCTTTCTCCACTGGTTCTGGAGGGGGCTTTGTGCCCAGAGTGCTTCATCCTGCCAAGGACTGAGATAGTGGATGTAATTCTCCACTGGTTCTGGAGGGGGCTTTGTGCCCAGAGTGCTTCATCCTGCCAAGGACTGAGGTAGTGGATGTATCTCTCCACTGGTTCTGGAGGGGGCTTTGTGCCCAGAGTGCTTCATCCTGCCAAGGACTGAGGTAGTGGATGTGATTCTACACTGCTTCTGGCGGGGGTTTTGTGCCCAGAGTGCTTCATCCTGCCAAGGACTTACGTAGTGGATATATCTCTCCACTGGTTCTGGAGGGGGCTTTGTGCCCAGAATGCTTCAACCTGCCAAGGACAGAGGTAGTGGATGTGATTCTCCTCTAGTTCTGGAGGGGGCTTTGTGCCCAGAGTGCTTCATCCTGCCAAGGACTGAGGTAGTGGATGTGATTCTACACTGGTTCTGGCGGGGGTTTTGTGCCCAGAGTGCTTCATCCTGCCAAGGACTGAGGTAGTGGATGCATCTCTCCACTGGTTCTGGAGGGGGCTTTGTGACCAGAGTGCTTCATCCTGCCAAGGACTGAGGTAGTGGATGTATCTCACCACTGGTTCTGGAGGGGGCTTTGTGCCCAGAGTGCTTCATCCTGCCAAAGACTTAGATAGTGGATGTATCTCTTCACTGGTTCTAGAGGGAGCTTTGTGCCCAGGGTGCTCCACGTGCAGTGTGGCTGGTACAATTCCCTCACCCAGGTGTGTGTGCCATGAGATTGACGAGGTACAGGTAGCATGATACGTCATGGAGGCAGTGACATACCCCACACTGCTGCGGCTTCGCCTTCCACCTGCAGGTGCAAACAGTGATGTAAGTCATGCCTCATGGAATCTGCCCAGGGTCCAGGAACTCTCCTCCAGCCTTGGAGGACTGACCACTGGGGATGGTAGACATGTCATCAGTGGTGCCACTGTCTGAGCACGTCGCGGGGCCGGTGGCGGTGCTTGCTGCGGTGTCTGTGGCAGCAGTGCTGGCAGCGGTGCATGGGTCAGCACCTGCTGAGGGACACAGCAGGACGTCTTCCGCAGCCTCTGACGGCTGCCCACTGGGGAAGAGTCTAGGGACTGTCACTGAGGCTGTAGATGTGCCAGTGGTGGTGCAGGTGGCGATGCAGGTGGCGGTTGTGGTGGCAGGGCAGCTAGCGGTGTTCCTGCCATACAAGTTGGTGTGGTCGTGGACAGAAGTTGGTGCCACCATGCTCTCTCCTGACCTGCTCTTCTGCTTTTGGCCCTTTCCTACCTTTGATGGTGCCGCAGTTGTCTTGCCGCTATCCCCTTTTATTTTTGCTGAGCCCTTGGTGGCTGGTAGTTTCGGCTTCTCCCTCTGGGATGTGGGCACCTTTTTCAATTTGGTAGGTGGCGGAATGCCCTTGCCCTCACTACATGGCACACTGGCAGCCTGGATTGGTGGTGCACTCGATGACCCCGCAGTTGCTGGCACCACTGTGCCTGGGGATTTGGTGGCTGATGTGCTGGGACCTGGAAAGCCCGGCCCTAGGGGAAGGATAGGGGTGGGGGAGAGGTGAAGGGAAGAGGTCAATGTTAGCCAGGAAAAGCTTTTTAGACACACTGGGATGAGAAGATGGAGGGGGTTTGGGAGTGGAGGAAGAGGTAGTGGTTGTAGGAGGTGTGCGTCTGCTGAATTTTGGTGAAGGTGCATGGGCCAGAGGCTGTTGTGATGTGGATGGCTGTTAGTTGGGGGGTGTATGCCTGCGTTTGTGTACTTTGGGAAGAGGGCTCACAGATACACTGTAAGAGGACACAGGGGATGTGTGAATGGTAGTGGGGGTGGTGAGTGCACATGAGCGGTGTGTGGTGATGGGCGTGCTGGTGATGGAGGTAGTGGCTGAGGATGTAGTGCATGCAGGTGTGAGTGGAGATGAGACAGGGAGGGAAGAGAAGGACGTGGAGGAGGGGGACACAGTGGAAGCAGTGGATGTTTCTGTGTCTGCATGGGGATGGTGCTTGTGTGAGTGCCTGTGGGATGTGTGGTGCTTATGTTTGCTGAGCCACTCTTGTGTGTTGATGTGTGCGTATGCTGGTCTGATGGTGTGCTTGGGATAGGCTGAGGTACAGGGGATTGGGTCTGGGTGGAGGAAGTTGGAGGGGGAGGCTGGACACAGGGACAATAGCTGCCATCAGTGCTGAGGCCAGAGCCTGAAATGATCTCTGTTGTGCCACCAGCCCAGAATAAATGCCCTCCAGATATGCATTTGTTTGTTGCAAATGCCTCTCAACCCTCTGGATGGCAATCACAATGGTAGATTACCCAACAGTGAGGGATCTCAGGAGGTCAATAGCCTCCTCACTGAGGGCAGCAGGGCTGACTGGGGGAAGGGCCAGAGGTGCCTGGGGCAAAGGAGATGCCCACCCTCCTGGGTGAGCGGGCACGGGACACACGCTGAGGGGCTGCTGGGAGGGTGGTGCTGGTAGGGGGTGGCGGCTGTACCTGTTGATGCGGTGGGCACAGAGGCGCCTGCCACCGCAAGGAAGCTCCATCAGAAGAAGAGTTGCTGTCACTGGTATATGTTCCTGTCCCCGTCGTGGAGCTCCCCTTGCCCTCCATCCCACTGGTGGCTTCAGACTCCGTTGCTTCACCCTCCCGGGACAAGTGGGTTGCAGCTCCCTCCTGCTCCGGTGCCAATGCTCCTCTGCCTGATGATGCTATTGCACACAAGAACAGGGAGAGCACAAAAAGGGGGGGAGACAGAAGAAAAACATGTTCAGTGCATGCAACACCACTACCATTGGAAGACACAATACACATGGAGCAGCCCTCTGCACTACGCCATGATCTAACAGTTCCTAGAAATTTCACCTGACCATGGGGTACGAGGCCTAAGCCCAATTGCTGGAAGTCACAGGAGCCTGACTAGGTGTAGATGTCTATTACCACTAGTGGGGTGCCACATAGCCTGCCTCACAAGGGACCTTGCCTACCAACTTCACCCTGGCCTAGGGGAACCCACTGCCCACCTCCCCCACCCAGACACCTCGTTATGCGCTCAGAGTCAGCTGAATGAGAGTGCACTCACCCCCTTGTGGCTGCTGTGATGCCCTCAAGCGCCCATCCAACTCCGATACTCCACCACCAGGATCCGGAACATCATAGGGATAATGGTGAGATGGGCACCCCTTCCACTTTGGGAGGCCATACCCAGCTGTGTCTTCTTGCTCAAGCGGCAGAAGTCCTCCCATCTTTTACGGCAGTGGGTGCTCCGTCTGTGGTAGACCCTGAGGGTCCGGACGTCCTTAGCGATGGCACGCCAAATACCCTTCTTCTGGTGGGCGCTGACCTAGAGGAATTGGTACAGGGGGAAAGGAAATTACTCACCTGTCCGGACTGTCATAGTCATTGCCCACCAGTTCCCACCCATGCCCTGACGCACATACACTCACCATCCGCACATGCAGGCCTCAGCCCCCCCATGTATCTTCCATCCACACCACTCGAAGCAGGCATTGCCCATTCAGCATGCTCACAGTGTACTCACCTGTTTGTCTGGAGGACCGTACAGTTGCGTGTACTGGGGGAGGACCCCATCCACCAGTTCCTCCAACTCCTCCGAAGTGAAGGCAAGGGCCCTTTCCCCTGACACATGAGACATTGTCGCTTAAAGACACAGGTCACAGCAGCACTTGCAGTGTAGGTCCTCTCCTGTTGAAGGTCAGGTATCAAGTGAGTGAACATACAGAAAATGGCGGTCACTACCAGCATACATCATCATTGGCTCCTGGGACCCATAGGGTCCAATGTTAACCAATGCAGAATTGCGCTGCGGTCTACGACCGCCCACCGTGACGGTGTAAAATGCCAGCGCAGTTACCTCATATCCCCTTGGCCCACCTTAAAGGTCAGGCAGTCACCATTTCAGGGGGCCACATGGGATGGCTAAAAACTGCGTCACTCCTATCTAGGCCGGGAATACAGACAGATACCGGCACATTGCGGATTATTAACGTTTCTGCAAATAACACATTGTGATACCTCAGTGTTGGATGACTCTCTACTCGCTGTTCTCCTCCATCGGGCACGTCCAGTGGGGCAGGTGATGAGATGGCAGCATCCTCTGTTATACAGACCCCTGGTGGACCGGTCAACAATGGAAGAGAGACACATCCTAATCACATACAGACTTGATCGTGCAACAATCCTGGAACTGTGTGCCCAGTTGGAGCCAGACCTGATGCCAGCAATCTGCCAACCCACAGGGATCCCCCTCTAGTGCAGGTCCTGTCTGTACTCCATTTCCTGGCCAGTGGGTCCTTTCAAACAACAGTGGCCATGGCATCAGGGATGTCCTAGCCAATGTTCTCTAATGTGTTGTCCAGAGTGTTGTCTGCCCTGCTGAAGCACATGCGCAGCTACAACGTTTCCCCTCAAGTGGAGCATTTGCGCACAGTGAAAGGTGACTTCTATGCCCGGGGACATATCCCCAACATCATTGGTGCCATTGATGGTACACACGTGGCATTTGTACCCCCCAGGAAGGAACAGGTGTACAGAAACTGGAAGAGCTACCATTCGATGAATGTGCAGATGGTGTGTTTGGCAGACCAGTACATCTTCCATGTGAATGGCAAGTATCCTGGCTCTGTGCATGATGCTTACATCTTGAGAAATAGCAGCATCCCTTAAGTGATGGGGCAACTCCTGAGGTACTGTGTGTGGCTAATAGGTGAGGCCAAGGTCCCAATACAGTTGACATAGGTATCAGGGTATGGGGCTGTCCCTAAGGGTTAGTGTGTGTCTAACAGTTGTCCCTCGACATTTGCAGGTGACTCTGGTTACCCCAACCTGTCATGGCTACTAACCCCAGTGAGGAATCCCAGGACAAGGACAGAGGAAAGCTACAATGAGGCACATGGGCGAACTAGGAGGATCATCGAACGCACCTTCGGCCTCCTGAAGGCTAGATTCCGGTGCCTCCATATGACAGGTGGTTCCCTATACTACTCACCGAAGAAGGTGTGCCAGATCATAATGGCCAGCTGTATGCTGCACAACCTGGCTTTGCGGTGCCAGGTGCCTTTTCTGCAGGAGGATGGGTCAGATGGTGGTTTTGTGGCAGCTGTGGAGCCTGTGGATAATGAAGAAGAGGAGGCAGAAGAAGATATTGACAACCAAAACAACATCATCATGCAATATTTCCAGTGAGACACAGGTAAGAAGATGTAACTGCTTCCCAAGTCTCATACTATTGTTGGAGTTAGCATCAGTCTGTATTTTTCACTCAGTGCATGGACACTGACTTGACACTTTGGCTTTCCATTTCACAGTTCTGGGTCCTACTTTGTGCCCTCTGCTATGTTTATTCCTGGCCTACAGCTGTGTTACATTGGTATGGGAACAAGTACATTGACATTGCTCTATTCCATAGACATTGCAATTACACATTTGTGAAAGCACAGACTGACTCCAGATTATTTTGTGATTGAAGTGTGTTTATTCCTTTACAAACAAGTGGTGGGGGTTGTAAAATGAGCTGGGGTGATGGTGGAGGTATGTCCATGGCAGAGTCCAGTCTATTTGTTTCACAGGTGCATTGTCCAAAGGATCATAGGACGTGGAGCAATGGCAGTTGAAGGATGGACATTGTGACATAGTGGGACAGAAGGGTGACATTCAAGGGGTTCTTATTTCTTGGTGGGGGTCTTCGCAATGTTCTCTGTCTTGTTCCTGGATCTCAGGGACCATTTGTGGGGTGGTTCTCCATCTGCAGGGGGTGGGGTGCTGGTGTCCTGCTGTTCCTATGGCGGTGCCTCCTGTCCACTGGCGCCAGCGGAGGTGGAGGGCTGTTCATCGTCCAGGCTAGTGTCAGGGGCCCATTGGTGTGCCACTGTGTCCCTCCTGGTGTTGAGAAGGTCTGCCAGCACCCCTGCAATGGTGACCAGGGTGGTGTTGATGGACTTCAAGTCCTCCCTGATCCCCAGGTAGTGTTCTTCCTGCAGCCGCTGGGTCTCCTGAAACTTGGCCGGTACCGTGCCCATGGTCTCGTGGGAATGGTGGTAAGCTTCCATGATGTTGGAGAGTGCCTCGTGGAGAGTGGGTTCCCTGGGCCTCTCCTCCCACTGTCACACAGCAGTACTCCCAACTTCCCTATTATCCTGTGCCTCTGTCCCCTGAACCGTGTGCCCACTGCCACTGCCCCCAGGTCCCTGATCGTCCTGTGTTAGTGGGGTGCCTGGGTTCCCTGTAGTAGTGGACACACTGCTGATTTATGTGTCCTGGGGACAGAGGGATGGGCCCACTTGGTGGGTGCTGTGGTGGTGTTTCCTGAGGGGGGAGGTTCAGTGGTGGTTTGTGACTGTGTCAGGGGAACCGACTGTCCTGAGGTCCCTGATGGGCTGGGCTGGTCATCTTGATCAAGGCATGCAGAGCTGCTGTCATCACTGTGGGTCTCTTCTGTGGGGGGACTGGATATGTCTGGCACCTCCTGTCCGGTGATGTTGGGTATGGGTCCTTTTGGGATATAAATGCATAGTTATTGTATCTGTGTGTGCCATCTTGTGCAATGGGTGAGTGGCCCTCTACTCCTGTGCTTGCATTATTGTCTTGGTCCTCGTGTGATTGGTGATTTTGGGGCATGAGTGAGTCTCTGTACTGGACATGCTTTGGTGATGGGTGTCCATGCATTGGTGTTACATGCAGGGCTTGATTTTGGGATGTGTGGGTTGTGTTAGTGGGGTATCTGTGGGTTGTTGGGGTGATGGGTGTGGGGGTAAGGATGGCGGTATGTGATGCCATGCAGGTGGGGTATCGGGAATTAGGTAGTAAATATTTGACTTCCCAGAGTCCAGTCCTCCTGCTACTCCTGCGAGGCCCTCAGGATGCATAATTGCCAAGACTTGCTCCTCTCATGTTGTTAGTTGTTGGGGAGGAGGTGGGGGTCCACCGCCAGTCCTCTGTACAGCAGTCTGGTGTCTAGATACCACAGAACGCACCTTCCCCCGTAGGTAATTCCACCTCTTCCTGATGTCATCCCGTATTCTTGGATGCTGTCCAACTGCGTTAACCCTGTCGACAATTCTGGGCCATAACTCCATCTTCCTTGCAATGGATGTCTGCTGCACCGGTGATCCAAATAGCTGTGGCTCTACCCAGCCGAATTCCTCCACCTTGACCCTGAGCTCCTCCTCAGAGAACCTGGGGTGTCTTTGAGGTGCCATGATGTGGTGTGGGTGGTGTGTGAGGTGGTGTCTGTTGTGATGTGTGAGGGGATGTGTTGGTGTGTGTTGTTTGAGGTGTGTGGATGTTGTGTAAGTGATGGTGTTGTGTGTCTGTGGATGCTGGTGTTGTCTTAGGTAGTCTCTCTCTCTGGCCTTCTTTAACAATTTTGGTTATAAGGGTTTGTGGGTTATGTGGGTGTGTGCTTTATATTGGATTTGGTGTGTGGGAGTGGTGTGTGTATGTGTATCAAGTGTGTGTATTTCGAATTGTCCAATGTGGTTGTGTTTTGTAAATGTGTGTGTATTTTGAGCGTGACAGTGAGTACCGCCAATGGAATACCGCGGTTGAAAGACTGCTGTGTTGATTCGTGGGTCATGATAGTGTGCGCGTATTTTTGTTGGCGTGACAGTGTCAGTTTTGGTATCGCCAGTTTATCACTGACCTTTGGTGTGGAGGACTTGTGTGGGTGTCTGTATTGTGGCAGATTCCGAGCTGTGGGTCGTAATACCTGTAGCGAAATTCCGCGGCCGCAGCGGTATGTTAGCGGTCTTCTGCACACCAGACAGCGGGATTTACCACCAGGGTTGTAATGAGGGCCATAGTGTAGGGAAACTATGCCAGCAATGGTTAAGAACTTCCTCAGTAGATGCGGTTAGAGAACACCTCGGACTCCTGTCTTATAACACTGACTTACAGGATTTCCTGTTAGGCCCCAGAAAACACAGTGGGAAGCATTTCTTATATGAAGTATATAATGAAATTTGGAAGCTTTCCCAACAAGAAGCAGCTGCCCAGTTAAGGCAAATAGACCAGGAAAATATTAAAAAGGCACTAGCTGTTGTGGATAATGAGATTAATCCCTTGTCTGACCGGATATACATTTTAAATAATATTGTTTCTTCTGCTATAGACATCATACAAACAGATATGTCTTCCTTATATCATGGACAAAGTCAGCTAAGGTCCATTATGCAGTTGGGTTGGACACTTCAAACATTGAAGGCGTGTCACGTTCCCTGGCAGCATGTCAGTGCGAGGGAGATATTTTCTTCCTTTAATTTAACGCAGCAACAACTAATGGCGAAGAAAGAAGCGACTTATGTCATGCTTAATTTTGAGAAATTAGAAAAGTTGCCTTTAACTTAGGCTGAAATACCTTCTACTGAGTGGCTAATACACAGTGTCATCAATCTGCTTATTTCTACACTTCAATTCACCTCCTGTTTAAAACACATTCCAGTAGGCAGATATGAAAGGCTGAGAGATAGTTACATCCATGAGGTGTGGGAGCTTCCCTTCTCGTACAAATGTCTCAGTGGGATAAAAGAAGTCTTTCTTAGCGGTAGTGAATGAAAGACTTCAGTCAGCCATTCGATGGTTTGTAAACAGCTGTCCTTGCATGGGGCATGTAACGCTTCTGCAGCGAACTTAGCTTGTTATCTGTAGGAATTTCCAGTCCCCTTGATTAGACATACATTCCAGGTGCTTTCAAACGGCAGCTACGACCTCCTCAATGGTGTAGACTGTTGTGGTATGCGAGCTGGAATATTTTATGTTGTTTCGGTCTCTAAGGTCGTTATATGCTGCAGGAACTTACTTTTTTCCCCACTAAGATTAAAGAGGTATCTGACATTTGGCCTCACATTGCTACTTCAAATGTGAATTTTGACAAGTTGAGCAGACTCAAGGCTTCATTGTTTCAAAAGCATGTGGCCCTTACATCGGCACGCGAGACCTACGCACTTCAGGTGGCAAGGTCATCATCAGAAATGCAGTCCCTTTTAAATACAAACTTTCCAATACATTTTGGTGAACTCTTGGGACAAATATTTAATGCATCCAGTACAACTGGAATCGCACATTTTTTTAAAGCTGTTGGTTCTGGTTTCATTCACATCTTCTCCTCCATATTCAGTTTAATACCATCAGCAATCCACTCAATCTTCTCTAGTATTTTGGGGGGATTTCTGATAACTTTTGCTTTATTAGCTGGCATCTTCCTGTTGCTATTTTGTATGCGCAATGGCTGTCCCGCCGCAACAGGGAGGAATGAAAATGCTTCCATCAGCACAGCTGTGTCATGAACGCATGATGCAGTATTTTGGAGCAATACTCCTGGAGCAATTGGAGTGTGGCTGGTCTTTGTCATTCAGACCGGTTTTGCATTGTGTGCAGCCCATGTTTCGGTGGCTCTGGTGCTCTTTCGAACACGCACTGGAAGTCTGTCTTTCGACACAGCACTTGCCTTCATTGGACGCTGATCTGTTGATGTCCTCGCTGAGGGTTCATTACTGGACATTGAGGTTGCGTTTGCTACGAGAAGTTACTTATGCATTGTCCTTCCTGGAGGATGTAGCTCATGACTCGTCACTGGGAACACCACGGAATACCGCCTTGGCTGAGGCTATGGAACACAACTGCTCCTTGATCTTTCTTGGCGATGACTTTCCAACTTTAACATCGGCCGAAGTGGAAGATTTCCTGTCCACTATGGTCCCGGAATCGATTGGAACCTTTCAAAATTGGCTTTGCCTTTTGAAATTCGGGTTTATGCCACATTTTCATGTTTTAAATTGTCCCTTTACATGCTCACATGTCCCTTCGACTTGTCATCATTGACATTACTTTTATATATATATATCTTAGGTTGAGTTTTTTTTGTAACAATTTTATATGTCTTTAGGCTTTGTACCACCTTCAACCGACAAAGGGAGGGTGTTGTGTAGCCATTATAGTTATAGCTCCATGCACATTATTTTAACACACTAGGCGGCTGTGCACTTTAACCTAGATATATTTTATTCAGCTTCATCTTATTATCGTTACAATAATCATTTTTACGGTCTTGTTTTATTTTCTGTTTATCTAACTGTCTTTGCCTAGGCCAGCACTCTGTTCTCAAACAAGACATTCTTGATCACTCTGTGCTTCTTCCAAAGCTACAGCACGATACATTGCTGGGGAAAGTGGTAGAAGTTTAGTCTCCAACATTCGTAGAAAACACACATCCTTACGTAGGGACATTTTTTCAGAACATCAGCTGTCTTGTTGTAAAAACACTTCCTTGTCCCTTATACATTAGCGGGAGATTCCAGCCAGGGAACCACGACTGTATGCTGATTGCTGAATGCTTCGCTACAGATGCTAACGCAGACCGCAGGCCTTCGCTCAGGTGTGGGGGTTGATGTCTTCCCGGGGGAACTTGAAGGGCAGAATTATAGCTTAACATGCTGTGCTCTATCATAGCCTCGGTAGGGGCTAGTCCATTGATTATAGTGACAATATGATAGCATTGTTTTTATGCTTCACTCTTCTCATCACAATTTTAATACTGTCATGTTGTGTCGTCCTGGTTATTGCAGCCTACACTTTGCTATCTAAGATGCAGTTGTTTTATTAAGCTCATTACTGAAAAATATACTGCTTCTGAAAAATATACTGCTTCTGTTTGTCAATTATATATGAGACTGAATTGTAAATGAGAGAAACGGATGAGACCTGAGTGACCACGACTTCCCTGCGAAGCCAAGTATGTCATGCGCTCGGCTGCCCAGTCATCCCTATCCTTGGGTAGAGATGAGGCACTGCTAGTTAGCCAGGGCAAAACCCGGATTGGAGCGACAGGTGTCATCTGCAGTGGGTTAGACTTAGTCTCCCACACCATGGGCGATTCTGCCGCTCAAAATCCAGTAGTCTCATTAGAATAATGAGAGCCTACGCGACAGTGTCCTGTGTGCGTGAGGTGACATAGTTTGCTTCACCGTGTGACGGCATTCTTTCAAAATCTGTAAGGAATCCAAAAAGAAATCCTTAAATATATGTAGAATTTGAATTGTAACTATCTGGTGGAGTTGGAATAGTAAATTTGCCCTTTAGTCACCGTCCAGCACATGCCCTGTGTAAGTACCCGATGGACTTGGATTAGTAATTTTGCCCCCACTAACTGTGCAGCACCTGCCCTGACATAAGTACCCAGTGTAGTTGGAATAGTAATTTTGGCCTTAATCACTGTCCAGTACTTGCTCTGAGGTAAGCACCCCTAGGAGTTTGAATAGTAATTTTGTCCCTACTCACCATCCAGCACCTGCCCTAAGGTAAGTACCTGGTGTAGTTGGAATAGTAATGTTACTCCTAATCACTGTCTAGCACCTGCCCTGAGGTAATTACCTTGTGGAGTTGGAATGGTAATTTTGCCTCTAATCACTGTGCAGCACCTTCCCTGAAGTAGGTACCCAGTGGAGTTCGAATAGTAATTTTGTCCTCTACCCACTGTCCAGCAACTGCCCTGAGGTAAATACCTGGTGGTGTTGGATTAGTAATTTTGCAACCTTCTTACTGTCCAACACACGCCCTGAGGTAAGCATCCACTGTAGTTAGAATATAAATTTTGCCCCTAGTCGCTGTCCAGCACCTGCCCTGTGGTAAATACCCAGTGGAGTTAGAATAGAATTTGGCCTCTAGTACCTGTCCAGCACCTGCCCTGTGGTAAATATCCAGCAGAATTTGAATAGTAATTTTTCCTCTACTCACTGTCCAGTACATGCCCTGGGGTAAGTACCCGGGGACTTGGAATAGTAAATTTGCCTCTTACTCCAGCACCTGCCTGACGTATTTTCCCGGTGGAGTTGGAATAATAATTTTGCCCCTACTCACTGCCCAGCACCTGCCGTGAAGTAAGTTTCTAGTGAAGTTGGAATACTACATTTGCCCCTACTCACTGTCTGGAACCTGCCCTAAGGTAACTACCCAGTGGAGTTGGAACAGTAAATTTGCCCTTTACTCACTGTCCAACATATGCCCTGAGGTAAATATCTTCTGGAGTTGGAAAACAAGCTTTTCCCCCTAGTCAGTGTCCTGCACATATCCTGAGGTAAGTATCTGGTCGAGTTGGAATAGTCATTTTCCCCCAGTCATTGTCCTGCACCTGCCCGGAGGTAAGTATCCAGTGGAGGTAGAATAGGAATCTCTCTTCATATCACTGTCCAGCACCTACCCTGATGTAAGTACCCGGTGGAGTTGGAATAGTCATTTTGCCCCTAGTCACTGTCCAGTACCTTGTGCTGTGGTAAATACCCAGCAGAGTTTGAATCGTAATTTTGCCTCTACTCACTGTCCAGTACCTGCCATCAGATAAGTACCCGGTGGACTGGGAATAGTAAATTTGCCCTATACTCACTCTCCAGCACCTGCCCTGAGGTAAGTTCCCGGTGGAGTTGGAATAGTAATTTTGCCACTACTCGCTGTCCAGCACCTGCCCTGTGATAAACACTCAGTGGAGTTAGAATATTAATTTTGCCCCTAGTCACTGCCCAGCACCTGCCCTGTGGTAAATACCCAGTGGAGTTGGAATAGTAATTTTGCCTCTACTCACTGTCCTGCACCTGCCCTGAGGTAACTACAACGTGGACATGGAATAGTAAATTTACCTCTTACTCACTGTCCAGCACCTGTCCTGTGGCAAGTACCCGGTGGAGTTAGGATAGTAATTTTGCCCCTAGACACTGTCCAGCACCCGTCCTGTGGTAAATTGCCAGTGGAATAGTATTTTTGCCTCTAGACACTGTCCTGCACCTGCCCTGAGATAACTACACGGTAGACTTGGAATAGTAAATTTGCCTCTTACTCACTGTCCATCACCTGCCCTGACGTAAGTTCCCAGTGGAGTTGGAATAATTATTTTGCCACTACTCGCTGTCCAGCACCTGCCCTGAGGTAAGTACCCGTCGAGTTGGAATAGTAAATTAGCCCCTTACTCACTGTCCTGTATATGCCCTGAGGTAGGTATCTTATGGAGTTTGAATACTAACTTTGCCCCCTACTTACTGTTCAGCACCAGCACTTAGGTAAGGACTTGGCAGAGTTGGAATAGTAATTGTGCCCTCTACTCACTGTACAGCAGCTGTCCTGGGGTAAGTACCTGGTGAAGTTGGAATATTAATGTTGCCTCTAATCTCTGTCCAGCACCTACCCTGAGGTAAGTTCCCAGTGGAATTGGAATAGTAATTTTGCCCTCTTCTTACTGCCCAGCACCTGCCCTGAGGTAAGTATCCACTGTTTTTAGAATAGTAATTTTGCCCCTAGTCATTGTCCAGCACCTGCCCTGTGGTAAATACCCAGTGGAGTTAGAATAGTAATTTTGCCCTAGTCACTGTCCAGCACTTGTCCTGTGGTAAATACCCAGCGGATTTGGAATAGTAATTTTGCCTCTACTCACTGTCCAGTACCTGCCCTCAGGTAAGTACCTGGTGGACTTGGAATAGAACATTTGCCCATTACTCACTGTCCAGCACCTGCCCTAAGGTAAGTTCCCAGTGGAGTTAGAATAGTAATTTTGCCCCAGTCCAGCACCTGCCCTGTGGTAAATATCCACTAGAGTTGTATTAGTAATTTTGCCTCTACTAACTGTCCTGTGCCTGCCCTGAGGTAACTACATGGTGGACTTGGAATAGTAAATTTGCCTCTTACTCTCTGTCCAGCACCTGCCCTGAGGTAAGTTCCCAGTGGAGTTTGAATAGTAAATTTACCCCTTACTTATTGTCCAGCACCTGCTCTGAGGTATGCTCCCAGTGGAGTCAGACAAGTAATTTGGCCCTAGTCACTGTCCAGCACCTGTCCTGAGATCAGTTTCGATGGAGTTGGAATAGTAAATTTGCCCTACTCACTCTCCAGCACCTGCCCTGACGTTAAGTGCCCGGTGGAGTTGGAATAGTCATTTTGTCCCTGTCTCACTGTCCAGCACCTGCTGTGAGGTAAGTTCACAGTGGAGTTGGAATACTAACTTTGCCCCTAGTCACTGTCCTGCACCTGCCCTGAGGTAATTAACAGGCAGAGTTGGAATAATAATTTTGCCCCCAGTCACTGTCCAACACCTGCCCTGTGGTAAGTACCCAGTGAAGTTAGAATAGTAATTTTGCCCCCAATCTCTGTCAAGCACCTATCCTCACATAAGTACTCGGTGGAGTTGGAATAGTAATTTTGCCCTCTACTCACTGTACAGCAGCTGTCCTGAGGTAAGTACCTGTTGGAGTTGGAATAGTAATTTTGCCTCTCATCACTTTCCAGCACCTACCCTGAGGTAAGTAGCCAGTGGAGTTGGAATAGTAATTTTGCCCTCTACTCACTGTCCAGCAACTGCTCTGAGGTAAGTGCCCAGTGGTTTTCGAATAGTCATTTTTGCCCTCTTCTTACTGTCCAGCACCTGCCCGAGGTAAGTATCCACTGTAGTTAAAATAGTAATTTTGCCCCTACTCACTGTCCAGCACCTGCCCAGTGGTAAATACCCAGTGTAGTTATAATAGTAATTTTGCCCCTAGTCACTGTCCAGCACCTGCCCTGTGGTAAATACCCAGTTTAGTTATAATAGTAATTTTGCCCCTAGTCACTGTCCAGCACCTGCCCTGTGGTAAATACCCAGCAGAGTTGGAATAGTAATGTTGCCTCTACTCACTGTCCAGTACCTGTCCTGAGTTAAGTACCCAGTGGACTTGGAATAGTGCATTTGTCCTTTATTCACTGTCCAGCACCTGCCCTGAGGTAAGTTCCCGGTAAAGTTGGAATAATAATGTTGCCCCCCGTCACTGTCCAGCACCTGCCCTGTGGTAAATTCCCAGTAGAGTTGGAATAGTAATTTTACCTCTACTCACTTTCCTGCACCTGCCCTGTGTGGTAACTACACAGTGGACTTAGAAAAGTAAATTTGCCTCTTACTCACTATCCAGCACCTGCCCTGAGGTAAGTTCCTGGTGGAATTGCAATAGTAAATGTGCCCCTTACTTACTGTCCAGGACCTGCTCTGAGGAAAGTTCACAGTGGAGTTAGACAAGTAATTTTTCCCCTAGTCACTGTCCAGCACCTGCCCTAAGGTACGTTCTTGGTTGAGTTGGAATAATAATTTTGGCTCTACTCACTCTCCAGCACCTGCCCTGAGGTAAGTTCCTGGTGGATTTGGAATAGTAAATTTGCCCCTACTCACTGTCCAGCACCTTCACTGAGGCAAGTTCCAAGTGGAGTTGGAACAGTAATTTTGCCCATAATTACTGTCCAGTACCTGCCCTGAGATAAGTAGTCAATGGAGTTGGAATAGTAAATTAGCTTTTTCTCTGGCTAGCATCTGCCTTGAGGAAAGTACCTGGTGGAGTTAGAATAGTAATTTTGCACTAAGTCACTGTTTAGCACCTGCTCTGAGGTAAGTATCTGGTGGAGATGGAATAGTAAATTTGTCCCCTACTCACTGTCAAGCTCCTGTCCAGAGATACCTATCTAGTGCAATTAGAATAATAATTTTGTCACATGATCACTCTGCAGCAGTTGTGTTCAGCTATGTATACATTAGAGTTACCAATGAAAGTGTTATTTTTCATATATAAAAAACACAGTAAACAGTGCACTATTTAGTGTTTCAATTTTTGTTTAATACTTTGGTTACGTATAGGTATGGGTATGTACTCAGCAGAGTTAGATTTGTCATTTTGCCTCATGATTGCTACCCTGCACCTGCCCTGAGGTAAGTACTCAGTGGAGTTAGAATAGTAATTTTGTCCCCGGTTGCTATCTTGCACCTGCCCTGAGGTAAGTATGCAGCAGAGCTTGAATTGTAACTTTTCCTCTGGTAACTGTGCAGCACCTGTCCTGAGGTAAGTACCCAGTGGAGTTAGAATACTATTTTTTTCTTCCAGTTCCTGTTCTGCACTTCCTCTGAGGTAAGCACCCAGCAGACTTAGAATACTTATTTTGTCCTCTGGTAATCCTCCTACACCTTTTCTGAGGTAAGTAACTTGCAAAGTTAAAATACGTGTTTTAATTGATTTTTGCAAGTTGTTGTTTTTCAAACTCTTGATGTCCTTCTGTCGTTATTTTTTAATTTGGAATCTATAAAAAGAAACAGAAAACAGTGTACTAATTTGTTTTCATTTTTTATGTACTGTTCGCTTGCTGCTTTGAGGTATGTACCCAGTAGATTTTTTTTAAATGTTACTCTCCAGTACCTTCTATAAGTTAAGTCCCTAGTGGAGTTAGAGTACTAATTTCCCCCTTGGTTGCCATTCTGCACATGACCTAAGGAAAGTACCCTGCAGAGTTTCAGCAATCATTTTCTCTCCAGTTGCTATGCTGCCCATTTTCAGAGGTAAGTACCCAGCGGACTTAGAGTAGTAATTTTCCTCCCAGTTGGTATCCTGTACCTGCCCTCAGGTATGTACCCAGCAGAATATGTAAACTATTTTTTTCCCTGGTCTCTGTCTAGCACCTGCCTTGAGGTGAGTAGCAAGCGGACTTTGAATTTCGATTAGTAGGTGAAGTACGTTATTTTCGCTCATCTACTCATGAATGAAATCCCATTGCAGTTCTAATACTAATCTTCACATAGTCATTTATTTACATGTTTTTAAATGTAATATTCAAAGTAAAAAAAAAAAAAAAATCATTTACCCTTTATTGATAAGGTGTTCTGTTTTTGATGTAAACACTCTTCAATACTCCTAAAAGATCTCTGTAATAAAAAAAAAAAACATAAATTATTTGTTCTTTTTATTTTTACCTGATCTGTTTTAATATATAAAGTATTATTTTACCTTCTTACCTTACAATAGATGGCGCTGTTCTCCATGATATGAGTCTGTCTGTTTCCATACTCATAGACACGTCTTCACTCTAAGGTGTTCTCTGTGACACTGAGCACAAAATGGAGGACGGCTCTATATATATAGGCCCTCATTTATACTTTTTGGTGCAGAACAGCACTAACACAGTTTTTCACCAAAACGTTTAGCACCAGCTTGCACCATTTCTGTGCACAAGCCGGGCACCATGTTTATGGAATGGTGCCAGCCGGTGCAAAGGGTAGGCTAGCATAAAAAATAATGACGTTAGTCAGGTGGGGCTGGCGGTATGGAAGAAGGTGGTTTTGCACCAAAAAATGACGTTATGCAGGTTACAGTAAAAAAGAAATTACTCTAACCTTCCTGGAATCATTTTCCGACGCAAAACCATCCATACTACATGACTCCTGTCTTGAAAAAGACAGGAGTCATGCCCACCACCCCAGTGGCCAGCACAGGGGACCAGGGTCCCCTAGTCATGGCCATTGCACCCAGTGCCATGTATGGGTCCCCAATGGCACTTTAAAAAACAATACTTACCTGTACTTATCTATACTTACCAGGGATGGTGTTCCCCATCCTCCGCTGTCCCACTGGGGTGGGTAGGAGTGTCCCTGGGGCCTGGGGAAGGCACCTGTGGGCTTATTCCATGATGTTCCACCATGGAAATAGGCCCACAGGTCCCCTAACGCCTGCCCTGACCTAGGCATTCAAAAGCAAGCTATGTACTATTTTTTTACCCCTCCCCCCGTGCATGATTTTTGCACAGGTGGAGAAATAAGGCACTAGGGCCTTAGAGTCATTTTTTTGCCCAGGAACGCCTACCTTGCATCTAATTGATGCAAGGTAGTTTTCCGCAGGCAAAAAATGACTTTAACTCCAATATTTTGGCGCTAGACATGTCTAGCGCCAAAATATAAATATGGAGTTAAGTTTGCGCTGGACTTGCATACAAAAATGACGCAAATCCGGCACAAATCCGAGCAAACAGAGTATAAATAGGGGCCGTAGTTTTTTAGGAAAATATTATAATTTAAGATAAAATGTGTTTTGAATATGTATTTTTATTCTGATTCTATCTCTGACTGAACTTATATTTATTTTTTAAGTTGTATGTGTGTATTTTTCATATGCTTTTCCTTGTTGACGTTGTTTGGTAAAGGGAACAAATACTTCCACGCTGGTGTAGAAGGTGTTGTTGTTTTTCATGCACTATCGTAATTCTCTTCATTGTCCGTTTCATTTTACTGTTTAAAACTGTTTCATTTATATTTTTCGTAAAAATGTTATTTAGCAAAACTGTTTTCAATTTATGCTACTTTTTGATCCTTAAACCACTTCTCCACCCTGAAACACATGCTTCTAACCCTTCTATCACTGATTGGTGGACAATATGATCCCACCCATCAGTCGCCCTATTAAGTCCTCGGTTTTGTAATTAAAATTTCCATCTGACCAAATTTATAATGACATGATTCTACGACTGCAGGAAATGACCATCTGTTTGCAATGGTTTCTCCCCAACATTTACCCTACCTATTTTGCTGATATTAGAACTCTCTACACCTATGCTAAACAATAGTAAAGTGGCGATGCTCCTCCCGTAAACATGTTGAAATTGGCTTCAGCCTTATTGGTGCAGTTAAATTCACATAAGGCCTTAATACATGGTGCAGAAAGGCACCCCTGGCATAGAAAGTCAAATGAGACCTGTGAACTGCAGCATCTTATTGTGCCATCCACTACAGTGGCAGTATAAACATGATTAGTCCTACTCTGTGTAGCCTGACAGCAGCACCTTGAACTGTGCTTCACAGCCCTGTCAAAATCATCCTTATGACAGGTAGGAAAACCTGATTTTAGATATGAGCTGTCACCCCTATGCACATATTGATGCCCACAAGGTAGTGTGTATTATAATTAAGAGTGGAATACATGTGACATTAGAAATTGCATGTTCCCCCAGTGACTAGACCTAAAACCACAATGCCACTGGTCAGGCTGTGTCACAGTGTCTTTTCCTCAGGATCTGCATGCCGCTGAACAACAGGTCCACCTTCCGGCTTCACCAACTCAGAAAGCTATTGTAGCACAGAGTTATGGTGAAGCCAGTCGGGGGAAGGGAATTAGGGTAGGGAACAACAGGGAGAGAGATCCGAAAAGGAAAATTGGTTAAGCATGTATGTATGTACTTGTTCATAACAGCATTAACATTCAATTATAAATTTAGACAAAGGCGTCTCCGTGAATGCAAGTGTTGAGACCCTTATGGAATAAACAAAGGCGTCTCCGTGTGTGCAAGAGTTGAGACCCTTATGGAATAGACAAAGGCGTCTCCATGGATGCAAGTGTTGAGACCCTTATGGAATAAACAAAGGCGTCTCCGTGAATGCAAGAGTTGAGACCCTTATGGAATAGACAAAGGCGTCTCCGTGAATGCAAGAGTTGAGACCCTTATGGAATAGACAAAGGCGTCTCCGTGGATGCAAGTGTTGAGACCCTTATGGAATAGACAAAGGCATCTCCATGTGTGCAAGAGTTGAGACCCTTATGGAATAAACAAAGGCGTGTTTGTGAATGCAAGAGTTGAGACCCTTATGGAATAGACAAAGGCGTCTCTGTGAATGCAAGAGTTGAGACACTTATGGGATAGACAAAGGCATCTCTGTGAATGCAAGTGTTGGGACCCTTTTGGGAATAAACAAAGGTGTCTCCGTGTGTGCAAGAGTTGAGACCCTTATGGAATAGACAAAGGCGTCTCCGTGGATGCAAGAGTTGAGGCCCTTATGGAATAGACAAAGGCGTCTCCAGGAATGCAAGAGTTGAGACCCTTATGGAACAGACAAAGGCGTCTCCATGGATGCAAGTGTTGTGACCCTTATGGAATAGACAAAGGCATCTCCGTGTGTGCAAGAGTTGAGACCCTTATGGGATAAACAAAGGCGTCTCCGTGAATGCAAGAGTTGAGACCCTTATAGAATAGACAAAGGCGTCTCTGTGAATGCAAGAGTTGAGACCCTTATGGAATAGACAAAGGCGTCTCCGTGAGTGCAAGTGTTGTGACCCTTTTGGAATAAACAAAGGCATCTCCATGTGTGCAAGAGTTGAGACCCTTATGGAATAGACAAAGGCGTCTCCATGGATGCAAGTGTTGAGACCCTTATGGAATAGACAAAGGCATCTCCGTGTGTGCAAGAGTTGAGACCCTTATGGAATAGACAAAGGCATCTCTGTGAATGCAAAAGTTGAGACCCTTATAGAATAGACAAAGGTGTCTTCGTGAATGCAAGAGTTGAGACCCTTATGGAATAGACAAAGGCGTCTCCGTGAATGCAAGTGTTGTGACCCTTTTGGAATAAACAAAGGCATCTCCGTGTGTGCAAGTGTTGAGACCCTTATAGAATAGACAAAGGCGTCTCCATGGATGCAAGAGTTGAGACCCTTATGGAATAGACAAAGGCGTCTCCATGAATGCAAGAGTTGAGACCCTCATGGAATGGACAAAGGCGTCTCCATGTGTGCAAGAGTTGAGACCCTTATGGAATAGACAAAGGCGTCTCCGTGAATGCAAGTGTTGAGAGAATCATGGTACTTCAGGATGTCATGAGCATTAAACAAAACTGGGCGTGGCCCTTCTCTGAATCATGGAACAAGAACAATTAGTAAATTCATGATACTTCAGGATGTTGTGAGCATTAAACAAAACTGGGCGTGGCCCTTCTCTGAATCATGGAACAAGAACAATAAGTAAAATCATGATACATCAGGATGTCGTGAGCATTAAACAAAACTGGGAGTGGCCCTTCTCTGAATCATGGAACAAAAACAATAAGTAAAATCATGACACTTTAGGATGTCGTGAGCATCAAACAAAACTGGGCGTGGCCCTTCTCTGAATCATGGAACAAGAACAATTAGTAAAATCATGATACTTCAGGATGTCATAAGCACTAAACAAAACTGGGCGTGGCCCTTCTCTAAATCATGGAACAAGAACGAACTGAGACCTCTGAACCTTGAGAAGGCAAGAGCATGGACCATGCACATACTCTGAACATCAATCATGCAACTACTATGCATTCATAAACATAAGATGTTTGGTCTCAGTCTAGAAATTCGCAGATTTAAATATGTATCTCACATATCATCAAAGACGTAAATATGTTTCTCACATATTATGCTTCCAAAAACAATGAAACTATGATTTGCTTATCTTTGAGATGCTTTCACATTTGCCACCTAGGCCTGAAAGTTTTACTCATGTAAACTGAAGCGCCTTGATTATTGGACCAAGGGCGCTTTACTCATATGAACTGAAGCGCTTTGATTGCTGTGCGAAGGGCGCTTTACTTCCAATGAACTGAAGTGCTTTGAATGTCGTGCCAAGTGTGCTTTACTCCTGTGAACTGAAGGGCTTTGAATACCATGCCAAGTACGCTTTACTCCTGTGAACTTCGGCGCTTTGAATACCATGCCAAGTGCGCTTTACTCCTGTGAACTGAAGCGCTTTAAATGTCGTGCCAAGGGCGCTTTACTCCTGTGAACTGAAGCGTTTTGAATGCCGTGCCAAGTGCGCTTTACTCCTGTGAACTGAAGCGCTTTGAATACCATGCCAAGTGTGATTTACTCCTGTGAACTGAAGCGCTTTAAGGGGCATATTTATACTCCGTTTGCGCCGAAATTGCGTCGTTTTTTTTTACGCAATTTCGACGCAAAACTAACGCAAACTAACGCCATATTTATACTATGGCGTTAGAGGCGAATAGCGCCAAAGTTCCCGGAATGTGCGTCATTTTTTAGCGTGAACCCCTTCCTTGCGTTAATGATATGCAAGGGAGGCGTTCCCGTCTAAAAAATGACTCCCAGGCCTTTACGTGGTATTTATACTCCCGGGCAAAAGAGACGCCCGGGAGTGGGCGTGGCTAAAAACGGCGCATTTGCGCCGCTTTTTAACGCCTGGGTCAGGCATGGCGTTAAGGGACAAGTGGGCTCAAAATGAGCCCAGAGTACCCCCCCTGCCACCCTTGCCCACCCCAGGAGGACACCCAAGGCTGGAGGGACCCACCCCAGGTAAGTTCAGGTAAGTATTTTTTTTTTTATTTTAATAATTTTTTGTGGCATAGGGGGGCCTGATTTGTGCCCCCCTACATGCCACTATGCCCAATGACCATGCCCAGGGGACAGAAGTCCCCTGGGCATGGCCATTGGGCAAGGGGGCATGACTCCTATCTTTACAATGATAGGAGTCATGTTGATGGGGGATGGGCGTCGAAAATAAATGGCGCAAGTCGGGTTAAGACGATTTTTTCGACGTAACCTGACTTGCCCCATTTTAAGACGCCCATACGCCATTTTCCCCCTACGCCGGCGCTGTCTGGTCTACGTGGTTTTTTCCCACGCAAACCAGGCAGCGCCGGTCTGATTGCGCCGTCTAACGCCATTCCATAAATACGGCGCCCGCATGGCGCTTCAGAATGGCGTTAGACGGCGCAAAACTTTTTGACGCTAAACTGCGTTAGCGCAGTTTAGCGTCAAAAAGTATAAATATGGGCCTAAATGTCGTGCCCGGGGCGCTTTACCAGTGTGGCCTGAAACGCTTTGCTCTTTATGCTAGGGGCCGCTTTACCTTTTGGAATTAACAACTTCCTTCAAACTTGGATTCAGCAAGGCCTTACCGCTATGAGTACGACCTACTAGTTTTTGAATGCACCATGGAAACAAGGATACTTCGGTTGGATGACACTCTGCCATTCAGGAACTCTGCTCTTCTCCAGAGAAATCCCCACGAGGTCTGACTGTATCAAAGTCTTCAAAATAGTGAGCAACATGCTTGGGTGTGGCTGGGCTTTATAGGCCTGCCACACCCCAAGATGGCTCTAAAAACATGGGAATTGTAGTCCCTTCATGGAATAGTACTGATAAGTGCATTTTGTCCACCAATGACCTGAACCTGCAGCTCTATGAGCTTTGCCACAGGGCAGACAACATTGATGGCCACCTTTGGAGCAAGAGGGAATGACGCAAAAAGTGCTGCAAAGCCGCGCAGCGGAGTTTCGGGCGGGGCCTGGACTGCGCATGGTTCTATTCCTGACAGGCTGTTACTGACACATAGTAAAATTCATAGTATATTTTATATGCATTCAAATATAACTTCCTATCTGTACCACATACTGATTTTATTTTAAATTATTTTTAGATTTATTTAAAAAAACATCTAATGTATTGTTTAGAAAGCTACCATTACCCTGTCTGATGCTGGCGGTGGCGAATTCACATAAGCTCTGCAGCAACTGTCCAGTTTCTACTTGGCATGAATGTGTTATGAAAGAGTAGAAAAAAGTGCTCCCAGAGCAGAAACTTTGGCTTGGGTGTGTGGAGATATTTTCCACTCCTTGCAGGAAGACCAGTAAGAATGGATCCATGGATTCCCTTACCTCAAAATGACTTACCCCATCACAAGCAAATGCTAGTTGACACTTGAAAATGCCCAGCCTCTGTCATCATAGTCAGGCTAATACCAAGCCAAGTGAGAGGGAGGCTACCCCCAGAACTGATTTATACCTCTTGGTGGGCACATGGGCTCTGAAAAAGGAAGAAAAGGGATATCCATCTTAACTTTTGAGAGTGAAGTTCACCGAAGGATTGTTTGCACTATGGCAACAGGAACTGCTGAAAGGTGAGTAAGGTTGTCCCCAGGAACTTTTACCACATTGGCTAGGGACATGCCCGGATTCATCCACAGGCACCATTCTCAGAATACTTTTCTGAACCTGTAGATTAACTGAAGTGGACCATACCTGCTGTCTAGGACCTGAGATGAACCCTGAGAAACTGGTTCTGCTCTCTCTTGTAATCAGGAAAATAAAGTGAACTTCACAGGTCAGATGGATAATTTTCTGTGTGGCTACTGATACACAGCAAGCTGCAAGAGGCCTTTTCTCTAAAGTGACCGACTGTCCAGTAGCAACTGGACCTGAACGTCACTTTGTTGTTGACCCTTTGAGTGTCTAAAGGGTCTGAGGGCCAGATGTGTCATCACGGCCCTGTGCGATTCGGTAATAGCGATTTTTAAGAAATCGCTATTACCGACTCGCAAAGTGCCATGTATCATATTTGCGATTCGGTAATACCGATTTCTTAAAAATCGCAAATGCTATAACCGAATCGCAAATTGCGATACCGGCCCCATTCGCAGCTATGGGCCTGTTGGCCCATAGCTGCAAATTTTTTGCATTTCCAAAATTGCGATTTCTGAACCAGAAATCGCAATTTTGGAAATGCAAAAGGCTAGGGTGCTGGGGGCCTAAGGCCCCCTCTGCTGCACCCCAAAATCATTTTTAGAAACATGTAAGGTATACACATGCCAAAAGGGCATGTGTGCTTTACATGTTCAATTAAAAAAGGCAGTTTAACTGCATTTTTTAATTTTGCACCAGGTTACCACCTGGTTGCAGATCATGGTATTTTGCATGTGCAAAATGCCATTCTGCGAAAAATCGCAATTTGCGATTTTTTGCAGCATTGCCTTGCGACCTGGATTTTGCGAATCGCAAATTTCGATTCGCAAAATCCAAGTCGCAAAGCTAGAAATCGCAATTTTACAGATTTCTACTTTGTGGTTTACGAATGCCTTTCATGCATTGCAGACCACTATTTTGCACTGCAAACGGCCGAATTTATCGATTTGCACGGTTTGCGAGTGCAAAATATTTTCATACATCTGGCCCTGAATGCCTTCTACTAAGACCATGAGGTCCTTAGAAGTGTAGTCCTATGGTTGCTTGAGAACCACAAGGACATTTGGGTACTTCTGAAAACTTTTCCTCCACAGCTCCAGAGCTTCAGCAGGTCCCTTGGGAAAAAGTTACCGGCTGGCATTTCCACAACAAATTGGCTAAGTCCCTTTCTGCATTGGGATTTTTCAGTGAAAAATCTCCAAAGGTCAAGAGGGCCAACAGGCCCATCCTGTGTCAGTTGTCCAGCCTTCGGTTCCACAGCAGGGAGTACAATTTCAGGGGCCTCCTGCATGAAAAGGATTTTTCTGTGCTGGAATTTCAATACATTTTTCTTCGAAATGACAAAGACACTTTCTGAAGTGAGACTTAGAAACCTTTTTGAATATTTTGACTTCCACACAGTCACCTGGACAAATCTACTCAGTGTATCTGACTCAGGATCCATTGTGTTGGGCTTCTAATTGTATGTACTCCTGCTAACATAGTCTATCATTGGTGTTTAGTGCTTTTTACATACTATTTTACTTAAAGCTATAAAAAATGTATATCTGTGATTCCCCTTATTAGAATTTTAATATTTAGATTTCATTTTATTTATTACATTTTGCTTTATTTTTCTAATTCGGTTTGGGACTTTTGTTGTTTGGTGTTTTGACTTTATTACTGCTTTGATACTGCATAAATAATTTTCACACTGGCATAAGTTAAGACTGTCTCCTTTGTGCCATAGCTACGAGGGGATTGAGCTAAGGTTAACATAGGGACTTTGAGGAGTTACCCTTTTGTCATTGTCCTCTCCTGAAACCGCTATTTTTTGGATTTACCTCATTCTCACTACAGCATTACATACAGGAGCTGCTCTCTTGCATCCTTATTTTCTTACACGTATTTGCCATGTATGTTTGAGTTAGTTGCCTATGGGTAAGGCATCAAGGTGGTTCCTATCCTAACTTGCTGATCACTCTTTCTTGGTCCTGTAGTTCTCCTCCCTTCAACACTAACCTGCCTCCTTTGCAAGATGGTATCCCACAAGGTTCTCTATTGACACCTCCTCTTTTTACCCACTATGCTACCTGTTTAGGCTACTAGATCCACTCATCCTTCTGTAGAAATAGATTCTCACTGAAAGTGTCAAACAAATCTTTTTTCCCCAAGTTATATAACTTCTTTATTCTACAATTTCTGACTGCTTCACAGTCATCTTACGCTGGGAGTATATCTCTTTTCCAAATATTCAATTCCTATAAAATGTAAATCATGTAAGTGCCATCATCATCAGTACTCAGGATCATCTCTTCTTCATTCATCTTCAACTCAGACACCTCATTACCTTTATCCTGAACCAGAAACCTGAGTGCTGCTTCTTTAAACAGAACATTTTGGATTGATTTTAATTTTTAAGATTCATTTACATTGAGAGTTGGACCACAGCATTATCAATTATCATTAATGAATTACTTTTGTGTAAAGAGAAGTCTTAGAATGCACTGGAGAAAATATTGATAACAAAATGATGAAAACTGTTAGCCAAAGACAAAGTATTAGAAAACAGCAAAACCACACAGATGAGTGGGTGCCTATAGACCAAAGGGATCAAGAAAATGTTTTCAATAGTATTGTGTGTTCTCGTGAATGGCTTGCCATCTAAGTAACAGGATTTCCAATGTTAAATAGTTCTATAAAATAGTGAATTTTCTGTATTGCTGTAACTGAAGTGACCCTCATTTGCAGTCTTGGAGTTTGATAGAAATGACAAAGAGGATAAACTATAAAACGTAATATCTAATGCTATTTAGCCTATCATTGATAGTGGGTGAGTCATCCAAAATGTAAATTGTGACTATAAGGAGGAACACACCACTGATTCCTAAAAACCTGAAACTGTCTTCCTCCAACTGCACTTCCCCACTGCCCAGATCTACACTTGCTGTGGTAATGCTGGGCTAGTGTAAAGGCACAGGATTTCTTTCAATTGACCCCCAAACCTGATATCTCCTTCAAAGGGCCCAAGGTATGTGAATGGCTTTAAAATCGTTCAAATGAAACACAATATTGTCAGCATACATTAAAAGGTAATGTCAGTGACACACCCATTTAGATCTCCTACTCTTCACCCCTTCATGTATTTTAGCGATTAGAGGTTCAATGCCCAGAACAGAATGCAGGGTGCAGGGGAAAGCCTTGCAGCATTCTCCTGCAAGCCCTGTACATTAATGATTTATTACTTACCAATATTTCCCTGGCCATAGGTCTTTGTGTAGATTAGTTTCACCACTATGTGTGTGATTTGTCATCCAATTCCAGATTTTACTAAGACCTTGATCACGAAATGCCACATACGTTACGTAATGTAACTTACAGAGTGCACAACTTATCCAGGTGACTATACTTGCACTTACAGAAGTGGAAACTGCTTTATCTTTGGCCTATTAGAAAAGCCAGATTTCCAAGTTTTTCCAAACTTCTAGAAAAGTGCTGGTGCCTCTGCTGTGAGGGAGGAGATCTTTCCAGGCTTTAGGAGCAATGTATGAATAGGTGTGGCCACCGGCACTGGATTTTCTGATCTACAGGACCAAGGCAAACAGAAGGCTACTATTAGAAAAGGTTTCCTGGCGTGGGATTAAAACTCATATGGCTGTTCAGGCATGCAGATCTTTGTAGGTGTGCATGAGTAGTTTGAAGAGGGTATGTTTGGGTATGGCGAGCAATGGAGGTCTTTCAGGTGAGTGGATTGGTAGATGCACAGGGCTTTATACTACTTGGAGTTTATGTTAGATCATTTTGTGGGTTACTACTGCTGCACAAATAGAAATGCCCTTAATCACTACTTGAAAGGTATCCCACTCTGATGAGGGAGAGGAGACAGTCCATGCACTTTCTTTGTTATGACATGTGGCATCTTCTCACATGGCAGACTCTAACCTTCTGTGGGTTGGTGAATTTTCCCAACAAATGTTTAATTTCATCAGATTATGGTCAGGAATTATCTTATCAATGTAAACTCCATGGTATACACTGGGTGGTAGCGAGTTAGTGCACACAATGCAGTTTAATCCACCTAGTGCCATACAATTGCTCTAATGATTTAGCATTGGGGATGGATGACAACTGAGGTAATGGTTGGTGGGATATTTCAAGTAATATCCTCACTTTTAAATCCCTACTCCCAAAGTCCAAGAAGGATCTGCTTATTCTGCCAACTTCTTTGAGAGCTTAGTCAGAAAGAACTGTTGTTCGGTACTGGGAGCACTGATACTATCCAACACTTTATGGAGACTGTCCAATTTGCCATTTTCTAAGGCATAGCTCCTTTCCGTGTCTAGAAGTATAGTTTCAGTAGCATATGGTACCCAATGGCAAACCCAGAACATGACTTTTTTGCCATATTTAGAAAATATTGGATGAAACAATTGCCCACTTCATTTCTCTCTCAACTGCTCCCTTTCATGTTAGTGAGGTCTGTCTCATTAAGAAACGCAATAAGGAATCCTCTTCTTTTGAGTAGTGAATATATTTTATGTCTTAATAGCTGATACTGTTCCTAGATATTACACCTCATGATCATGTTTTACGATATATCCCCTAGCATTTCCCCATGAAGGCAATGGTTTATAGGCCTCTTCTGTGAAAGCATTGTTTTCCCCAGACCCCTTCACTAGGGGTAATCTTTGTTGAATTAACCCCACTTCCCCCAGGTCTCAGACAGGCAACAAACTAAGAGCCATCCAGATTAATTATTGAATCTGCTTAATATTGTATACCTCTCATTATGATAGGAACCTTGTAGATCATTCAGTGAGGGTGATGTAAATCATGGTTTAACCATTTAATTTATAGAATGAAACAAGGCCAAAGAGATATACAATACAATTGTGAATATGTGAGTGTGTACATATCTAACACAAGGCACACCACTCAGATTTATAAAAGTTCCTCAGCTCAGCTGTCTGTGAGGAACCACAGAACATGGAGTGGAGATAAGTCACTTTTGCCCATAGTTGTTGTGTAGTCTCTGTCAGAACTAGCTGTGTTGGTCTCATCATTCAAAGAAAGTCTATCAGTATCATGCAGTGTTGCTGCTACAGGAAGCACTGTTCAATGCTCTCGCACTTCTGCAAGTGAGGACATGTTATGGCCCATTGGGTGCTATTACTGATTGTTTTGCTGCTTTCTCCCAAGTCAATATGAAACCTACAATGGCAATTGGTACTTGAAGGAGCCCTCTTTGATTATATTGTTCCATCCAACTCCAGGTCTGCTTCAGCTCTGTGAAACCTGTGAATTGATTCACAATGATCTTCAATTTTCCAGAATAATAAGAGCATCCTTCAGTCCTAGTTCTCTTCAATTACTCATCACATTCATAAATGATGTTCGACAATACTGCTCTGGTATGGTATAGTCAGGAAAGATCATTACTTTTACTATGCCCTTCTTGTACAAACCTTTTGTTCTTGCTGTTTCTTGTTAGTGCCTCCATCTAGGTCATTTAAAATGTTTGCTACCATTAGTCTTGGTGAGAATTCTGAAGGAAGCTTCATTGCAGTGTGCCTTTTCATGTTGATTTTATTGGTCCTCCCCCAGGAGAGCAACTTTATCCTCAAGTGCAGTTCTTGTTTCCGCAGTTGCCAACAGGACCCTGTTACTTTTATCAGATAACAATAAAAGCTCCACCTAGTGTCTGCCTCATGTTCAGTGGAGAAGACCACCCCTGAGTTGAGAGTGTCCGTTTAATCAAGTATTGTTGGAGAGATGATTGGAGACAGCTTCTTTGCAAAACACTTCATGCAGTTATGTGAGTTATGTGAGAGTGAGGAGATAACCCACCCTGCCCCTTTTTCTGCTCTACCCCTCCCCATGCACGGCATTCCTGGCAGTTCATGCTGCAGCTGTTACGTACTGTGCTGGACTTCTCGCCTCTGGATACTGGGTTGGCAAATACACCAAATCTTCTACAGGTTCTGGATACTCCCAGATAAGGGCGACCCCTTCTAATAGTCACAGTGCCGCTACGCCAAAGCAGACCGTACCCTCCAGAAGGAGTCCCAGAGGGAAAAAACCTCAACACTGGGGAAAAAACCTCAAACAGGAACTCCTGAAGAAAAACAAGAAAAAACAGGACTTGACAACCGGAAACAAAAATAGGCAAATTTCCCAAGGCAAAAAGCAGGAACAAAGAACAGGCAAAAATCTCCCAAGGCAAAAAGCAGGATCAAAGATCAGGCAAAAATCTCCCAAGGCAAAAAGCAGGAACAAAGAACAGGAGCGAACAGCACATCCAGAAGGAAGTGTTTGCAACGCAAGGTGGAACAAGACTGACTGACTTATATACTGAGAAAAGGGAAGTGACATCACAGGAAAAGGAAAGAACACCATCTTGAATTGGGAAGAGCCCATCGACCAGTATAGGAAAAAGAAAGTAGTATAAAAGAAAAACAGAGCATGCTGGGACAAAAACACGAAGAAGACAAGATGTACACTACATGGACAGAGACAGGCAAAAAGACCAGACAAACCCACCACCAAAAAAGAAGAAAAAAGGGCTGCAGGTAAGTGTAGCGCAACCAGGAGTGAAATATATGCTTCCCAGAATGTGTAGTCAAAAAACACGGGGAACGGCGCTCCGAGTATCGGTAGCGCGTTCCATCCGCGAGGACAGAAAGAGACGTCGCGTCTGAGCGCGGCGTTACAGTAGGTCCCCTCCCCGAGGCACCAAGTTTGTCAGGATGACTGTCAAAAAACAGGCGGACCAAACGGGAAATATGGACGGAGGAAGCATCCTCCCAAGAACAGTCACTGAGAGGGTGTCCTTTCCAATGGACCAAAAACTGTACTTTGTGTCAAAAAATTCTGGAATCACAGATTTCCTGGACTTCATACTCAGGCTGTCCGTTAATAGAAAGATGAGGTGGACGCTGGAACTGGCGATGGTATGGATCAGGAACAAAGAGTTTTAACTGGGACACATGGAAAACAGAATGAACCCTCTAGGTATGAAGTAAGCGGAGACGCACAACTACAGGATTCAGGACTTGCGAAATCCGAAAGGGTCCATAAAAACGTGGCTTGAACTTATTGGTGGAAAACCGGGAAGGTAGAAATCTGGAAGAAAGCCATACCTTGTGGCCCACTTGATACAAAGGTGCTGCTTGTCGATAACGATCCGCCTTTCGTTTCATTGTTTGTTTCGAAGCTAGGAGAGTTGTGTGAAGTAGACCCTGGATTCAACAGATCTGTTGTGAAAAAGAAGTACCAGCAGGCACAGAAGAGGATGTTTGGGAAACAGTAGTGAAAGTCCTCGGATGAAATCCATAGGTACAATAAAAGGATGTGGTCTTGGTCGCACTATGTATTGTGTTGTTAAAGGAGAACTCGGCAAGAGCAAGATACTCTGACCAATTGCTTTGTGTGGCATTACAGTAACATATCAGATACTGCTGAAGTTCTTGAATCACTCTTTCAGTTTGCCCATTAGTTTGTGGATAGAAACCAGAGGATAAAGAAATTTCAATGTTAAATATGGCACAAAAGGCTCTCCAGAAACGTGATACATATTGAGGCCCTCTGTCTGAAATTACCTCTTGTGGAAGACCATGGAGGCGAAAAATATCCTGCAGAAAAATGCGACTCATTTCTGGGGCCGTCAGTAGTTTCTTCAAGGCTGAGAAATGGGCCATCTTGGTGAATGAATCTACGGTCACCATGATTACTTGGTTGCCAGAGGAGGTAGGTAGAGAGCATATGAAATCCGTGGATAGAGTACACCAAGAAGTGGAAGGAACCGGTAAAGGTCTTAATAAACCTGCCACCTTAGTTCGGGGTGTCTTAGTCTGAGCACAGACTGGGCATGCTGACACATAGGTTTCAGTGTCTGTCTTAAGCGAAGGCCACCAAAAAGATCACTGAAGCAGCTCCTGGGTCTTCCTGATACCTCGATGACTGGCTATAGGAGAATCATGGCACATTTGTAGAGCTTCTGTCTGCACTTTCTTGGTAGGTAGGAAAAGAGCATGTTGATGATAGAAGTAGTTGTCCTTCTTCTGCAAAAAAGGAGTCACTCCATCCCATTCGGAAGCAGACAGAAACTGGTACTCGGATTGAACGCGTTCTTGAAAAGATTGAGTAGCTCCGATGATTCTGCTAGACTCAATAAGATGTGGAGAGGAGTTCTGGGCTATGTCAGGATATCTGCGTGATAAGGCATCTGCCACTGAATTCTGGGAACCAGGTATGTACTTGATCACGAAATCGTACTGGCTAAAGAAGAAAGCCCATCGAGCCTGACGACTATTACGACACTGAAAACTCCGAAGACATTGGAGATTACGATGATCAGTCCTGGCTTCAAAAGGCTCTCTGGAACCCATCAAGAAATGCCTCCATTCGTTACAAGCTACTTTGAGAGCTAGTAGTTCTCGTTCCAATACAGATTAATTGCGTTGAGCCTCTAAAAGGATATGAGACAGATAAAAGATAGGATGTTCCAATCCATCGATGTCTTGTTTCTGTAGCAGAACTGCCCCAGTAGCTCTGTCTGAGGCATCAGTCACAACGATAAATTTCTTGGTATTGTCAGGATGACGAAGCACAGGTGCTTGGGTAAAGGCTGTCTTCAGTTCATGAAACGCGAGTTCAGCAACCTTGGTCCAAACAAAACCTTTCTTCAGGTTATCTTTCTTAATTGTTCGTGTTATGAAACTGTGTAGGTGGGCAAAGTTCTGAATAAACTGACGATAAAACTTTGATAAACCAAGGAAACATTTATTTTCCTTAATGGACGTTGGAGAAGGCCAATCTAATATGGCACTGACCTTGTCAGGATCCATGGATATTCATAGATTGATCCATTAATTCCTTCAAAGAACAAGCTGGAGAAGAATGTACAAGCTCATCTTTAATTTCTTCACTCAGGCCTCGGCGGAAAAGGGTTATGAAGGTGCGTTCCACCCAGGAGGTTTCAGCTGCCAGCTGTTTGAAGCGGGTTACATACTGCAGAACATCCTGATTACCCTGCTGAATGTCACTTAAGGCTTCTTCAGCTGCTGCTTCTACC
The DNA here is from genome assembly GCF_031143425.1 of Pleurodeles waltl. Taxonomy (NCBI): domain Eukaryota; kingdom Metazoa; phylum Chordata; class Amphibia; order Caudata; family Salamandridae; genus Pleurodeles; species Pleurodeles waltl. The sequence continues at coordinate 1,858,794,832 of NC_090440.1, forward strand.
CCAGGTCTCTCAAACATTTGTTTGAAAAGAGTCAGGAAAGCGGAATAGTTAGCCAGGACTGGGTCTTCTGCAGAAACCAGAGGAGTCGCCCAAGCAAGCACCGGACCAGACAAGGCGCTGATCAGATAACCCACGTTAGCCTTATCCGAAGAAAACTGGAGTGGACGGAAGGCAAAGAAAACCGTCAGGGTGTCCAAAAATTCCTTCATCTTTAGAGGATCTCCAGAATATCGAGAAGTAGTGGCAGATACGGGTGTTATGTCCATTGATCGGGAAGACAAGACATGTCATAGCCTAGTTTTCTCTTCCCGTAACTGTTGTAACTCTTGGGCTTGTTGTTGGACAGTCTGCAACATGGCTTGAGCATTTTCTGACGCCTTTCCCTGTGGATCTTCCATGGTTATCTTGCAACGCGGAATCTTTTGGCGTTGCAATCTGTTACATACTGCGCTGGACTTCTCACCTCTGGATACCGGGTTGGCAAACACACCAAGGGGGTTATTCTAACTTTGGAGGAGGTGTTAATCCGTCCCAAAAGTGACGGAAAAGTGACGGATTTACCAGCAGCCGTATTACGAGTCCATTATATCCTATGGAACTCGTAATACGGCTGGTGGTATATCCGTCACTTTACCGTCACTTTTGGGACGGATTAACACTCCTCCAAAGTTAGAATAACCCCCCAAGTCTTCTACAGGTTCTGGATACTCCCAGATAAGGGCGACCCCTTCTAGTAGCCACGGTGCCACCTGACAGGCTACGCCAAAGCAGACCGTACCCTCCAGAAGGAGTCCCAGAGGGAAAAAAACCCAACACTGGAGAAAAAACCTCAAACAGGAACTCCTGAAGAAAAACAAGACAAAACAGGACTTGACAACAGGAAACAAAAATAGGCAAATCTCCCAAGGCAAAAAGCAGGAACAAAGAACAGGAGCGAACAGCACATCCAGAAGGAAGTGTTTGCAACGCAAGGTGGAACAAGACTGACTGACTTATATACTGAAAAAAGGGAAGTGACATCACAGGAAAAGGAAAGAACACTTTCTTGAATTGGGAAGAGCCCATAGACCAGTATAGGAAAAAGAAAGTAGTATAAAAGAAAAACAGAGCATGCTGGGACAAAAACACAAAGAAGACAAGATGTACACAACATGGACAGAGACAGGCAAAAAGACCAGACAAGCCAACCACCAAAAAAGAAGAAAAAAGAGCTATAGGTAAGTATAGCGCGACCGGGAGCGAAATATATGCTTCCCAGAATATGTAGTAAAAAAACACGGGGAACGGCGCTCCGAGTATCGGTAGCGCGTTCCATCCGCGAGGACAGAAAGAGATGCCGCGTCTGAGCGCGGCGTTACAGCAGCGGCTAAATCAGCAACCTACCTAGGTAGCTTTGCCAATTACTTCAGTAGTACTAACCCTTAGGGTCACAGTAATCCCATGCCACACAGTTCAAAGACCAGGCTAGAAAAGCTGAATCTCCTTTCCAGATGGTTTATCTGCAACTGCAGGTGCGACCAGAGTGAGGTCTAAAGTGCATAGTTTGTGTCTATTTATTACCTCAGTGGACCTTTGCCCATATGTGCCTCTTCTGTTGTCATTAACTATGTTGTTTCTCCTTACAGTGAAAGTAAGGGTGGTGTTCTATGCTTGAGACTTTGTGTGATTAGCTGGCCAATTACCAATTGTGATGGTCAGGAGCTACTTTGCAGTAAGGAACTTATTTTGCATGCAGCACTTTGTTATGTTGCTTTCGCATTAGTTGGAAAGTTAACCCAACTCAACAAATTTCAACTTAGGGTCTTGTTGCTCGTTTCTTGTGTCTCAGTGGAACAGAGGCCCAGGTCGTTCTCACCTCCGTGAGGGAGGCAGAATGGCTGTGCCTTATACACTCTTTGTATGCAGGTTCCACATCAGTGTAATGATCCCTGTCTCTGATTCTATACTCCCAGTGGGGAGTCACCACAAATATCCAATTGAATGGTTCAGGGGATCTTGAGGGGGAAGGATACCAGTGATTTCTTGACTTTGGTACTGAGCACTCTCAGCCTTTTTGTATGCTGTGCTAAGGTGTTTGGGTAGGACAGGGCCCCACCTTCTGGACCTGGTGCCATGTCCGCATGCCTCCTTTGGAATCAGCAAAACATCTCAGTGGATAGCAAGCACCAGGTCATGTCAAAATTGTCCTCCATCACTCCTTTCTTGGCCTTAGTTAGTACCGAGAACACTGCTCAGCTCAGTCTCATGGACAGCAGGAGAACTGGATCACCACTGAACTGTGGTGGAGGGGAGGGACTGCACACATGACCTCTAAATCATAAACCCTAAAGCAATGCCACATCCCCTGGTATTGGTCTGTGACCATCAATTGCCCAAGCAAAGATCTGTGCTGCTAACAAATTTAGGGCACTATACTTGATGAAGCCTTGCGGCTTTAGATAATGTCTCATAACTTGGTTTTCTGTTTGGACTACTACATTAGGGCCCGTATTTATACTTTTTGACGCTAAACTGCGGTAACGCAGTTTAGCGTCAAAAATTTTTGCGCCGGCTAACGCCATTCTGAAGCACCATGCGGGCGCCGTATTTATTGAATGGCGTTAGCCGGCGCAAGCAGACCGGCGCTGCCTGGTGTGCGTGGAAAAAAACCACGTACACCAGGCAGCGCCGGCGTTGGGAAAAATGGCGCTAGGGCGTCTTAAAAATGGTGCAAGTCAGGTTGACGCAAAAAATCGCCTCCACCCGATTTGCACCATTTTTAACGACGCCCAGACGCCATTTACATGACTCCTGTCTTAGTAAAGACAGGAGTCATGCCCCCTTGCCCAATGGCCATGCCCAGGGGACTTAGGTCATTGGGCATTGAGGCATGTAGGGGGGCACAAATCAGGCCCCCCTATGCCAAAAAAAAAAAAAAATTATACTTACCTGAACTTACCTGAATGTCCCTGGGGTGGGTCCCTCCAGCCTTGGGTGTCCTCCTGGGGTGAGCAAGGGTGGCAGGGGGGGTCCCTGGGGGCATGGGAGGGCAGCTGTGGGCTCATTTTGAGGGAACTGCCCTGACCCAGGCGTTAAAAAGAGGCGCAAATGCGGGGTTTTTTGACCCGACCACTCCCGGGCGTGATTTTTGCCCGGGAGTATAAATACGACGCATTTGCGTCGCAGTCATTTTTTGGGACGGGAACGCCTACCTTGCATCTCATTAACGCAAGGAAGGCGTTCACGCAAAAAAATGACGCTCTTTACTCATACTTTGGCGCTAGACACGTCTACCGCCAAAGTATAAATATGGCGTTAGTTTTGCGCCGAATTTGCGTCGAAAAAAACGACGCAAATTTGGCGCAAACGGAGTATAAATATGCCCCTCGATCCCTCAGATTGGTGGGTGAAAGCAACCTTGCAACGTCATTCAAACCACTGATAAACTCTCCTCTCTCAACCTCCAATATTGCTCCCCAGCCCCAAGTCTCCCTACAAGCATGGGCATGTAGAAATTAGCATTCTGTAAGTTGAGTGTTTCCAGAAAATTGCCTTCCTTCACTAATAGAATAATGGCTTGTTGAGATACAATCCAAATGTCTCCACTAAGACATACTTTTCAATGCTTTGAGATCCAAGACAGGGCAGTATCTGTCATTAGCATTGGTACAAATAAAAAGAGTAGAGTGAAATGTGACTAATTTTTGATACTCCAAAACTGGAATTTCTCCACCTTTCTCCAATGAAGCTTGATCCCCAGTACCATTTATTGTGTTTTTATCTGGTCTTCTTGTAATGCTGTAGGTAGGAATTGGTTCATTAGAGGTATGTGAGTGAAGGAAATGTAATGACCTTCCATGACAAAGCTGAAGAACCAAACATCTGAGACATATCTTACCTATTGATGGACCAATAGTCTCAACCTTGCTCCAATTTTGGATTAATCTTTTTTGTGACTGATATTGATCCTGGTAGGGTTTTGGTCTGGTTTTACTGGCAAACTCATCCACAGACTGAGCCACAAAAGAGACACCTACCTTGAGATCTTTGCATCATTGATAGAAAAGGTTTCCTGCTCCAAAAACGTTTCGGAATATTCTCTTCATCAACCACCTTTTGAAACGCTCCATCCAGTTTCGGCACAAGACTGGCAGTTTTTGCATGAGGGCACTATTATAAAGAAGAATCAATGCAAGTTGCTTGGAGGTCACTCTTTATTCATATCTCGGCTCTCCACCTTGCTCCCTCAGCAGACTACTCTCCACATCTCAACATTCTAAAGTGAGCTCCCCCCACAAGAGAATGCACCAACATTCTAAAGGTAGGGGTAAAGAGGAATGTACTACTTGGGATGTTATACAGATATATACAACTTTTCTTCTCCCCCATATTTAGACTCCATGAACAAAATAATGATCTGTGTTCCTTAGCAATTATGAACAATAATAGCATAAAAAGAGGTGAACAAGATAAATATTCCTTAGGGGAAAAAAGGAAAAATAGGATTTTGGCCTAACTATTACACAATCACTAACTCTTTTCATAATCTTTAAGCCAGATTGGTATTTTTATTCATCTTTTAAGAGTTCTCTCTTGGGTGAATTCACTCCGTGTTTGTTTTGGTGCGCTTCTCTCCAGAAGTTAAGTATCCTCCTCATCACTAGTCTTTCCATGCTTAAGCATTGGACCTTGTCCATTATAACTACATTTCATTTGACTTTATGGATATGCATGGGATCATAGTAGTTTTGAATTACACCTAGGTCTTCCACTTGGTTTTCTGACATGCAACCATTCACGCTCCTTCTATAGATGTTTCCTAATACCAGGTTTAATATCAAGACGATTTTTGCACTTGTCGTGATTGTTAGACCATCCAGCTTTAGGGTGGTCATCCCCCACCGTTATTGCTGTCTCCCTCCACATATCTGACACTGTTTTGCTGGTTTTAGGACTCTGCGCCGGGGGGCAGAAATGGCCTAAAATAAATTTGCCCCCCAACCCACCCCGGGAGCGAACCTTGCCTATGGGGTCGCTCCCCCTGCGTGACCTTGGCGGCAAAAAAAAAATCCCCGGTGCCTGGTGGTTTCTGCCCCTTTGGGGGCAGATTGACCTAAAATCGGGCATGGTCTAAATATAATTTGCCCCCCAGGGGAGCGACCCTTGCCTAATGGGTCGCTCCCCATCTCTAAAAAAACAAACAAACAAAAACAAAAACACAAAAAAAAATTTGCCCTGGCGCTTAGAGGTTTCTGCCCCCCCTGGGGGCAGATCGGCCTAGTAACAATAGGCCGATCTGCCCCCGGGGGGGCAGAAATGGCCTAAAATAAATTTTCCCCCCACACTCCCAAACCCCCCCTAGGAGGGACCCTTGCCTACGGGGTCGCTCCCCCTGCGTGACATTGGCGCCAAAAAAAAGATCCCCGATGCCTAGTGGTTTCTGCCCCCTTGGGGGCAGATTGACCTAAAATCAGCCGATCTGCCCCCAAAGCGGGCAGAAATGGCCTAAATACAATTTGCCCCTCCAGGGGAGCGACCCTTGCCTAAGGGGTCGCTCCCCATCTCTAAAAAAAAAAAAAAAAAAAAAAAATTGCTCAGGTGCCTAGAGGTTTCTGCCCCCCCTGGGGGCAGATCAGCCTAATAACAATAGGCCGATCTGCCCCCAGGGGGGGGCAGAAATGGCCTAAAATAAATTTGCCCCCCCTGGGGAGCAACCCTTGCCTACAAGGTCGCTCCCCTTGCGTGACGGCGCAAAAAAAAGATCCTTGATGCCTAGTGGTTTCTGCCCCCCTTGTGGGCAGATTGACCTAAAATCGACCAATCTGCCCCCAAAGCAGGCAGAAATGGCCTAAATACAATTTGCCCCTCTAGGGGAGCGACAGTTGTCCAAGGGGTCGCTCCCCATCTGTAAAACAAAAAAAACAAAAAATCCCTGGTGCCTAGTGGTTTCTGCCCCCCTTGGGGGCAGATCAGCCTATTCAAAATAGGCTGATCTACCCCCCAGGGAGGCAGAAATGGCCTAAAATAATTCCCCCCCCCCCCAGGGAGCGACCCTTGCCAAAGGGGTCGATCCCCTTGCGTGAAATTCACGTAAAAAAAAAAACTCCCTGGTATCTAGTGGTTTCTGCCCCCCTTGGGGGCAGATTGGCCTCATCAAAATAGGCCAATCTGCCCCAAAGGGGGGCAGAAATGGACTAAATATAATTTGCCCCCTAAGGGAGCGACCCTTGCCTAAGGGGTCGCTCCCCACCTAAAAAAGAACCAAAACAAAACAAACAAAAAAAAAAAAAAAATGATCCCTAGTGCCTAGATGTTTCTACCCCCGAGGGGGGCAGAAAAGGCCTTCCCAAAAAAATACCCCCCCTGGGAGCGACCCTTGCCCAAGGGGTCGCTCCCTTATGTCAGTTTCAGAAAAACAAAAAAACCCTGGTGTCTAGTGGGGTTTCAAAAGCAATCCGGCTTTTGAAACCCTGGGAGAGACTTCAAAGGGAAGGAAATACATTTCCTTCCCTTTGAAGCCTCTCCGGGCCTCCCCCATGTGATTGAAAGAGAAATGCTGAGCATTTCTCTTTCAATCGCGCTGACCCTGTGACAAATCAGCGCGTGCTCGCGCGCTGACGTCACATGGGGGGTGGGAAGGTATGGGGTGGAAGGGGAAGGGCTTCCCCTTCCATCCCTGACTTGGGGGGGATGGGGGGAAGCACAAAGAGAGAACGAGAGCGCTCCCTCTGGGCTGTGTGCTGAGGACGTAGTGGTTATGTCCTCGGCACAGCAGCACTGTGCCGAAGGACGTAACCACTACGTCCTCGGCACAGAAGGGGATAAACATGGTATGATTGGTACATCCCCAACTACATATTTGATTTCCTTATACGTCTCTAGTAAAGAACACTTCATGTGCCCAGGGCCTGTAAATTAAATGCTACTTGTGAGCCTGCAGCACTGATTGTGCCACCCACATAAGTAGCCACTTAACCATGATTCAGGCCTGCCATTGCAAGGCCTGTGTGAGCAGTTTCACTGCCACTTCGACATGGCTTTTAAAAGTCCTTTTCAAGCCTTAAACTACCCTTTTCCTACATATAAATCACCCCTAAGGTAGGCCCTAGGTAACCCATAGGGCAGGGTGCTATGTAGGTAAAAGGCAGGACATGTACATATGAAATGGCATTTAAAAGTACTTGTCAAGCCTTAAACTACCCTTTTTCTAGATATCATTCACCCCTACGGTAGGCCGGAGGCAACCCATAGGGCAGGGTGCTATGTAGGTAAAAGGCAGAACATGTACAAATGTGTTTTATATGTCCTGGTAGTGAAACACTCCTAAATGCATTTTCCACTACTGTCAGGACTGCTCCTTTCATAGACTAGCATTAGGACCACCCTCAGTAACATTTTCAAGTCATAGGTCCTGATCTTAAAGGGGTAACCAGGTTATATTTAGTATAGCCAGAATGGTAATACAAAATCCTGCATATTGATGAGGTTGGATTTACTATTTGGTATTTTAGAAATGTTAAACCTTTTCTCTGCACCTAAAACCATCTGTGTCTTACAGCCTATCTCCAATCAACGTCTGGTCTGGGCTGGTTGACAGCTCCCTTGTGCCTTTCACCCAGACAACAGCAAACACAGAGCACTCAGTCACATATGCATTCATCTGCATACTGAATGGGCTGGAAGGGCAGAGGGCCTGACACTTGCATTTCAAAGGCCAGTGGCCTGCCCTCATACAAAGGACTGATAACCCCCCACTGGGACCCTGGGAGAGAGGACTGGGCTGAAAGGAGAACTTGTGCACTTCAAAACCACTCTTTGAAGTCTCCCCCGCTTCAAAGGCATTTAGGTATATAAACTGGGTCTCTGCCTGGCTGCCCAAAGGACTCATCAGGACTGCTTTGCTGAGAAGGACTGCTGTCCTGCTGTTGTCCTGCTACCCTGCTGGCCTCTGAAATTGCTGAGAAGTACTCTGCCTTCCCTAAAAGTGCTCTTCAAGGGCTTGAATTGAGCTTTCCTCCTGTTTTCTGAAGTCTCAGGGCCAACAAAGACTTCATTTCTTCAAGAAACTCCTTGCGCGCTGAAAATCGATGCACCGCTTGGCGAAATCGCCACGAAGCCTGCATTGCGACAGAGAAATCGCTACACAGCTGACCAGAGCAATGCAGCCCGGACTTCCCGACTGGAAATTTGATGCAACTTCTGCCTTCTGATGGAAAATTTGGCGCATTGTCTACCAGATTGACGCAGCAACTGTTCCTTTTCCCAGCACATCAAGGATTTTTAACGCTTCGTCCCTGGGTGTGAAAATATTCCTGCATCTCAGTGAGGAACCAAGACTGCATGGCGACAAAATAACACAAACACCTTGTAGCGTGGAAAGAAACAACACATTGGCGGTCATTCTGACCGCGGCGGGCGGCGGTCGCCGGCCGCCATGCGGTTACCGCCGAATGACCGCCCGCGGTCAAAAGACCGCTGCGGCCATTCCAACTTTCCCGCTGGGCTGGCGGGCGACCGCCAAAAGGCCGCCCGCCGGCCCAGCGGGAAAGCCCCTGCAACGAATGGAGCCGGCGGAGTTGCAGGGGTGCGACGGGTGCAGTGGCACCCGTCGCGATTTACACTGTCTGCAAAGCAGAAAGTGAAAATCTGTATGGGGCCCTGTGAGGTGGCCCCTGCACTGCCCATGCCAGGGGCCCCACAACACCCGTTCCCACCATCCCGGTTCTGGCGGTGAAAACCGCCAGAAACAGGCTGGCGGGAAGGGGGTCGGAATCCCCATGGCGGCGCTGCAAGCAGCGCCGCCATGGAGGATTCCCTGGGCCAGGGGAAAACCGGTGGGAAACCGCCGGGTCCCCTTTTCTGACCACGGCGGTCAGAATAGCCCAGGAAGCACCGCCAGCCTGTTGGCGGTGATTCCGTGGTCCCCGGCCCTGGTGGTCATGGACCGCCAGGGTCAGAATGACCCCCATTGTCTGTGACGCGTCAGAAAATTTGACGCACCACCCTAGACCCTAGTTTTCCATGCATCATCCCCTCCTCTGCGGTCTCCGTGTGTCGTTATTTTTGATACATACCAGTTACTGTGTGTAACAAAGAGACCACTGTTAATTTCTAAGGTTTAACATTAACACTCTTATAAACCTTTTAAAAGTGATATTTCAACCTGTGCTTATTGGATCTTTGTTGTTTTGACTTTATTTTATTCATATAAATGTTTTCTATTTTTCTAAACCTGTGTAGTGTATTTTTGTGGTGTTTTCACTGTGTTACTGTATGATTGATTGCACAAATACTTTACACATTGCCTTTTAAGTTAAGCCTGACTGTTCAGTGCCAACCTACCAGAGGGTGGGCACACGATAATGTGGATTGTGTTGTGGCTTACCCTGACTAGGATTGCGGTCCCTACTTGGACAAAGGTGTATACCTCTGCCAACTTGAGACCCCATACCAAACATTGACTGATGTCAATATTATTTCTGAACAAAACAGAGTCCTTGTCCTCTCTCCTCCTCCTAACCAAGAGGGATAAAACCTGGTGCTTGGGTTTCTGCCCCTTAGTGCTGAGAATGGAGAAACATGAGTAATAGTGTTTGGTGTTGTGTGGTAAACCTATAACATCTCCAGGGTGGCATCTTCCACATTCAGGTGTTTGGTTATGGCAAGCTAGATGCACCCTTTGATCTTGCAATTAATTCTTTCTACCAGGCCATTGGCTCATTGGGAAGTAAAGTGCTGTTCTGAAATGAACTATGTTGAATTTTGACAATAATGATTCCATAGCCGTAGCGGTTAGTTCACCCCATTGTCAGTAACTATGGTGGCCTGAATGGCCTCTGAATAAAGCATATCTTTCAGGAATTTAATAAGAGTCTAAGTTGTTATTTGATGGACAATTTGCACAACTACCCAGTGTGCCAAAACAAAGGCAACATGTCTTGTTACACCTAAACGGTTAAGAGGACCAATTATATCTAAAGCCTATTTTTCCCAGGGTTTACTTGGGATAAACACTGGAGATATAGGAGTTTTTTTATGTCTCTTGATTTATCACTGGATGCACAAATGGAACAATTCCTCACCTTGATTTCAATTGTAGCCTCTATATTAGGGAACCAATAACATTCCCTCACTCGTGACTTGGTCAAGCTTCTGCCCAAGTGGCCTTCGTAGGCTAGGACTATGATTTAATCCCTCAACCCTGTGGGGGAATAATTTTCCCATTTCTTTATACGAAGTTATTATTCTCATTTATTTCATATCTGATCTCCCAATAATCTTTAATGGTATCATCTATTTAATTCTTACTGTTCAGCTAACCCTTCTTTGTGTGTTCTTTGAGTTTGCTCACTACCTCATCCTCTTTATTAGCTGACTCACATTTCTCATTAGTAATGACCGAGTTTTCTATAACTAGGATGGGAAACTCAGTGGTTTCAAAATCCTCCTGGATGTCTGGGGGGGGTATGGCCTTGCAACAAAATCAGCCAACATCCATCTGGCAATTCTGGAAGTGCAATTATATGAGCCTCTGGTTGAGAACCTGTATATTAAGGGTTTGTGATTTGTCCCAATTTCAAATTGTATGCCTCATAAAAACAATTTGAACTGCTTCATAGTCCAGAAGCATGCTAAGGTTTGTCTTTCAACTGTTGAATAATTACACTCCCCTTTATTAAGGACTCAAGATGCAAAAGCCGCAATCCTTTCCTTGCTGTTTATGACTTAAGACAGAGAGACACCTAGGCCTTTGTTGCTGGCATCTGTTGATAGAATTGTTTTTCGGTTATGGTCAAAACTGCACAAGTACGTGGCAGATAGTATAGCTTGCTTTAGAAATGTTGAAGTTCTTCTAATCAGTTATATGGGATATCGTTTTTTAACAAATTCCTCAGATAGTAGGTGAGTTCTAAAAACTTGTTCACATATTTAGCCATACATTCTGCTAATCCTAAAAATGATTTGAGTTCATCTTTGTTTTTGAAGCAACAACTTTCTTGATAAATTCTAGCGAACAAAATGTTAGTTTGAAACCATCTTTAGAAATAGTGTACCCCAGATACTCAATTGCACTCAGTCCTAGCTGCCACTTTTCTTTCTTGAATATGGGACCCACCTCCTTGAATTTCTGGAGGACCATCCTTAAAGTTTTGTTGTGTTGTTCTACTGTGGCCCAATATATGAAGACGCCGTCTTGGAAGAATAGGGTTTTAGGAACCCCATTTAAAATGTGCTATATCATTTTTTGAAAAATGATCACTGCAGATGGAAAATCAATGGCATCCAATTAAACATAATGGAACCTGTGGGAGTGGTAAATGCAGTAGGCCTCTTAGACAGGGTGTAATTCAACGTGATGGTATGTGTTGGAAAGGTCCAGCACAGAGAAACACTCTGCTTCTCCTATTGTGCTCAACATTTCATGGATGCGAGGCAGAGGGTGTCTTTCTATCCAGCTGTTTCTGTTTAGGTCTCATAGATCAACACACAGTCTAATATCATTACTTTGGTTGTTCCTAGCAATCACAATTGGAGCTAGCCAATTTGAGCTCTCAATGGGTTTATTATACCTAAAGATTTCAATTTATCAAGTTATTTTTCTAATGCTTCCTTCATTAAATGTTGTATGGGTCTGGTTTTGCGTACAACTGGTTTGGCATCTGTTTTTAATATGGTTTTATGTGGGATGTCCTTTAAAAAACCTGAGATGTCATTGAATACTTCAGGGAACTCTTGAAAAAGTGTTTCATTTGTACTAGATTGATCAAACCTGATCCCCAACTCCCACTGATGCTGCCAGCCCAAGAGATTTTATCCTTGTTCAACCACATGCAGTTTACCCACTGTGAAACAGTCTTTGAATGTAATGCAAGATTTGAACATCCCTTTTAGATCTCTACTGTTTCCTTTTCAGTTGATGTCAATGTAGGAAAGTACCATCTTGCCTGGCAAGTTACCCCCATTTTTACTTCTATGTATGTTTGTTTTTGCATGTGTCAATGGGATCCTGATAGCCAGGACCCCAGTGCTCATAAAGTGTGCCCTGTATGTGTTCCCTGAGTGGTGCCTAAATGTATCACTGAGGCCCTGCTAACAAGAACCTCAGTGTTTATGCTCTCTCTGCTTGTAAAATTGTCACTGCAGGCTAGTGACTAAATTTACAAATTCAGATTGGCACACTGGAACACCCTTATAAATCCCTAGTATATGGTATCTAGGTACCCAGGGTATTGGGGTTCCAGAAGATCCATATGGGCTGCAGCATTTCTTTTGCTACCCATAGGGAGCTCACACAATTCTTACAAAGTACTGCCACTGCAGCCTGAGTGAAATAACGTCCACGGTATTTCACATCCATTTTACACTGCACTTAAGTAACTTATAAGTCACCTATATGTCTAACCCTCACTTAGTGAAGGTTAGGTGCAAATTTACTAAGTGTGAGGGCACCCTGGCACTAGCCAAGGTGCCCCCACATTGTTCAGGGCAATTTCCCCGGACTTTGTGAGTGCGGGGACACCATTACACGCATGAACTACATATAGGTAAATACCTATATGTAGCGATACCTATATGTAGCGTCACAATGGTAACTCCGAACATGGCCATGTAACATGTCTATGATCCTGGAATTGTCCCCCCAATACCATTCTGGTATTGGGGGGACAATTCCATGCATCCCCGGGGCTCCAGCATAGAGCCCGGGTACTGGCAAACTAACTCTCCGGGGTTTTCTTTGCAGCTACCGCTGCTGCCAACCCTCAGACAGGTTTCTGCCCCCCTGGGGCCTGGGCAGCCCAGTCCCAGGAAGGCAGAACAAAGGATTTCCTCTGAGAGAGGGTGTTACACCCTCTCCCCTTCGAAATAGGTGTTAAGGGCCTGAGAAGAGTAGCCTCTCCTGGCCTCTGGAAATGCTTTGAAGGGAACAGATGGTGCCCTCCTTGCATAAGCCAGTCTACAACGGTTCAGGGATCCCCCCAGCCCTGCTCTTCCGCGAAACTGGACAAAGGAAAGAGCTCCTCCAGTGTGTCCCAGACCTCTGCCATCTTGGATGCAGAGGTGTAAGAGCACAATGGAGACCTCTGAGTGGCCAGTGCCAGCAGGTGACGTCAAAGACCCCTCCTGATAGGTGCTTACTTTTCTCTGTAGCCAATCCTCCTCTGAGAGTTATTTAGGGTCTCTCCTGTGGGTTTCTCATCAGATAACGAATGCAAGAGCTCACCAGAGTTCCTCTGCGCTTCCCTCTTTGACTTCTGCCAAGGATTGACCGCTGACGGCTCCAGGATGCCTGAAAAACCGCAACAAAGTAGCAAGAACACTACCAGCAACATTGTAGCGCCTCATCCTGCCGGCTTTCTCAACTGTTTCCTGGTAGTGCATGCTCTGAGGGCTGTCTGCCTTCACCCTGCACGGGAAGCCAAAAAGAAATCTCCAGTGGGTTGACGGAATCTTCACCCTGCCAACGCAGGGACCAAACTTCTGCATCACAGGTCCTCTTGGTCCCCTCTCATCTTGACGAGCGTGGTACCTGGAACACAGGAGCTGGATCCAAGTGTCCCCGCCAGTCCAGTGGCCCTTCTGTCCAAATTTTGTGGAGGTAAGTCCTTGCCTCCCCACGCCGGACAGTAATCCTGTGTACTGCGTGAGCTGCAGCTGCTAGGGCTTCTGTGCACTATTGCAAGACTTCCTTTGTGCACAGCCTAGCCCAGGTCCCCAGCACTCTGTCCTGCATTGCCCAACTCGCTCAGTTCGACTCCGACTTTGTAGGACTCCCTTTCGTTGTGCTGAGACAACTGCCATTGTCAGATCTTCTAAATGCCTGTTCAGGTGCTTCTGCGGGTGCTGCCTGCTTCTGCGTGGGATCTCTGTGTTGCTGAGCACCCCCTCTGTCTCTTCCTCCAAGGGGCGACCTCCTGGTCCTTCCTGGGCCCTGGCAGCACCCAAAACCTTCAAACGCGACTCTTGCAGCTAGCAAGGCTTGTCTGCATCCTCCAGCACGCCGTGGGACATCTCTTGACCAAAGATGTTCCTGGCACCTTCCGTTGTTGCAGAATCTTTGGCTTCTTCCACATGAGACAGCCCTTTGCACCTTCATCCCGGGTTTAGTGGGCTCCTGCCCCCCCACCTGAACACTTGCATAACTCTTGGACTTGGCCCCCTTCCTTTGCAGGTCCTCAGGTCCAGGAATCGGCCTTCAGTGCTTTGCAGTCAGTTGTTGCCTTTGCAGAATCACCTATCTCAACTTTACTGTCTTTCTGGGGTAGTAGGGTAACTTTACTCCTACTTTTCAGGGTCTTGGGGTGGGGTATCTTGGAAACCCTTAGTGTTTTCTTAAACTCCCAGCAACCCTCTACACACTACACTAGGCCTGGGGTCCATTCGTGGTTCGCATTCCACTTTTGGAGTATATGGCTTGTGTTGCCCCTAGGCCTATTTTCTCCTATTGCATTCTATTGTGTTCTACAGTATTTGCACTACTTTGCTAACTGTTTACTTACCTGATTTTGGTCTGTGTGTATATTTTGTGTATTTTACGTACCTCCTAAGGGCGCATATCCTCTGAGATACTTTTGGCATATTGTCACTGAAATAAAGTACCTTTATTTTTAGTAACTCTGATTATTGTGTTTCTTATGATATAGTGCTATATGATATAAGTGGTATGGTAGGAGCTTTGCATGTCTCCTAGTTCAGCCTAAGCTGCTCTGCTATAGCTACCGCTATCAGCCTAAGCTGCTAGAACACTACTAATAAGGGGTAACTGGACCTGGCACAAGATGTAAGTACCACAAGGTACTCACTATAAGCCAGGCCAGCTTGTAAAGTAAATGGTGAAGAAGAGTCTGCTAATACCTTGATAGGATTTTCATAGAAGTATACCTTGCATTCTGGGTAATGGGTAGAATTAATTTCTTCCTCTTTCACTTGCATAACTATCTTCATCAGTGTATGGGAAATTTCTTCAGTGGATTTACTACCTGTCAAAGTCCGATTCCTCGGGATCTGTGCGTTTGTTCGTTAATGACCTACTTTTAGACAATACTAATTCAAATATCATACGCAAGAGGGGAAAGAGAAATAAGAGAAGGGCAGCGTGGAAGGTACAATTAAGCCACCACCGAGCACTCCTGCTAAAAATATGCATTTTGCCGCATGGGTAATGTGAAAAGTATGATGTGGTGTAACAAGGTGCATGGCAGGGACGTACTAAGCGAGGAAGTTGTTTAGGAGAGGCTAAATCGATACCTCGCTTAGGTATATGATTACGCCTTACGCGGTTGAGGCCCAGGTTTAGTTGGATGAAGACGATGAAACTGTTTCACCAAACGAGGAGCATGAACCTGTGTAGCAGGTTCCCAGGATTTTTCCTCTGGTCCATAGCCTTTCCATGCTATTAAATACCATAAGGAGGAACCACGGAGTCGATAATCTAGAATGGCACGCACTTCATATTCCCAGTGTCCTTGTACCAGTAACGGCGCTGGCCGAGGTGTGATTGATGAGATGGCAGAGTTTAATAGAGACGTATGAAACACTGGATGTATCTTTAGAGAGGGAGGTAATTTCAACTTATAAGTCACTGGGTTAACTTGACGAAGGACCTCATCAGGGCCGATGAATTTAGGATTAAATGCATTGTGATCTTTAAATGTGAAATTTTTGGTGGACAACCAAACTTTGTCATGTATTTTGTAAGTGGGACCAAGATGATGTTTTTTGTCGTATTATAATTTATAATTGTATTTGGCTTGGCGTAGGTTAGCTTGTAATCGGGTATGCACTTTTGCATTCGAGATAAAATGTCTTGAACCGCAGGCATAGTTTGAGATGCAACTGGTAAAGTGACAGGCAGTACCTGTGGGTGTCAACCATACAGACCATAAAAAGGGGTTTCTTTTATGGATGAATGATAAGAATTGTTATATGCTAGCTCAGAAAGCCATAGAAGATCTGGCCATACCGTAGGAGTGTCAGAGGCATAACAACGTAAATACTGCTTCAGTGTCTGATTCAATCTTTCGGTTTGACCATCAGTTTGTGGATGGTAACTGGTGGTTAGAGCGGAATCTATTTGTAAAGCTTGACACCAAGCCTTCCAAAAGCAAACTGAAAATTGTGTGCCTCTATCTGAAAGGATTGCATTTGGGAGTCCATGAAGACGGACAATATTTTGAAGTATAAGATTGGCTAAAGTGCTAGACGTTGGGAGCCCCTTGCATGCTATGAAATGAGCGTATTTTGTAAGACTGTCAATGACTACCAGAATTGTGTTTGTATGATTTACTTCTAGGAGCCCAGTGATGAAATCCATTGTGATGTGTTCCCAAGGGTAGTTTGGAGTCGGCAGGGGAATTAGTAGTCCTTTTGGTTTACTATGTATACTCTTACAGCGAGCACAAACTTCACAGGATTGTATACATTTTTTGACATCTTTAGAGAACGTGGGCCACCGGAAGTATCTTTTCAAAAGCTCCATAGTTTTTTGAGGTCCTGGATGACCTGCCACAGGATGAGTGTGTAACCATTGGAAGGCTGTTTGTCTTAAATCTTTAGTTGGTATGTAGACCCGAGAGTCATATAATGGTAAGCCTTGTTGAATGGTATGTTTAACCCCTTCGCTGCCAGGCCTTTTCCCCCTCCTGTGCCAGGCCTTTTTTTGCCTATTTGGGGCAGTTCGCGCTTAGGCCCTCATAACTTTTTGTCCACATAAGCTAACCAAGCCAAATTTGCGTCCTTTTTTTCCAACATCGTAGGGATTCTAAAGGTACCCAGACTTTGTGGGTTCCCCTGAAGGAGGCCAAGAAATTGGCCAAAATACAGTGAAGATTTCGTTTTTTTCAAAAAAATTGGAAAAAGGGGCTGCAGAAGAAGGCTTGTGGTTTTTCCCCTGAAAATGGCATCAACAAAGGGTTTGCAGTGCTAAACTCAGCAGCTTCCCAGCTTTCAGGAACAGGCAGACTTGAATCCGAAAACCCAATTTTTCAACACAATTTTGGCATTTTACTGGGGCATACCCCATTTGTGCAATTATTTGTGCTTTCAGCCTCCTTCCAGTCAGTGACCGGAATGGTCAGGAAACCAATGCTGGATCCCAGAAACCTAAACATTTCTGAAAAGTAGACAAAATTCTGAATTCAGCAAGGGGTCATTTGTGTAGATCCTACAAGGGTTTCCTACAGAAAATAACAGCTGAAAAAGAAAAATATTGAAATTGAGGTGAAAAAAACATCAATTTTTCTCTACTTTTTACTCTGTAACTTTTCCCTGCAATGTCAGATTATCGAAAGCAATATACCGTTACGTCTGCTGGACTCCTCTGGTTGCGGGGATATATAGGGTTTGTAGGTTCATCAAGAACCCGAGGAACCCAGAGCCAATAAATGAGCTGCACCCTGCAGTGCGTTTTCATTCTATACCGGGTATACAGTAATTCATTTGCTGAAATATAAGGAGTAAAAAATAGCTATCAAGAAAACCTTTGCATTTCCAAAAAGGGCACAAGATAAGGTGTTGAGGAGCAGTGGTTATTTGCACATCTCTGAATTCCGGGGTGACCATAGTAGCACGTGAATTACATGGAATTTCTCAAATAGATGTCTTTTTTACACACACCCCTATATTTGGAAGGAATAAATGTAGAGAAAGACAAGGGGCAATAACACTTGTTTTGCTATTCTATGTTCCCCCAAGTCTCCTGATAAAAATGATACCTCACTTGTTTGAGTAGGCCTAGCGCCCGCGACAGGATATGCCCCAAAACACAACGTGGACACATCACAGAAAACAGAGCTGTTTTTAGCAAAGTGACTACCTGTAGATTTTGGCCTCTAGCTCAGCCGCCACCTAGGGAAACCTACCAAACCTGTGCATTTCTGAAAACTAGAGATCTAGGGGAATCCAAGGAGGGGTGACTTGTGTGGCTCGGACCAGGTTCTGTTACCCAGAATCCTTTGCAAACCTCAAAATTTGGCTAAAAAAACACATGTTCCTCACATTTCTGTGGCAGAAAGTTCTGGAATCTGAGAGGAGCGACAAATTTCCTTCCACCCAGCATTCCCCCACGTCTCCCGATAAAAATGATACCTCACTTGTGTGGGTAGGCCTAGCGCCCGCGACAGGATATGCCCCAAAACACAACGTGGACACATCACAGAAAACAGAGCTGTTTTTAGCAAAGTGACTACCTGTAGATTTTGGCCTCTAGCTCAGCCGCCACCTAGGGAAACCTACCAAACCTGTGCATTTCTGAAAACTAGAGACCTAGGGGAATCCAAGGAGGGGTGACTTGTGTGGCTCGGACCAGGTTCGGTTACCCAGAATCCTTTGCAAACCTCAAAATTTGGCTAAAAAAACACATGTTCCTCACATTTCTGTGGCAGAAAGTTCTGGAATCTGAGAGGAGCCACAAATTTCCTTCCACCTAGCGTTCCCTCACGTCTCCCGATAAAAATGATACCTCACTTGTGTGGGTAGGCCTAGCGCCCGCGACAGGATATGCCCCAAAACACAACGTGGACATATCACAGAAAACAGAGCTGTTTTTAGCAAAGTGACTACCTGTAGATTTTGGCCTCTAGCTCAGCCGCCACCTAGGGAAACCTACCAAACCTGTGCATTTCTGAAAACTAGAGACCTAGGGGAATCCAAGGAGGGGTGACTTGCGGGGCTCGGACCAGGTTCTGTTACCCAGAATCCTTTGCAAACCTCAAAATTAGGCTAAAAAAACACATGTTCCTCACATTTCTGTGGCAGAAAGTTCTGGAATCTGAGAGGAGCCACAAATTTCCTTCCACCCAGCGTTCCCCCACGTCTCCCGATAAAAATGATACCTCACTTGTGTGGGTAGGCCTAGCGCCCGCGACAGGATATGCCCCAAAACACAACGTGGACATATCACAGAAAACAGAGCTGTTTTTAGCAAAGTGACTACCTGTAGATTTTGGCCTCTAGCTCAGCCGCCACCTAGGGAAACCTACCAAACATGTGCATTTCTGAAAACTAGAGACCTAGGGGAATCCAAGGAGGGGTGACTTGCGGGGCTCGGACCAGGTTCTGTTACCCAGAATCCTTTGCAAACCTCAAAATTAGGCTAAAAAAACACATGTTCCTCACATTTCTGTGGCAGAAAGTTCTGGAATCTGAGAGGAGCCACAAATTTCCTTCCACCCAGCGTTCCCCCACGTCTCCCGATAAAAATGATACCTCACTTGTGTGGGTAGGCCTAGCGCCCGCGACAGGATATGCCCCAAAACACAACGTGGACATATCACAGAAAACAGAGCTGTTTTTAGCAAAGTGACTACCTGTAGATTTTGGCCTCTAGCTCAGCCGCCACCTAGGGAAACCTACCAAACCTGTGCATTTCTGAAAACTAGAGACATAGGGGAATCCAAGGAGGGGTGACTTGCGGGGCTCGGACCAGGTTCTGTTACCCAGAATCCTTTGCAAACCTCAAAATTTGGCTAAAAAAACACATGTCCCTCACATTTCTGTGGCAGAAAGTTCTGGAATCTGAGAGGAGCTACAAATTTCCTTCCACCCAGCGTTCCCCCAAGTCTCCCGATAAAAATGATACCTCACTTGCGTGGGTAGGCCTAGCGCCGGCGACAGGAAACACCCCAAAGCGCAACGTGGACACATCCTACATTTTTGAAAAAAACAGAGGTGTTTTTTGCGAAGTGCCTACCTGTAGATTTTGTCCTCTAGCTCAGCCGGCACCTAGGGAAACCTACCAAACCTGTGCATTTCTGAAAACTAGAGACCTAGGGGAATCCAAGGAGGGGTGACTTGCGGGCCTCGGACCAGGTTCTGTTACCCAGAATCCTTTGCAAACCTAAAAATTTGGCTAAAAAAACACATGTCCCTCACATTTCTGTGGCAGAAAGTTCTGGAATCTGGGAGGAGCTACAAATTTCCTTCCACCCAGCGTTCCCCCAAGTCTCCCGATAAAAATTATACCTCACTTGCGTGGGTAGGCCTAGCGCCGGCAACAGGAAACACCCCAAAGCGCAACGTGGACACATCCTAAATTTTGGAAAAAAACAGAGGTGTTTTTTGCGAAGTGCCTACCTGTAGATTTTGGCCTCTAGCTCAGCCGGCACCTAGGGAAACCTACCAAACCTGTGCATTTCTGAAAACTAGAGACCTAGGGGAATCCAAGGAGGGGTGACTTGCGGGGCTCGGACCAGGTTCTGTTACCCAGAATCCTTTGCAAACCTCAAAATTTGGCTAAAAATACACATGTTACTCACATTTCTGTGGCAGAAAGGTCAGGAATCTGAGAGGAGCCACAAATTTCCTTCTACCCAGCGTTCCCCCAAGTCTCCCGATAAAAATGATACCTCACTTGTGTGGGTAGGACTAGCGCCCACGAAAGGAAAGGGCCCAAAACACAACGTGGACACATCACATTTTTTTATAAAAAGCAGTGCCTACCTGTGGATTTTGGCCTGTAGCTCAGCCGACACCTGAGGAAACCTAGCAAACCAGTGCATTTTTGAAAACTAGAAACCCAGGGGAATCCAAGATGGGGTGACTTGCGGGGCTCTGACCAGGTTATGTTACCCAGAATCCTTTGCAAACATCAAAATTTGGCCCAAAAAACACTTTTTCCTCTCATTTCGGTGACAGAAAGTTCTGGAATCTGAGAGGAGCCACAAATTTCCTTCCACCCAGCGTTCCCCTAAGTCTCTCGATAAAAATGGTACATCACTTCTGTGGGTAGTCCTAGCGCCCACAAAAGGAAATGGCCCAAAACACAACGTGGACACAACATATTTTTTCACAGAAAACAGAGGTGTTTTTTGCAAGGTGCCTACCTGTGGTGTTTGGCCTGTAGCTCAGCCGGCCCCAGGGGGGGGGGGGGCAGAAATGCCCTAAAATAAATTTGCCCCCCCAACCCCCACCCTCCCCCGCCGGGAGCGACCCTTGCCTACGGGGTCGCTCCCCCTGCGTGACATTGGCACCAAAAAACAAATCCCCGGTGCCTAGTGGTTTCTGCCCCCTTGGGGGCAGATTGACCTAAAATTGGCCAATCTGCCCCCAGGGGGGCAGAAATGGTCTAAATACAATTTGCCCCCCCAGGGGAGCGACCCTTGCCTGATGGGTCGCTCCCCATCTCTAAAAAAAGAAACAACAACAAAAAAAAAAACCCAAAAAAAAATTGCCCTGGCGCCTAGAGTGTTCTGCCCCCCCCCCCCCCGGGGGCAGTTCGGCCTAATAATAGGCCGATCTGTCCCCCGGGGGGGCAGAAATGGCCTAAAATAAATTTGCCCCCCCAACCCCCCCCCCCCCGGGAGCGACCCTTGCCTACGGGATCGCTCCCCCTGCGTGACATTGGCGCCAAAAAACAAATCCCCGGTGCCTAGTGGTTTCTGCCCCCTTGGGGGCAGATTGACCTAAAATTGGCCAATCTACCCCCAGGGGGGCAGAAATGGTCTAAATACAATTTGCCCCCCCAGGGGAGCGACCCTTGCCTGATGGGTCGCTCCCCATCTCTAAAAAAAGAAACAACAAAAAATAAAAACACAAAAAAAAAATTGCCCTGGCGCCTAGAGTGTTCTGCCCCCCCCCCCCGGGGGCAGTTCGGCCTAATAATAGGCCGATCTGTCCCCCGGGGGGGCAGAAATGGCCTAAAATAAATTTGCCCCCCCCACCCCCCCGCCCCGGGAGCGACCCTTGCCTACGGGGTCGCTCCCCCTGCGTGACATTGGTGCCAAAAAACAAATCCCCGGTGCCTAGTGGTTTCTGCCCCCTTGGGGGCAGATTGACCTAAAATTGGCCAATCTGCCCCCAGGGGGGCAGAAATGGTCTAAATACAATTTGCCCCCCAGGGGAGCGACCCTTGCCTGATGGGTCGCTCCCCATCTCTAAAAAAAAGAAAGAACAAAAAAAAAAAACACAAAAAAAAAATTTGCCCTGGCGCCTAGAGGTTTCTTCCCCCCCTGGGGGCAGATCGGCCTAATAATAGGCCGATCTGCCCCCAGGGGGGGCAGAAATGGCCTAAAATAAATTGCCCTCCCCCCCAGGGAGCGACCCTTGCCTAAGGGGTCGCTCCCTTTGCGTGAAATTCACGCAAAGAAAAAACTCCCTGGTGTCTAGTGGTTTCTACCCCCCTTGGGGGCAGATTGGCCTCATCAAAATAGGCCAATCTGCCCCCAAGGGGGGCAGAAATGGGCAAAATATAATTTTCCCCCAAGGGGAGCGACCCTTGCCTAAGGGGTCGCTCCCCACCAAAAAAAAAAAAAAAGAAAAAAAAAAAAAAAAATGGTCCCTGGTGCCTAGAGGTTTCTGCCCCCAGGGGGGGCAGAAAAGGCCTTCCCAAAAATATGCCCCCCCTGGGAGCGACCCTTGCCCAAGGGGTCGCTCCCTTTTGTCAATAACAATAAAAAAATAAAAAAATCCCTGGTGTCTAGTGGTTTCTACCCCCCTTGGGGGCAGATTGGCCTCATCAAAATAGGCCAATCTGCCCCCAAGGGGGGCAGAAATGGCCAAAATATAATTTTCCCCCAAGGGGAGCGACCCTTGCCTCAATAAAAAAAAATGAAACAAAAAAAAAAAAATGGTCCCTGGTGCCTAGAGGTTTCTGCCCCCCCCTGGGGGCAGAAAAGGCCTTTTCAAAAAAATGCCCCCCCTGGGAGCGACCCTTGCCCAAGGGGTCGCTCCCTGTTGTCAATTTCAATTTAAAAAAAAAAATCCCTGGTGTCTAGTGGGGTTTCAAAAGCCGGATTGCAAGCAATCCGGCTTTTGAAACCCTCGGAGGGACTTCAAAGGGAAGGAAATACTTTTCCTTCCCTTTGAAGCCCCTCCGGGCCTCCCAAGTGATTGAAAAAGAAATGCTTTTGCATTTCTTTTTCAATCGCGCTGGAAGCAGAGCTTCCAGCGCGACGAGGGAGGCCCCTGTGACACATCAGCGCGCGCACGCGCGCTGACGTCACAGGGGGGGGTGGGGGGGGTCGGGGTGGAAGGGGAAGGTCTTCCCCTTCCATCCCCGACTTGGGGGGGGAAGGGGGGTGCACAGGGGGCGCGCTAGAGTGCCCCCAAGTTCCCCTGTGCCATGGACGAGATGATCTCGTCCAAGGCACAGGGGAACTGTAGCCTTGGACGAGATCATCTCGTCCAAGGCACAGAAGCGGTTAATATTTTGTTGTAACCAATTCTACCAGTCTGTGACATGAAAATGAGAGTGAATAAGATCTAAGAAGTCATCAGCGGCTATTAAACAGAGCACCTTTGTAGGATCTATAATAGATTGTGGTTGTTGTTTTTCATGGGAGAGAGAAGAGTCTTGTCTTGTGAGAGCATCTGCTTTTCTATTTTCTGTGCCTGGCCAGAAGGTTACAATAAAATCGAATTCGGCAAAAAATAACATCCACCTTAATTGTCTAGGAGTCAATGTCCGAGCTGAGCTCATGAACTTGAGATTTCGATGATCAGAGTATACTGTGATTTTGTGCTTAGAACCTGATAGATAGTGTCTCCATTCTTTGAAAGCGTCTTTGATTGCTAAAAGTTCTTTCTCAGCATTAGTATAATTTTGTTCAGCGACATTCAATTTTCTGGACATGAAAGCAACTGGATGAAGTTGTCCGGTGTCATCTGAGGCGTCGGCTTCCACAATAAAAGGGTCTGTAACTCTCGGGTGGGCTAAAACAGGAGCGGTAGTGAATGCCTGTTTTAACATGATGAATGCTGCATTAGCTTCTTCAGACCAACAAAAGGGAATGTTTTTGCGTAACAGTCTAGTGATAGGCGCCACCTTATGGGAGAAATGATCTATGAACCGTGGATAAAAATTCGCAAAGCTTAGGAAACATTGCACATCTCGTACAGATTTGGGCGTAGGCCATTCCATTACTGCTTGGATCTTTCGTTCGGTCATCTGCATTCCTTTAGGGGTTAAAATAATTCCCAAGAACTCCACTGTGCTTACATGAAACTCACATTTACTAAGTTTACAAAATAAATTATGAATTCGTAATGTATGCAACACTTTCTTTACATGTTCTTTATGTAATGTCTCTGAGGGGGAATAAATCAGGATATCATCGATATATGCAATCACAAAAATATCAAGATATTCTCTTAATACATCATTGAGAAAATATTGAAAAGCAGCAGGAGCATTGCACAAACCAAAAGGCATTACCTGGTATTCAAACAGGCCATAAGGGGTTTTAAAAGCTGTTTTCCATTCGTCACCTTCACGTATACGAACCAAATGATAGGCACCTCGTAGATCAAGCTTAGTATAAATTATTGCATTCTTAACCTGATGTAACAGTACTGGGATTAATGGTAATGGATATTTATTTTTCACCGTGATCTTGTTCATGGCTCTATAGTCTATGCACGGTCGTAACATACCATTTGCTTTAGATACAAAGAATAATGGAGAGGCAGCTGGAGAGCGTGAGGGACAAATCTAATTATTCTCTAAACACTGATCGAGGTATTTGCGTAAAACAAGATTCTCCTTTTCAGATAAAGCATAAATTCTACAGTTAGGTATTACAGAACCAGGTAAGAGATCTATTTGACAGTCGTACGTCCTATGTGGTGGTAAGGTACTTGCGGCTTGTTCGCTGAAGACATCTACATATTCATTATATATATGAGGTAAGGTAATATCATTTTCTGCTGCAGTAGCTATACATTGTGAAAAGTCTTCCTGATCAATATGCAAACAATTCTTTAGGCAAAATTCTGAGATAAAGTTAACAGTTTGTTTTTTCCAATCGATATGTGGATTATGTAGTATTAACCATGGCATTCCAAATATGAAACCATACTGAGGTGCCTGGATAATATCGAAAGAGAGACTCTCTTGGTGTTCTTGACCATCGACATTTTTACAAATCGTGTGAATAGGTATAGTGCGCATGGTAACAGGGCCTCCGGATAATTCACTCCCATCCACGGCTTGTACAATCTCGGGTATTTGTTTTCTTTCACACGTGAGTCTTAATGATTTAACAGTTTGAGAGTCTACAAAATTCCCAGTTGCACCTGAATCTATCAAAGCTTGGACTTCATTTTCCTTGAACCATGATTTGTATGGAAAGCCGAAAATGTCTAATATGAAAACTAGTTTTGGAATGTACAGAAGGGATCATTTTTGTACCCAAGAGGTCCCCTTCCTTATTTCTTGGGCCTTATAGTTTTCCTCAGAATTTTCAAGCATGGCTACTTGTTTCTATGGATTGGTATTTAAATCCGATTTGTTTTTTGGTTTAGATAGACAGTCCCTTACAAAGTGTCCTTTTTTTCCACAATAGAGACATTGTCCCTTACAGCGACAAAGTTATTTTTCTTCCTTAGATAGGGGTTGACGAAGAGTTCCTATTTCCATGGGTTCGCCAGTATTTTCTGATGAAGAGGGTGAGGATAATGTGTTTCAATATCGTTCAGAACGCCAATAGCTCAGTTCAGGGCATTTTTTGTCTCCTCTTCTTTCAGTAAGCTTATGGTCTAATCTCAAAGTGAGATCTATTAAATCATTGCAAGTCTTTGGTTGAGGATCAATTTGTGCTAGAATATCTTTTAATTCTTCTTTAAGCCCCTGATAGAAGAGTGCAGCTCTTTTCTCCTCAGGCCAAGATGTTTCCATAACCAGACGATTAAAGTGAGAGAGATATGAGATGAGATCTTTATTGCCTTGTCGTAGCTCCAAAAGTTCTTTATCGGCTGACAAGGTAACAGATCGTCGGTCAAACACTTTTTCAAACTCGTTTATAAACATACGCCAGTTATATAATAGCCTACTGTCCTGGCGCACTAATGGTACTGCCCATGTAGCAGCATTGCCAGTTAAATATGAAATAAGGAAGGCTATTCTAGACTGTGGGTCCGGGAAAGCAGCTGGAAGACATGTAAAATGTAACTCCACTTGTGTAAGGAAGATTTGTACCTTAGATGAATCTCCTGAGAATCTTTCGGGAGCAGCAAGGGGAATTTGAGTGGGAACATGTACTGAGATATTACTAGGAGGAGGAGGAACATGTGACTGGGAAGTGTCTCCTTGTTGCATTGTTGTTGTACCATCCACCTTGGCTTGTAATTGTGTCACCTTTGTAATGAGACCTGCTGTGGTGTTTTTTGAGTCTTGTAATTCTTTTTGTAATTGGTTCAAAGCTTGCATTACAGTATCCAAAGTGGCCATCTTAATAACTCTAGCACAGACCGAGAGGAAATACATTTCGTGGGCTTACTATTCTGTCAAAGTCCGATTCCTCGGGATCTGTGCGTTTGTTCGTTAATGACCTACTTTTAGACAATACTAATTTAAATATCACATGCAAGAGGGGAAAGAGAAATAAGAGAAGGGCAGCGTGGAAGGTACAATTAAGCCACCACCGAGCACTCCTGCTAAAAATATGCATTTTTCCGCATGGGTAATGTGAAAAGTGTGATGTGGTGTAACAAGGTGCGTGGCAGGGACGTACTAAGTGAGGAAGTTGTTTAGGAGAGGCTAAATCGATACCTCGCTTAGGTATATGATTACGCCAACTGTAGGAGGCTGGCCTGGCTTGTAGTGGGTACCAAGGCGTACTTACACTCTGTACCAGGTCCAGTTGTCCCTTATTAGTGTAGAAGAGGGGTTTCTAGCAGCTTAGGCTGATAGAAGGTAGCTATAGCAGAGCAGCTTAGGCTGAACTAGGAGACATGCAAAGCTCCTACTATACCACCGGTGTCATATGCACAATATCATAAGAAAACACAATACACAGATATACTAAAAATAAAGGTACTTTATTTTTATTACAATATGCCAAAAGTATCTCAGTGAGTACCCTCAGTATGAGGATGCCAAATATACACAAGATATATGTACACAATACCAAAAATATGCAGTAATAGCAAAAGGAAGTAAAGCAAGCAGTGTAAAGTTACAATAGATTGCAATAGGAGCACATAGGTATAGGGGCAAGACAAACCATATACTCCAAAAGTGGAATGTGAACCACGAATGGAGCCCAAACCTATGTGAGCTTGTAGAGGGTCGCTGGGACTGTAAGAAAACAGTGAGGGTTAGAACAATAGCCCACCCCAAGACCCTGTAAGGTAGGTGTAAAGTGCACGTACAACCCCCAGAGAGCACAGAAGTCGTGATAGGGGGATTCTGCAAGGAAAACCAACACCAGCAATGCAACAACAGTGGATTTCTGGATCTGAG
Source organism: Pleurodeles waltl (assembly GCF_031143425.1). Lineage (NCBI taxonomy): Eukaryota > Metazoa > Chordata > Amphibia > Caudata > Salamandridae > Pleurodeles > Pleurodeles waltl. Next base: position 1,858,821,986 of record NC_090440.1, read on the forward strand.
TACCTGTAAGACAAGGGGACCAAGTCCAAGAGTAGCGACAGTGTCGAGAGTGGGCAGGAGCCCAGGAAATGCCAGCTGAGGGTGCAAGGAAGTTTCCACCGGATGGAAGAAGCTTGGTGTTTTGCAAGAAAGAAGAGGACTAGGAACTTCCCCTTTGGAGGATGGATGTCCCACGTCGTGAAGAAGCTTGCAGAGGTGTTTCTACGCAGAAAGACAGCAAACAAGCCTTGCTAGCTGCAAGGATCGCAGTTAGGGAGGGACCAGGATGTCGCCACTTGGATGAGGAGACAGAGGGGGCACCCAGCAAGTCAGGGAGCCCTCACAGAAGTACCGGAACAGGCACTTAGAAGAGGAGTGAACCGGAGTCCACCCGAAGTCACAAAAGGGAGTCCCACGATGCCGGAGGACAACTCAGAAGGTTGTGCACTGCAGGTTAGAGTGTCGGGGACCCAGGCATGGCTGTGCACAAAGGAAATCCTGGAAGAGTGCACAGGAGCCAGAAGAGTTGCAAATCACGCAGTACCCAGCAATGCAGTCTAGCGTGGGGAGGCAAGGACTTACCTCCACCAAACTTGGACTGAAGAGTCACTGGACTGTGGGAGTCACTTGGACAGAGTTGCTGAATTCCAGGGACCACACTCGTCGTGCTGCGAGGGGACCCAGAGGACCGGTGATGCAGTCTTTTGTTGCCTGCGGTTGCAGGGGGAAGATTCCGTCGACCCACAGGAGATTTCTTCAGAGCTCCTGGTGCAGAAAGGAAGCAGGCTACCCCCAGAGCATGCACCACCAGGAAACAGGCGAGAAAGCCAGGATGAAGCGATACAAGGTTGCAGTATTCGTCTTTGCTAGTTTGTTGCAGTTTTGCAGGCGTCCTGAGCAGTCAGCGGTCGATCCTTTGGCAGAAGGTGAAGAGGGAGATGCATAGGAACTCTGGTGAGCTATTGCATTCGGTATCTGAAGAATTCCCCAAAGCAGAGACCCTAAATAGCCAGAAAAGGAGGTTTGGCTACCTAGGAAAGAGGATAGGCTAGTAAGAAAGGTAAGAGCCTATCAGAAGGAGTCTCTGACGTCACCTGATGGCACTGGCCATTCAGAGCAGTCCAGTGTGCCAGCAACACCTCTGTTTCCAAGATGGCGGAGGTCTGGGGCACACTGGAGGAGCTCTGGGCACCTCCCCTGGGAGGTATAGGTCAGGTGAGTGGTCACTCCCCTTTCCTTTGTCCAGTTTCACGCCAGAGCAGGTCTGGGGGATCCTAAACCGGTGTAGACTGGCTTATGCAGAGATGGGCAGCATCTGTGCCCATCAAAGCATTTCCAGAGGCTGGGGGAGGCTACTCCTCCCCAGCCTTCACACCTATTTCCAAAGGGAGAGGGTGTTACACCCTCTCTCAGAGGAAATCCTTTGTTCTGCCTTCCTGGGCCAGGCCTGCCTGGACCCCAGGAGGGCAGAAACCTGTCTGAAGGGTTGGCAGCAGCAGCAGTGGAGACCCCGGAAAGGCAGTTTGGCAGTACTCGGGTTCTGTGCTAGAGATCCAGGGGATCATGGAATTGTCTCCCCAATGCCAGAATGGCATTGAGGTGACAATTCCATGATCTTAGACATGTTACATGGCCATGTTCAGAGTTACCATTGTGACGCTATACATAGGCAGTGACCTATATACAGTGCACACGTGTAATGGTGTCCCCGCACTCACAAAGTCCGGGAAATTTGCCCTGAACAATGTGGGGGCACCTTGGCTAGTGCCAGGGTGCCCACACACTAAGTGACTTTGCACCCAACCTTCACCAGGTGAAGGGTAGGCATATAGGTGACTTATAAGTTACTTAAGTGCAGTGTTAAATGGCTGTGAAATAACGTGGACGTTATTTTACACAGGCTTCACTGGCAGGCCTGTGTAAGAATTGTCAGATCTCCCTATGGGTGGCAAAAGAAATGCTGCAGCCCATAGGGATCTCCTGGAACCCCAATACCCTGGGTACCTCAGTACTATATACTAGGGAATTATATGGGTGTACCAGTATGCCAATGTGAATTGGTGAAATTGGTCACTAGCCTGTTAGTGACAATTTGGAAAGCAGAGAGAGCATAACCACTGAGGTTCTGGTTAGCAGAGCCTCAGTGAGACAGTTAGGCATCACACAGGGAACACATACATATAGGCCACAAACTTATGAGCACTGGGGTCCTGGCTAGCATGGTCCCAGTGACACATAACAAACATACTGACAACATAGATTTTTTACTATGAGCACTGGGCCTTGGCTAGCAGGATCCCAGTGAGACAGTGAAAACACCCTGACATATACTAACAAACAGGCCAAAAGTGGGGGTAACAAGGCTAGAAAGAGGCTACTTTCTCACACCCACCCTCCTGGGTGAGCGGCTACTGGGCACACGCTGAGGGTCTGCTGGGAGGGCGGTGCTGGTAATTGGGGTGGCGGCTGTACCTGTAGATGCGGGGGGCACAGAGGGGCCTGCCACCACAAGGGAGCTCCCATCAGAGGAGGAGTCGGTGTTGGTGGTCTCTGCTCCAGTCCCCACCGTGGAGCTCCCCTCACCCTTGGTCCCACTGGTGAATTCTGACTCCGTAGTGTTGCCCTCCAGGGCCATGTAGGATGCAGCTCCCTCCTGCTCCGGTGGCACAGCTCCTCCGCCTGATGATGCTAATGCACACACGAACAGGGAGACCACAAAAAGGGGGGAAGAAAGTAGAAAGACATGTTCAGTACATGCAATACTGCTACCGTTGGCGGACACTACAGACACAGAAGCCCCCTGCACTACGCCGTGCACTTTGAGTTTCCTAATTCATCACAGGGACATGGGGAACATGGCTATGCCCGATTGCTGCACACATGGAAGTCACAAGTGCCTGACTAGGTGTAGATGGCTCTTACTACTGGTGGGGATGGGGTGCCATTTAGCCTGTCTCACAAAGGGTCCTTGCTTACAAGGCTCGCCCTAGCCTAGGGGAACCCACAGCCCACCTACCACACCCAGACACCTCTAATGCACGCAGATTCAGATGGATGTGACTGTACTCACCCCCTTGTGGCTGCTGTGACGCCCTCAAGCGCCAATCCAACTACGGATACGCCACCGCCAGGATCCGGAACATCAAGGGGGTCATGGTGCGACGGGCACCCCTCCCACGTTGGGAGGCCATCCCCAGCTGGGCCTCTGCCGTCTTCTTGCTCCAGCGGCGAATGTCCTCCCATCTTTTACGGCAGTGGGTGCTCCGTCTGTGGTGGACCCCCAGGGCCCAGACGTCCTTGGTAATGCACGCCAAATATCCATCTTCTGGTGGGCGGTGACCTACAGGAATAGTACAGGGGAAAAGGTACAACATTAATCGTCTGGACTGTCACAGTCACTGGACCCACGTTCCCACCCTTGCCCTGATGCACATACACTCACCGTCGGATCATACACGCCTCATCCCCCCCATCTCCCATCCACACCACTCCAAACAGGCATTGCCCATACAGCATGCTCACAGTGTACTCACCTGTTTGTCTGGATGACCGTAGAGTAGCGTGTACTGGGGGAGGACCCCATCCACTAGTTTATCCAACTCCTCCGATGTGAAGGCAGTGGCCCTTTCCCCAGACACATGAGCCATCGTCGCTTTCAGACTGAGGTCACAGCAGCACTTGCAGTGTAGGTCCTCACCTGTTGAAGACCAGGTATCAAGTGAGTGATCAGAGAGAAAATGGCGGTCACATCCGCGGCGGTGCGTGTCGTCACCGCCGGCGTACATCTTCATTGACTCCTGGGACCCATAGGGTCTGATCTTAACCAATGCAGGATTGCGCCGCGGTCTTGGACCGCCTACCGCGATGGTGTACAGCGCCAGCGCAGTTACCTCATATCCCCTTGTCCCACATTACAGGTCAGGCAGCCGCCATTTCAGGGGGCCACATGGCATTATTTTAAAAAGCGTCACACATATCTAGGCCTTGCATACACACTAAGACAGGCACATAGCGGATTGACAGATGTGCGCAATAAAGTTGTTGTTTTAGTACCTCAGTGTTGGCTGACCCTCTGCTCGCTGTTCTCATCCATAGAGCACGTCCGCTGGGGCCGGTGATGAGATGGCAGCATCCTCCATTGTACAGACCGCTGGTGGATCTGTCGACAATGGAAGAGCGACATATAACTGTCACCTACAGATTTGATTGTGCCACAATCCAGGAACTGTGTGCCCAGTTGCAGCCAGACATGATATCAGCTATCCGCAATCCCACAGGAATCCCCCCTCTAGTGCAGGTCCTGTCAGTACTCCATTTCCTGGCAAGTGGGTCTTTTCAAACAACAGTGGCCATGGCATCAGGGATGTCCCACTCTATGTTCTCAAATGTGTTGTCCAGAGTGTTGTCTGCCCTGCTGAAACACATGCGCAGCTACATCGTTTTCCCTCAGGTGGAGGATTTGCCTACAGTGAAAGGTGACTTCTATGCCCTGGGACATATCCCCAACATCATAGGTGCCATTGATGGAACACATGTGGCCTTGGTACCCCCCGCAGGAGTGAACAGGTGTACAGAGACCGGAAGAGCTACCATTCGATGAATGTGCAGATGGTGTGTCCCTAATGGTTAGTGTGTGTCTAACAGTTGTCCCTTGACATTTGCAGGTGAGTCTGGCTAACCCAACTTGTCATGGCTACTGATCCCAGTGAGGAATCCCAGGACAAGGTCAGAGGAATGCTACAATGAGGCACATGGGCGAACTAGGAGGGTGATAGAGAGGACCTTCGGCCTCCTGAAGGCCAGGTTCCGGTGCCTCCATATGACAGGTGGTTCCGTCTACTACTCACCAAAGAAGGTGTGCCAGATCATCGTGGTCTGCTATATGCTGCACAACTTGGCTTTGCGATGACAGGTGCCTTTTCTGCAGGAGGATGGTCCAGAAGTAGACCTTGTGGCAGCTGTGGAGCCTGTGGACAGTGAAGAAGAGGAGGCAGAAGAAGAGGACATAGACAACAGAAACCCCATGATCCAGCAATACTTCCAGTGAGACGCAGGTAAGAAGACATCACTGCCTCCTACATCTGATAAAATTGTTCGACCTATCATCTGTCTGTCACATTCACCCAGTGTATGGACCCTAATTTGTCACTTTCCCTTTTGATTTCGCAGATGTGGGTCCCACTGTGTGACCTCTGCTATGTTACCTCATGGACTTGAGCTATGTGACGTAGGTATGTTGACAATACAATGGACATTGCTATTTCCCTCAGTTTTTGCAAATACACATTTGTGAAAGCACAGACTGACTCCAGATTGTTTTGTGATTCAACGGGTGTGTATGTAAGTGCTAAATAGTGGAGGGGGTTGTAAAATGGGCAGGGGTGATGGTGGAGGAATGTCCATGGCAGAGTCCAGTCTATTTGTCTCACAGGTGCATTATCCAAAGGGGCATATTAAGTGGTGCTAGGGCAGTTTAAGGATGGACGTGGTGACAAAGTGGGACAGAGGGATGACATTCAGGTTGGTCTCATTTCTTGGCGGGGGTCTTGGCATTGTTCTCTGTCTTTGTCCTGGATCTCAGGGACCGCTTGCGGGGTGGTTCTCCATCTTAAGGGGGTGGGGTTCTGGTGTCGTGGTCCTGTGGCGGTGCCTCCTTTCCACTAGCGCCGGCGGAGGTGGTGGGCAGTTCATCGTCCAGGCTAGTGTTAGGGGCCCCTTGTTGTGCAACAGTGTCCCTCCTGGTGTTCACGAGGTCCTTCAGCACCCCTACAATGGTGCCCAGGGTGGTGTTGATGGACTTGAGTTCCTACCTGAACCCCAAATACTGTTCCTCCTGCAGCCGCTGGGTCTCCTGAAACTTGGCCAGTACCGTTGCCATCATCTCCTGGGAATGATAGTACGCTCCCATGATGTTGGAGAGGGCCTCGTGGAGAGTGGGTTCCCTGGGCATGTCCTCCCCCTATCGCACAGCAGACCGCCCAGTTCCCCTGTTTTCCTGGCCCTCTGTCCCCTGAACCGTGTGCCCAATACCACTGCCCCCAGGTCCCTGCTGTTCTTGGGGTGGTGGGTTAGCCTGGGTTCCCTGTAGTGGCGGACACACTGCTGCTTGACGTGTCCTGGGGACAGAGGTATGGGCCTGCTGGGTGGGTGCTGTGCTGGTGTTTCCTGAGGGGGGAGGCTCTGTAGTGGCCTGTAACTGTGTGAGGGGAACAGACTGTCCCGAGGTCCCAGTTGGGCCGGGCTGGTCATCTAGATCTAGTTGGACAGAGCTGCTGTCATCACTGTGGGCCTCTTCTGTGGGGGGAGTGGACATGTCTGGAACATCCAGTCCGGTGACGTTGGGTAGGGGTCCTGCAGGGGTGTAAAGGCATGATTATTGCATCTGTGTGTTACATGTTTTGCAATGGGTGGGTGACCCTGTACCCCAGTGCTTACATTCTTGTGTAGGACCTTGTGTGATATTTGGTTTGGGGTCTGTGTGGGTATCTGTAGTGGACATGCATTGGTGATGGGTGTCCATGCTTTGTTGTTGCATGCAGGGCTTGGTGTTGGGATGTGTGGTTTGTGATAGTGGGACATATGTGAGGAGTTGGAGTGATGGGGGTGAGGGCGAGGGTCGGGCATGTGATAGCATGCAGGTAGGGTGGGGGATGAAGTAGTGAAAGATTTGACTTACCAGATCTACCAGCTACTCCTGCGAGGCCCTCAGGATGCAGTATAGCCAAGGCCTGTTCCTCCCATGTTGTTAGTTGTGGGGGAGGAGGTGGGGGTCCGCCGCTAGTCCTCTGAACCGCAATATGGTGTCTTGAGACCACGGAACGCACCTTCCCCCGTAGGTTGTTCCAACTCTTCCTGATGTCATCCCGTGTTCTTGGGTGCTGTCCCACTGCGTTGACCCTGTCTACGATTGTGCACCATAGCTCCATCTTCCTAGCTATGGAGGTGTGCTGCACCTGTCATCCGAATAGCTGTGGCTCTATCCGGGTGATTTCCTCCATCATGACCCTGAGCTCCTCCTCAGAAAACCTGAGGTGTCTTTGCAGTGCCATGGGGTGGTATGAGTGATGTGTTGTGATGTGTGGGGTGATGTTTAGGGTGTGTGTTGTTTTGTGCGTGGATGTGTATGAGTGATGGTGTTGTGTGCCTCTGTATGCTAGTGTGGTCTTTGCTTTGCTGTCTCTCTGCTTCTTCCAAATTGTTTGTTGTAAGGGTTTGTGGGTAATGTGGGTGTGTGTTTTATATTTTATTGGGTGTGTGGGAGTGGTGTGTGTATGTGTACCAGGTGTGTGTATTTGGAGTTGTCCAATGTGGTTGTGTTTTGTAAATGCGTGTGTATTTTGAGCGCAGCGGTGTGTACCGCCAATGGAATACTGTGGTTGAAAGACCGCCGCGTGGATTCGTGGGTCGTGATAGTGTGGGCGTATTCCTGTTGGCGTGATTGTGGAGGTTTTGTTATAGCCAGTTTATCACTGACCTTGGCTGTAGCGGACTTTTGTGGGAGTCTAGATTTTGGCAGATTCTGAGCTGTGGGTCGTAATAGCTGTGGCGGGATTCCGTGGCCGGGGCGGTGTGTTGGCGTTCTTCTGCACGGCGGTAAGCCGGATTTACCGCCGATGTTGTGATGAGGGCCATTGTGCTATATGATATAAGTGGTATAGTAGGAGCTTTGCATGACTCCTAGTTCAGCCTAAGCTGTTCTGCTATAGCTACCTCTAACAGCCTAAACTGCTAGAAACATCTCTATTTTACTAATAAGGGATAACTGGACCTGGCACAAGGTGTAAGTACCACAAGGTACCCACTATAAGCCAGGCCAGCCTCCTACAGTATCAGAGCAGTAAAAATAAGACAGGTGTGTAGGAAAGTGGTAAGCCTATGATCTGCTGCAAGGCTTTGGATACATCGTTCCAGAAGGGTCAAATATGTGAGAAATGTCCTCAGATATGTTCAAAAGCATTTTTCTGACCACATATTCTCCTGCACATGGGGCTAAACCTTAGAAATATTTTGTAAAGTTTTGAGGGGTAGAGGAGGGCAAGCGTGAAGCAAATTGTAGTGTATCGCTTTAGTTTTGATGGAAATGGAGCATTTGTGTAGGTCTTACCACAACCGGTCCTATTTCTCATGCTTAACTGTTCTTTACACTTACTCTGGCAAGCCCAATTATGTACATGGGTTGTATCTATTAGTATATTGTATAATTTAGATATGAGCTTCCTCTGTGTTCTTAGCATGACCAGCAATTTTTCTAACACTGTTTCGTCTTGTGTTGCTGCATTTTTATTTGTTGGATCCATTACTCAGTGTTGTATTTGTGTGTGTCATAATATTTCCATTTCGGGCAGCTGAAAGTCTAGTGCATTTTGTGAAAAAGGTTTTATGTGGCCCTGGTGGAATAAGCCTGAAGTGTATCTACAGGCCCCTGGGTGCCAACCTGCAAATGCTGATCTCTCCAATGCTATAGTAAAATCTGTGTTTGTGTATATTTGTGTACACAAGGAGGGATCTGTTGTTAGAGTTTCTTGTTAATTAACCATGTCCCAGATCCAATGAGTCATGGCCCTTGTATGCTTCTATATGCATAATAGGGTCTGTGAAGTTTACAGAGAAAGAACACTTTCCATAGTGGGCATGTCATGAATGCTCTTTCCATGTGAGGCCATGATATGTCTGTCTCCAATATGGTCCATTCCAGTATAATGCACAGCTGGGCTGAGCAATAATATAACTTAATAGTCAGGAAAACTAGTCCCCTTTACTGTTACCTTTGCTGCAGCAATTTCAGGGGGACCGTTAGTTTTGAGTTCCTTTAAATGAACCTAGTTACAGCAGTTTGTGCCGACATGAAAAAGGAGTACACAGCCAGGACAGAGGAAGGAATAAATATAGGATTCTGGGCAAAATGTTCATTTTGATAACATTAATTTTGCTCATCTGAACAGAAAGAGAGGTGTACATCTATGTAATCATGTTTAATTTTGTTTAGCAGTAGTGGATAATTACCCCTATACAAATCTTGGACTTTGGGCATCAGATGAATCCCTAAGTAGTTGATCTGAGAGAAGGTTAATTTTAGGGGATTCTGCTCTTAAGTCTGCCTTCTGCCCGTTGGCAAGGTTGATATATAAAACTTCAGATTTGGAAACATTTATTTTGTATCCTACAAGAGCCTTGTAGGTTTCCAGATGACGGTGGTTCTAGAGAGCTAGTGGGGAATGTTTAGGTGAGGATGATGTCATTTGCGAATAAGTCAAATTTATAGTCATCCAATATGAATTGTATTATTATAATGGCTGCAATGGGCTACCAAGTTAGGATACCAATCCCTCCATGCTGAAAGCAAACAAGAGGGGTGACAAGGCAGCGCTGCCTTGTCCCTCTTGTCAACTTGAAAGTCTAACAAATCTGTTAGTTAAGGGCTAGGCTGGACATGCGTGTTGCAAAATTGGTCATTATCATTGAGATAAAGCAAGGTTCCAGACCTATTGTCTGCAAATCTTGCCTCATAAAATTCAAATCTACCTGGTCAAAGGCATGTTCAATGTCCAGCATGACTAGGAAGGCTGGGATCTTTTCCTAACCACTTTTTTGATAAGCGTTAGAAAAGGAGTTTCTGGTTGGCTAGGTTATGCTCCTAAGCCAGGAAGGACCCACCACTCTAGCAAGTGCAAGTAAGTTACACACCAACGATAACCTGTGCTCACCCCTTGGTAGCTTGGTACAGAACACTCAGGATCATCCCCAGAGGTAACATGTAAAGCATTTGTGCAACACACTCACACCAGTGACACAATAAAAATACCACAAAAGAGACTCCACACAGGGTTATATATGAAAATATGGTTCTTATATTGTACATAAATATCTCAGACAAAAATGACATAAACCATAAATACTCTGCATATCATGCAATTGCTGTCATAGTACTTGTTATCCTGACATTGTAGGTATCCAGAAGGACATATCACAAATTATCAGGGCATGAAATGTAACCTTAAAACATGTGAATTGCCAAAGGTACCCATAAGAATATGGACTCATAGGGATATTCTCCTAGTTATCCTATTGAAGGCTTATAAGAAACAAGTTAATCATTACATGAATGCCAGTACTGTGTAAATAGCAAAATATGGCTTGGAACACACAGCCCTATACATTCATGGGGGGCCTGGACACCTGTGCTTCTATTAGATAAAAATACAACAGATTTCAAGAACCCTCTTAGAGGGAATGTGTTCTGGCATATGCCCTTTGGCTAAATGCTTTAATTTCTTGGGTATGGGGCTCTTACACCAGCAAGGATTTATTCATGGGGGGGGCTCCGTCAAAAACTCCCCCCAGCAGGATTCAACTATACAGAACAATTGCCCAAGGAATGCTGCACTCGGGGCCCACACACCGCAAGTGTTGGCAGGAAGACCTCTCCCTGTCCATCCCGTGTTGACAGGATTAATGCCAGTTCCCGCAAGTGTGCAGTGCAGCGACTGGAGATAACATAAACTTTGCCCCATTGAAATGACCCGGGTCACCCATTAGGGGAATGCAGGAAGGAAGTCAGTGCCTTCTTGTGGGCACCCAGTATCTGTAGGGTGGAGGCGGTCTCTGTGATCCCTCTGAATCATTTCCTCAGTATGTTGGCATCTCCTCCTCCCTTGGGCACTTGTTTCTCCAGAGCGTCACTGGGAGAAGGCTCCAGCAGAGGTACAGGCAGGACTTGGGGATGAGGCCCGCCTCCATATAGCCAAGGCGGGTTCAGCTGCACCAAAACAGTTCCTGTGAGGGTCAGTGCATGGGGGGAGCCTCCATCACATCTCTCCGGAGTAGCATCTGCTTCACAGTGCTGCAATGTTTGGGCCCTGCTCTCCACGTCTCTTGTGGTAGAGGTTGCCCGCTAGAGGGGTTCTTGAAATGCAGTGGTCACTTTAGACAAAAGCAGCATGGAGCACTGAACTCAGTGCAATGGTTTCTGCAAGGTGCTCTTCACGCTCTGCCAGACAGAGAGAGGACAATGTTGCAGAGTAAGACTCAGGGACTGGACATAAGCACAAAGCTTGTCTTGGGGTAGCACAAGCTGACAGTTGAATGTGCTCCTGCGAAACGGAGCTTCTATACTAACAGGATGGTGCCCTTTTGGAGTCAAGCCAGTCCCTGGAGAACACTAATGGGGGGGCACAAAATGTGTCTGATATAGGAGGTGACTTCAAAGGAACCCTTTCAACTGTAACACAACACTTTTCAACCCAGCCCTAGCTCTAGTAATCAGCAGGGGTAAATTACACCTTTGTGTGAGGGAAAGATACAACCTATTGACATTTGAGGTGTGAACGACTGCTTCCTCTCCCAGCCCAGGACCATTATCATTATGCAGATGGATGTAGATGCCTATCCTGTCACTCCCAGTCCTTCCTGTGTTGTGGCTGTCGAGAAAGTATGCACAAAGTGTAACTGTCACTCACTCCTGTGAGAAAGTAGCTTCTTTCTAGCATGGTTACCCTCACTTTCGGCCTGGTTGTGAGTGTGAGTCAGAGTGTTTTTACTGTCTCACTGGGGTCCTGCTAGCCAGGACCCCAGTTCTCACAGTGAAAACCCTTTATCTCAGTATGTTTTGCCTGTCTCACTGAGATCCTGCTGGTCAGGACCCCAGTGCTGATAGTTTGTGGCCTAATGTGTGTGTTGTCAGTAGTGCTTAACGGTGTCACTGAGGCTCTGCTAACCAGAACCTCAGTGCTTATGCTCTCTCTGCTTCCAAATTAGTGACTATAATTTATCAACTTCATTTCCCAATTCCAATTGACACACTGGACCCCCCTTCTAAGTCCCTAGTATATGGTACCTGGGTACCCAGGGCATTGGGGTTCCAAGAGATCCTCATGGGCTGCAGCATTTTGTTATGCCATCCATAAGGAGCTCATACAAACCCTTTCACAGGACTGCCACTGCAGACTGCGTGAAATAGTGCACACACTATTTCAAAGGCATTTTCAATGCACTTAAATAACTTATAAGTTACCTATATGTCTAACCTTCATTTTCTGAAGGCTGGGTGCAAAGTTACTAGGTGTGAGGGCACCCTTGCACTAGTAAAGGTGCCCGCACGCAGTCCAGGGCCAATTCCCCAGACTTTGTGAGTGAGGGGACGCCATGACACATGTGCACTACATAAAGGCCAATACCTACATGTAACATCACAACGGTAACTCCGAATATGGCCATGCAAGGTGTCTAAGATCATGAAATTGTCCCTCATTCCAAATCTGGTATTGTGGAGCCAATTCCATGCATCTTGGGTGTTCCACCATTAACCCCCAGTACTGCCAAATCAGCTCTCTGAGGCTTGCACTTCAGCTACAGCTGCTGCCACCTCACAGGCAGGCAGAAGCCTTCCTGGGGTCTGAGCAGCTCAGTCACAGGAAGGCAGAACAAAGCATTTCCTTTGGGAGGAGGGTTTTACACCCTCTCCCTTTGGAAATAGGTGTTACAGGCTTGGGAGGGCTAGCCTTCCAGAGCCTCTGGAAATGCTTTGAAGGTCAAGGATGGTGCCCTCCTTGCATAAGCCAGTCTACACCGTTTCAGGGACCCCCAGTCCCTGCTCTGGCGTGAAACTGAACAAAGGAAAGGGGAGTGACCACTCCTCTGTCCATCACCACCCCAGGGGTTGGTGCCCAGAGCTCCTCCAGTGTGTCTCAGACTTCAGCCATTATGTTTTCCAAGGGGTGGAGACACTCTGGAGGCCTCTAAGTGGCCAGTGCCAGCAGGTGACATCAGAGACCCCTCCTAATATGTGCATACCTGGTTAGGTATACAATCCCCCTCTCAGGGCTATTTAGGGTCTCTCCTGTGGGTTCCTCTTCAGATTCTGCTTTCAAGTTTCCATCGGGAATCCTCTGCAACCACTGATTCATCCTCTGACCTTGGGTCGACCACAGACTGCTCCAGGAACTGCTGTAACTGCAACAAAGTATCCAGAATGGCTACTTGGACTTCCAACTTCAGCTCCAGCCAGCAACTGCAACAGTTTCCATGGTTTTCACGCTCTGGGGACTCCCTGTCTTCACCCTGCACCAGAAGGACAGAAGAAATCTCCTGTTGAGTGACAGAGTCACTTCCATGCTCCAGCAGGCACCTTCTAAGACAACGACCGGTTATCTTGGACTCCTCTCCTGGCGACGAGCTTGCTCCTTGGAACACAAGTGGTGGATCCCTTTGACAGAGACTGTCCTAAGGTCCTGCTGTCCAAATTTGGAGGAGGTAGGAGCTTGCCTTCCTCGTTTGCGACAGTACCACTGTACACCACGTCATCTTTGTCTACTGAGGCCTCTGTATTCTTGCATTATTTGCAAGAATCCTTTGTGCACAGCCTGGCCCACGTCCCCAGCACTCTATCCTGTGACGCTTAACTTGCTAAGTTGTTCTCCGGCGGGATGGCACCTTCTTACGTAGTGCTGCAGCAACCGCAATTTGCACCTTCTTTCTCCCAGTGTCCTGGGACCTCTGTGGGTGATGGCCAGTCATCTGTGGGTTCCCCACAGTGCTGGGAGTCCCCTCTGCCTCATCAGTCCGAGTTGTGGCCACCAGTTCCCTCCTGGGTCCAGGCAGTGCCATTTTGACGCAATCCGCAACATTGCTTGAAACAAGGCTTGTTGGATGAATCCAGCACTGCAGCTCACCTGCTTCCAACATCTCCATGTGGGATATCCTTTGCATCATGCAGCCATCTTCTTTGGTGCTCTTCTGCAGTCTTCTTCTAACCGGAGAATTCTCTTTTGCACCATCTTCTAAGTTGGCTTGGGCTCCTGTCCTTCCTAGAATCTTCTGCGACTTCTGGACTTGGTCTCCTCTCTTCACAGGTCCTCAGGTCCAGGACTGCACCAATTGTTGCTTGCAGTCTTGCTTGGTTCTTGCAATAACTCTAATCACGACTTGTAGTGTGTCCTACGGAAACTTGCAGTACTTTACTCCTACTTTCCTGGGCCCTGGGGTGGGGTATTTTACTCACCTTTGTGGGCTTCCTACTCTCCCAGCAATTCTCTACACACTACACTTGTCTATGGGGAATTTGTGATCTTAGCATATGGTTTGTGTTGCCTATAGACCTATTTCTTCTTATTGCATTCTATGGTATTTTCTATTGTTTACACTATCCTATGACTATTTACTTACCTTATTTTGGTGTCTCGTGTATATATTGTGTATACTTACCTCCAGAAGGAGTATTGCCTCTAAGATATTTTTTGTCTTGTGTCACTAAAATAAAGCACCTTTATTTTTGGTAACACTGAGAATTGTCTTTTATTGTGTATAAATACTGTGTAACTATAGTGGTATTGCAGGAGCTTTGCATGTCTCCTAGTTCAGCCTAAGCTGCTCTGCTACAGCTACCTCTATCAGCCTAAGCTGCTAAAACACTGCTACATTTCACTAATAAGGTATAACTGGACGTGGTATGAGGTGTAAGTACCCAAGGTACCCACTACAAACCAGGCCAGTCTCCTACAATTTGTAGAAGAAGACTGGAGTCAGGCTGCAAAGCACTACAGTTTGAAGCACAGAGAAATGGCCACCTTCTATAAGTGACATTTCTATAACAGTAATGTAAAATCCAACTACACCATTAAGCAGGATTTCTCACTACCATTCCAAACATCCCTATTATGCCAATGTTACTCCTTTCAGATCAGGAATTACCACTTAAAAATACATATGTGAATTTCCAATGCTAACCGATGAGAGGAGCAGCACTCATAGTAATTAAAAATGAAATAGTTTTTTTGTCCCTACTAAGACATGTAAAACATCACCGTACATGTCCTACCTTCTACATACACAGCACCTTAACCATAGGGCTATGTTAACCTACCTTAGGGGTGGCATAGGTGTAGCAACAAGAGGAGTTTATGCTTTCACAAGTAATTTAGAAACCAAGTAAAGGTGGAAGTAAAGTACACATGCAGGCCCTGCAGTTGCAGGACTGAGACAGGTTGAAAAGCCTACTTCTGTGGGTGTCACAATCAGCGCTGCAGGCCAACAAGAAGCATTTTATTTACAGGCCCTGGGCACATGTAATACCACTTTAAATGGGACTTACAGGTAAAATAAATATGCTAAACAGGTTTAAGCCAATCATACTATGTTTAGAGGACAGAGCACATGCACTTAAGCACTAATTAGGAGTGGCAAGAGTCCTAGAGCCAACAAAAAGGTCATAGAAATAGGAGAAAGGCAGAATGTTTTGGGTACCCTTCAGAAAGGGCCATTTCAAACAGTAAGATTGATCATTATGGGAATCTCATGGGTTTGTCCGTCTTTCATGAAGCCTAATTGGTCTGGGTGTAAAATGCGTGGGAGTAGATCACATAATATACCGGCTAGGATTTTAGTTTACACTTTATTATCTGTGTTGAGCAAGGTGATTGGGCTAAATGAACTGCAGTTTTTGGGATACGTACAGGGTTTTGGGATATGGGTTACCATTCATGGTAGGCGTTGTGGATCCCCTGGAGAAAAATGTTTTGGGAAGATCCGATGGGGAATAGTTAAGTAGGAAGGTTTTGTAAAAAAAACACTGGTGTAACTATCCAGGCCCGCCGCTGTCCCTGCTTTTTGTTGGTTGATGGCAACTTTCACTTAATCCTTCAGCATAGGGACCTCCAACTTGCCCATGTATAAAGTGGGAATTTTACTAAGGTAGGATTGGTTTATATATTAATGCTGGGCTGTGGGGGAGCATCTTTTAACTGTGTAGAGGTGGTCGTAGAAGGTCTGAAGTTTCCTCAACTTTTTGGATTCTATTTGTAGGAGAGTCCTCTCCATGGACACTATCTCCTTAACATAGGAGTTTGATATTTTTTCTTAGAGGAGTCTAGCGAGATGGGTCCTAGATTTTTGTGAGTCTCATGTGAGTGTTGTTTCAACTGAAGGAAGTTGGTGAGTTCTTAGTTGGCCTTTTAGTGATGTTAGTTGTCTCATGAGAGAAAGTGTAGGGGTACAGTCATATTGCTACGTTGTCGAGTCTATCTCAAAGTTCAATGTCTGGGGTAAAGATAAGTGACATTTCTTAAGGTTGCCTATAATGGACATAAGTTTTCCCCCCAGAGTAGCCTTAAAGCTGTTCTGTAGAGTCGTTGAGGAGACTTCTGGTCATGAAGTATTCATCAATGGATTTCCCTATTTCCAGTCTGAGGACTGGGTCACACAACATGGAGGGGTGCAGGCGTCATCTGAAATTGAAATATCTCTGATCTCACAATCGATCATAAGTGGAAACAAGGCATTACTTAACAGTACATAATCAACCCTAGAGTATGCCCTATGTATTGGGAGAATATTATATAGTGGTGTTTGTTTTCACGTCTTTCACGCCATGCAGCTTGCATACACACAGTGTAGCTTGGTCTTCAGCTCTGTTAAAAATGCACCTGTATCACTTTGACTGGGACCAGATCTGTATTTCACCCTGTCCCATATCATGTTGAAGTCACCCTTGTCAATTCTATCCCCAGTTTCAAAACCCGCCAGGAATGTGATAAATTTGATCAGGAATTTATCCTGACCTTTATCTGGGGCATAAATTGTTGCTAAGATCAATGGTATGCTCTCCCAATTTGCCCTTGAGTACAATATAACCTCTGTATTTACCTTTAATAGAGTCAGCTATGTGAAAGGGTATATTTAAATGTAGAAGGAACTACTCATTTATGCTTTGTTGTGGATAAGGAGCATAATATATTGGAGTAGAGTTTGTGACTCAGTCTGTGTTGGTCTCTTATTAAGTATGCTTCTTGTAAGCATTGAGGGGCCGTCTCCAGCAGTGTTTTTCATACCACCGTTTGTGTATGTGGGCTATTAGGCCCTTTAATATTTAGTGATACTACAGTAGTAATAGCGGAAGAAAGGGAGTCTGTCTTGTGAGGGTATGGTGATCTAGACATGGTCAGTATTAGTGGTTAGTTAGACCTGACAGCCTTAGGGTTGTCATCCCCCAACTTTTTGCCTTCCTCCCTCCTTTTTTTGACTCTGTGATGCTGGTTTTAGGACTCTGTGCACTTTACCACTGCTGTCCAGTGCAAAGGTGCATATGCTCTCTACTCTAAACATGGTAGCATTGGTTCCTACCCACTTGGCATATTTAATTTACCTGAAAGTCCCTAGTAAAGTGCTCTACAGGTGTCCAAGGCTTGTATGGTAAATTCTACTAGTGGGCCTGCTGCACTGATTGTACCACGCACATAAGTAGCTCTTTAAACATGTCTCAGGCCTGCCATTGCAAGCAAGGTCTGTGTGTGCAGGTTCACTGCCAATTGGACTTGCCATTCAAAACTACTTGCCAAGCCTTAAACTCCCCTTTTTCTACATATACGTTACCCCTAAGGTAGGCCCTAGGTCTCCTCCTCTCATAGACTAACATTAGAAATGCCCTAATATACTCCTAAGTGGTAGATTCTGATCTGGAAAAAGTATTCATGTCTTGTTTGGTATTGCCAGAATGGTAATAGAAAATCCTGCTCACTCGTGAAGGTTGATTTAATAATACTATTTTAGAAATGCAACTTTTAGAAAGAGGGCATTTCTCTGCACTTACTGTCATCTGTGCCTTACAGCCTGTTTCCAATGCATGTCTGCTCTATGCTGGTTAGCAGCTTCCCGTGTGCATTCCACCCAGACAACCATCAACACAGGACACTCAGTCATATCTGTATTCATCTGCATACTGAATGAGTCTTCCTGGGCAAGAAGGGTGGAGGGGCACACACTTACATTTCAAAGGCCAGCGGCCTGCCCTCACACAAAGGCTGAACCAGGCTGAAAGGGGAACTTGTGCACTTCAAAAGCACTCTTTGAAGTTTCCACCACTTCAAAGGCATTTTTTGTGTATATAAACTGGGTCTCTGACCTCACCAAACCAGACAATTCTGGGCCTACCCCCGCACTCTGTCAGAGGAACCACCTGGCTGACCAAAGGACTCATCTGGACTGCTTTGCTGAGAAGGACTGCTGCCCTGCTTGTTGCCCTGCTGCCGTTCTGGCTTCTGACTCTGCCATCCTCCTGTAGTGCTCTCCAAGGGTTTGGATTGAGCTTGTCTAATGTTTCTGAAGTCTAAGGGCCAACAAAGACTTCACCTCTTCAAGAAACTGTTTATGCGTTGAAAAATTGACGCAACACCTGCAGAAATTGACGTAAAGTCTGCATTGCGGCTGCTGCACTGCTGACCAGAACAACGCAGCATTGACTTGCTAACAGAGAATTTGATGCAGCGCCAGCAATGCCATGGAAAATTCAACACATCACCTACCAGATCAATGCAGCTCCTTCTCCTGCTACCAGTGCGTCATGGACTTTCAGTGCATCATCCCTGGGCATCAAAATATCCCTGCATCACGTGAGGAACCAAGGTTGTGCACCTAAAAAATGACACAACCCCTTGCGGTGTGGAAAGCATCAACTCATCGTCTGTGCCGCACCGGAAAATCTGACATAACACCTTATTTTTCCATGCATCTCCTCCTCTGCGCTATACGTGCATCTTTATTTTTGACGCATCCCAGGTACTGTGCATAACAAAGAAACAACTATTGATTTCTAAGGAATTAGACTTTTTTAAACCTTCTAAAAAAAGTGATATTTCAACTTGTGCTTATTGGATTTTTGTTTTTTTTTTACCCTATTTTATTCAGATAAATATTATCTATTTTTCTAAACCTGTCTGGTGTATTTCTGTTCTGTTTTCTTTGTGCTATTATATAATTTATTGCACAAATACTTTACACATTGCCTTCTACGTTAAGCCTGACTGCTCAGTGCCAAGTTACCAGAGGGTGGGCACAGGATAATTGTGTTGTGACTTACTCTGACTAGGATTGTGGTCCCTAGTTGGGCAAGGGTGTATACCTCTGCCAACTAGAGACCCCAATTTCTAACATTGGTGATCAGTGGTGAGGATAGGACTTCTATTTGTACAGTGCCATACAATAGCTACGTGTACACTACCTACTCACAGTTGAAGGTCAATTTGATTTGTTTTTTTGTTGCTACAATTTTTCTGCTTGACATTCTTTAATCAATCCTACACATCATGTCTCTGGCTAGGCCCACAAGTAGAGCTGGGGAGTTTAACCTGTATCAGCTGGAAGGATACACAGTTAACCAGCTGAAGGGCTTTTGTGAGAGGGTGAGGGTACCTACCCAGAGTGCCTCCAAGAATGAGGAGTACCAAAAAGTGCTTAGCGCCTGGCAGAAGCCAGCTCACGAGAGCATAATGAGTTGGGGGAGCAAGTGGATAGCTCTCCCGAGGAGCTGCCAGTAGCAGTGGGGGATGATACCCCTGAATTTGTGCCCCCTGCAAAACCAGGTAGCAGTGTTGCAAATTACGGCCTGACTGCAGAGGAAAGGAGGGAGGAGAGATAATTACAGCTGCAGCTGTCAAGATTAAAAATAAAGGAAAAGGAGAGGAGAGCTGAAAGGGAAGCTGAGGTTAAATGAGCCTTAGCTGAGAAGAAACTCACCGTGGCTCAAGAACTAAGTCTGAAAGAGCTGGAGCTAAAGTCTAGGCAGTCTGAATCCAGCAGTGATGGTGGCAGCATACATACAGTACCTGATGGAGACAAGAGGTTTTGTATACCCAAAGATTTGGTTCCAAGTTGTGTGGTTGGAGATGGCGTAGACAAGTGGTTTTCTGTAGATGCACTGAGGGTACATTGGGTTCCTGGGGAGTACTGAGGGGCATGCCTGTGGAAACATGTGCCAACACATGGGAGGGACACACTTCTAACATTAGAGGTTGGGGACCAGACCAAGTACACTCCTATGAAAGCCATTCTGCTTGCCAAATTTGGACTGATCCCTGAGAAGAACTTTCAAAGATTCAGGGACATTAGCAAGCTCCCCAACCAAACCAAGGTAGACTTTATTGATTTTTCTATTAAGGCACTGAATAGCTGGGTGCAGGGCAGTAAAATCAGTGATTATGTTGGGTTGTACAATTTGATATTGAGAGAGCATATGCTCAGTATTTGCTTTACAGAGTTGCGCCAGCACCTAGTTGACAAGAAGCGGACTGATCCCAAGGAAGCTTGCTGAGGAGGCGGACCTCTGGACAAGCAATAGAGTGTCCAAAAAGGTATCTAGGGGGGACACCCACAAAGGTGGTCAGGGTTCCCAACAGAAGAAAGAGGTGGGGAAAAAACTTAAAAATAAGGAGTTCTCTAAAGGCCCCCAAAATAACTCCCAAGGGAATAGTGGTAACCAGTCCCAGTCTGATCCTAAGAAGAAAGGGTTCTTTGATCACAGGACAGGGAGGTTTGCACCCCATTGTACAGAGTGCTTTAAGTATGGTCACTTTAACGTTGATTCCAAATGTCCAAAGAGGGTCCCGCCCCCTGCTGGAGGGCAGACACCTGTATTGGCTAGTGTAGCGCTCAGGGAAGATGTAGTCCCAGTTAGTTTTGGGGAAGAGACAGAAGTAACCTTAGTGTCCCTGGGGGATGCAGATATGATGCCAAAAGCCCACAAGTCTTCCAATATTTCCAAGTATAGGCAGTGGGTCATCATTAATGGGCAATGGATGGAGACTCTGCATGACATTGGAGCCAGCAAGACTAATGTCAAGGGTCAGCTGGTGTCAGCAAAGCACGTTCTAGTGAACACATTCCACCAAGTCATAGTCACTGACAATCAAGAGAGACATCTACCGGTGGCTCTGGTTCCTTTTGAGTGAGGAGGGTCTCTCGTACTCTGAAAGTAGCTGTGAGTCCTGCCATGCCTGTAGATTGGCTGTTAGGCAATTACTAGAGCACACTACCTGGAGGGAGGTAGAGCTCAGGTCTCACTTGGAGATCATGGGATTACCTGAGTGGGTCTGCATGACCACACTGTCCATGGCTACCTGAGGAGGGAAGTCAAGGGCCTCTAGAGCCTGGTAGAATGTCCCAGACAGCTTCAAAGGAGAGGGCCAAAGGGTGCAGGAAACCGGTCCCAGAAGTTCTCACATTGGAGGTTGATGTGGTCCCTGAGGAGAATGCCCCTGAGCCAACTGGGGAGAACATTGTCGCCCTAGGTGACTTACCTGAGCTTGCTGGCTGGCAAGTTGAGGGTGGGCCCACCAGGGAGGAATTCTTCAAAGGGCAGAGGGAGTGTTTGACTCTTGAAGGCTTGAGGTAACAGGCCTCAGCCTATGCAGCAGGTGAAGCCTCCGGGGTCACCTAATCTACTGGGAGAATGATCTCCTATATAGTGAGCCTAAGGCTCTGGGTACTGGGGCAGCAGATGTGCTGGTGGTCCCCCAGTGTTACCGGGCCTTTCTGCTGGGTGTGGCTCATGACATACCTCTGGCAGAGCATTTCGGGCAAGACTAAACCTTTGCGAGGCTTGTCACCCTCTTTTATTGGCCCCGAATGAGGACAGGCTCAGATACATTCTGCAGGTCCTGTCCCACCTGCCATGCCAGTGGGCAGTCAGAGAAAAAGCTGGAGGCTCCCCTGATCCCACTTCCCATCATTGTCACCCCGTTTGAAAGGGTGGGCATCTAAGTCATTGGTCCATTGGACCCCAAGACAGCCCTAGGCAAAAGGTTCATCCTGGTCAAGGTGGGCAATGA
Source organism: Pleurodeles waltl (assembly GCF_031143425.1). Classification (NCBI taxonomy): domain Eukaryota; kingdom Metazoa; phylum Chordata; class Amphibia; order Caudata; family Salamandridae; genus Pleurodeles; species Pleurodeles waltl. The sequence continues at coordinate 1,858,843,555 of NC_090440.1, forward strand.
CACCCGCTACCCAGAGACAATCCCTCTGAGGACTGACTTCACCGGTGGTGACCAGAACCTTGATGTGGATCTTTGTTTGTGTGGGGTTCCCCAAAGAGATAGTGCCTGACAGTGGCACTAACTTCATGCCTGTGCGTATGAAATCCATGTGGGATGAGTGTGGAGTAACCTACAGGTTCACCACACCCTATCGTCCTCATTCCAATGTTCTCATTGCAGGCCTACCTGAGGCCCATGGGTTGTAAGTGGGATGTCCTCTTGTCATGCCTTCTCTTTGCTTACAGAGAGGTGCCCCAGAAGGGGTTAGGGTTTAGTCCCTTTGAGCTTCTTTTTGTCTACTCTGTCAGGTGGCCCTTAAGCATTGTCAAAAAGGGGTGGGAGAAAGCTCCCAGGAACCCTCCACAGGATGTAGCCAGTTACATGCTGGCCCTCTGCAACCAGATGTACTGCTTCTGGAAGAAGGCCAAAAGCAACCTTGCGTCCAGGAAAGAGGTAATGAAATGTTGGTACAACCAGGAGGCTACTCTGGTGGACTTTCAACCTAGAGACAAAGTAAGGGTCACGGAACTAGTAGAACTCAGAGCTCTCCAGGATTGCTGGACTGCTCCATATGAAGTCAAGGAGCATAAAGGGAAGGCCACTTACTGGTGGACCTCCAGACCCCTAGGAATCCCCTAAGTATGATCCATGTAAACAGACTAAAGCCTCACTTTGGGATGTCTGCAGTCAGCATGCTCCTAGTGACAGATGAGGGTTTGGAGGAGGAGAGTGAACCTCTCCCTGGCCTCCTCTCTACACAGGAAAGTGATGGGTCAGTGTAGGGTGTCAATCTCTTTTATTCCCTGACCTCAGATCAGCGAGTTACCAGTTGCTGGAGCAGTTTTCCTCACTGTTTTCTCTCACCCATAGACTCACACACCTGTGCATCAATGATATTGACACAGGAGACTATCCCCCTCTAGAGAGCAACATTTATAGGTTGTCAGACAGGGTGAAGGCCAGCATCAAGGATGAAGTTGCCAAAATGCTAGCTTTAGGGGTGATTGAATCCGCTAGCAGTCCCTGGGCCAGCCCCGTGGTATTGGTACCAAAGGCTGCCCCACCGGGTGCTAAACTAGAACTTCAGTTCTGTGTGGACTACCGAGGTCTCAATTCTGTAACAAAGACTAATGCACACCCCATCCCAGAGCTCATGAGCTCATTGACAGACTAGGTGCTGCCAAAATCCTCAGTACCTTTGATCTAACATCAAGGTACTGGCAGAACACCTTGACTTAGGAGGCAATGAGAGATCAGCATTTTCAACCCCTCGAGGGGCATTACCAGTTCCACATGATGACCTTTGGCTTGAATAATGCCCTGGCTACCTTCCAACTGTTGGTTAACAGGGTCCTGGTCAGTAATGAGGCATTCTGTGCTGCCTACTTAGACGACATTGCTGGCTGAAGCATGGCATAGGGGCAGTCTTAGCAGAGCTGAATGAGGAGGGCCTAGACCAACCAGTAGCCTTCATTAGTAAGAGGTTACTTTCGCAGGAACAGAGGTGGAGTGCCTTTGAAAGAGAAGCATTTGCTATGGTCTAGGCACCGAAGAAGCTGAGACCATACCTGTTGGTTAACAGGGTCCTGGTCAGTAATGAGGCATTCTGTGCTGCCTACTTAGACGACATTGCTGTCTAAAGTGCCGGCTGGGAGGCACTCCTGCTTCACCTCCAAGAGGTGCTCTAGGGCATGCAATCCAGGCCAGTAAGTGACAGATTTGTGCAGGCTTCTGTGGTGTACTTGGGACACCTAGTTGGTGGTGGCAAGGTGCAGCCCCTCCAGGCCAAGATTGAAAAAATCATGGCCTGGCAACCACCTGAAACTTAAACTGAAGTGAGGGCCTTCATAGGTCTCACTGGTTACTACCGCATATTGTTAAGCTATATGCCCCTTTAACTGACCTGACTTCCAAAAAGCAGCCCAAGTTGTTGATCTGGACAGAAGCTTGCCAGAAAGCCTTTGATTCTCTCAAGGAAGCCATTTGCATAGCACCTGTGTTCAGGGCCCCTGATTACTTCAAGGAATTCATAGTGCAGAAGGATGCTTCAGAGCATGGCATAGGGGCAGTCTTAGCAGAGCTGAATGAGGAGGGCCTAGACCAACCAGTAGCCTTCATTAGTAAGAGGTTACTTTCACAGGAACAGAGGTGGAGTGCCTTTGAAAGAGAAGCATTTGCTATGGTCTAGGCACCGAAGAAGCTGAGACCATACCTGTTTGGGCTTCACTTATAGGTTCAGACAGACCACAGGCCCCTGAAAAGGCTCATGCAGATGAGGGGGGAAAATCCTAAACTCTTGAGGTGGTCTATCTACCTACAAGGAATGGACTTTACGGTGGTTCATCACCCAACTGTCCATGATGAATGCTGATGGCCTCTCCAAATTCTTCCACCTTAGTGACGAGGGCTACCAAGGGGTTGGGTAGCTCTCACCACTTTCAGCTGGGGGGGGCATGTTAGACCTGACAGTCTTAGGGTGGTAATCCCCCAACTTTTTGCCTGCCTCCCTCTATTTTTCTGACACTGTTTTGCTGGCTCTAGGACTCTGCGTACTCCACCACTGCTGCCTAGTGCTAAAGTGTATATGCTCTCTCCCCTAAACATGGTAACATTGGTTCCTACCCAATTGACATATTTAATTTACCTTAAGGTCCCTAGTAAAGTGCACTACAGGTGCCCAGGGTCTGTAAGTTAAATGCTACTAGTGGGACTGCAGCACTGATTGTGCCATCCACACGTAGGTAGCCCTTTAACCATGTCTCAGATATGCCATTGCAAGGCCTCTGTGTGCAGTTTCAATGACACTTTGACTTGGCATTTAAAATTACTTGCCAAGCCTCAAACTCCCCTTTTACGAAATATAACTCATCCCTAAGGTAGGCCCTGTGTAACCCATAGGGCATGGTGCTACGTAGGTAAAAGGTAGGACATGTACTTATGTATTTTACGTGTCCTGCTAGTGAAAAACTCCTAAATTACTTTTCCACTACTGTGAGGCCTGCTCCTCTCATAGACTAACATTAGAACTGCCCCTTGTACTCTTAAGTGGTAGATCTTGATCTGGAAGGAGTAGCCATATCTTGTTTGGTATTGCCAGAACGGTAACAGAAAATCCTGCTTACTGGTGAAGTTGGATTCAATATTACTATTTTAGAAATGCCACTTTTAGAAAGTGGGCATTTATCTGCACTTACTGCCATCTGTGCCTTACAGCCTGTCTCCAATGCACATCTGGTCTGTGCTGGTTCAGAGCTCCCCTTGTGCATTCTACCCAGACAACCATAAACAAAGGACACTCAGTCACATCTGCATTCACCTGCATACTGAATGGGACTTCCTTGGCAGGAAGAGTGGAGGGGCTCACACTTACATTTCAAAGGCCAATTGCCTGCCCTCACACAAAGGACTGATAACTCCCCACAGGGATCCTGGCAGACAGGACTGGGCTAAAAGGGGAGCTTGTGCTCTTTAAAAACACTCTGAAGTTTCCCACACTTCAAAGGCATTTCTGGGTATATGAACTGGGTCTCTGACACCACCAAATCAGGAACTTCTGGACCTACACGTGCACCCTGTCAAGAGGAACTGCCTGGCTGCCCAAAGGACTCATGTGGACTGCTTTGCTGAGAAGGACTGCTGCCCTGCTGTTGCCCTGCCGGCTTCTGACTCTGCTGAAATGACTCTGCCTTCCTCCTGAAGTGCTCTCCAAGGGCTTGGATTGCGCTTGCCTATTGTTTTTGAAGTCTCACAGCCAGCAAAGACTCACCTCTTCAATAAATTCCTTGTGTGTTGAAAATCGATGCAACACCTGTAGAAATCGATGCAAAGCCTGCATCGTGACTGGGAAATCACCGCACTGCTGACCGGAATGACTCAGCACCGACTTCCTGACAGAGAATTTAACACAGTGCCTGCCTTGGGATGGAAAATCCAATGCATTACATACCGGAACTACATAGCGCCTGCTACCAGCTTGTCAAGGATTTTCAGCACATCGCCACTAGGCATCAAAAGATCCCTGCAGTGAGGAACCAAAAAACGACGCAACCCCTTGCAGCGTGGAAAGAAATGACACATTGCCTGTGCTGCACCGGAAAATCGGATGCAACACCTTATTTGTGTCCGTGTGTTGTTACTTTTCACACATCCCAGGTACTGTGTGCAACATGGAAACAACTGTTGATTTCTAAGGATTGAGACTATTTTTAACCTTTTAAAAGTGATGTTTCAACTTGTGCTTATTAGATCTTTGTCGTTTTGACCTTATTTTAGTCAGAAAATTATTATCTATTTTTCTAAACCTGTGTGATGTATTTTTGTGGTGTTTTCTCAATGTTACTGTATGATTTATTGCACAAATAATTTACACATTGCCTTCTACGTTAAACTTGACTACGCAGTGCAAAGCTTCCAGAGGGCGGGCACAGGATAATTTGTATTGTATTGTGACTTACTGTAGGAAGGTAGCCTCTTTCTAGCCTTGTTACCCCCACTTTTGCCTGTTTGTGAGTATATGGCAGGGTGTTTTTACTGTCTCACTGGGATCCTGCTAGCCAGGGCACAGTGCTTATAGTGAAAACCCTATGTTGTCAGTATGTTTGATATGTGTCATTGGGATCCTGCTAGCCAGGACCCCAGTGCTCATACGTTTGTGGCCTATATGTGTTCCCTGTGTGGTGCCTAACTGTATCACTGAGGCTCTGCTAACCAGAACCTCAGTGTTTATGGTCTCTCTGCTTTTAACATTGTCACTGCAGGCTAGTGACTAATTTTACCAATTCTGATTGGCACACTGGAACACCCTTATGATTCCCTAGTATATGGTACCTAGGTACCCAGGGTATTGAGGTTCCAGGAGATCCCTATGGGCTGCAGCATTTCTTTTGCCACCCATAGGGAGCTCAGACAATTCTTACACAGGACAAGAATAAGGCAGTACTGAGAATGTATTGAATAGGAACAGCCACCAAATGAACAAATTGGATAACAAAGCGATATGTACAATTTTAAACACAGGACCAATGCCCAGTGCAAAGTACTAAGGGCTCACATGGCCACAGGGCACAACTCGTTTCCTGACTACATCCTCACAGAACTGTGCAGGGGCATCATTATTGAAGTGGGCAGGCATCTCAGGGGGAAAGTGGAAGGGGGGCACCTCAGCCTAAGTCGGGAACCTGCCCACTGGTTCTGGAGGGGGCTCCATGCCCATTTCCCTTTGATGGGGAGTGCAAGGTCACAGTCTCTCAGGTGAGGAACTCGCCCACTGGTTTTGGAGGAGGCTCTATGCCTAATTGTCCCTGGTGGGGAGTGCAAGGTCACAGTCTCTAAAATGGGGAACCTGCCCACTGGTTCTGCAGTGGTCCATGCCCATTTCTCTGTGCTGGGGAGTGCAAGGTCACAGTCTCTCAGGTGGGGAACTCGTCCACTGGTTCTGGCAGGGGCTCCATGCCCATTTCCCTTTGCTGGGGAGTGCAAGGCCACAGTCTCTGAAGTGGGGAACATGCCAACTGGTTCTGGAGGGGGCTCCATGCCCAATTGTCCCTTGTGGGGAGTGCAAGGCCACAGTCTCTGAAGTGGGGAACATGCCCACTGGTTCTAGAGGGGGCTCAATGCCCATTTCCCTTAGCTGGGGAGTGCATGGTCACAGTTTCTCAGGTGGGGAACTCACCCACTTCTTCTGGAGGGGGGTCCTTGCACAACAGTCCCTGGAGGGTGGCCTACATATCTGCTGCTGGAGGTGAGGGCTGCACTGTCTCAGCTGGAGGTGAGGGCTTCGTGACCACTGGTGGTGGTGGTATCCTGCCAGCCTGTGCTGTAGGTGAGGGCTCCTGTGTCTCAGGTGTGGATGGTGCCTCCTGGGCAGCCTCTGCTAGAGGTGAGGGCTGCTGTGTCTCAGCTGAGGAAGGTGCCTCCTGGGTAGCCTATGCTGGAGGTGATGGCTGCTGTGTCACAGCTATGCAAGGTGCCTCCTGGGCACCTTCCACAGCTGAGAGGGCTGCTGTGTGGCAGCTGGAGGAGATGGCTTCTTCACTTGCATGACAGGTGGTGAGGGCTTCTTCCCTGTCCTGGCTGTAGGAGTGGGATTCTTCCCTTTCCTGGTTGTTGGAGTGGGATCCTCCCACTTCCTGGCTGATGGAGTGGGATCCTTCCCCTTCCTGGCTGCTGGAGTGGGATCCTTCCCCTTCCTGGCTGCTGGAGTGGGATCCTTAACCCTTCCTGGATGCTGGAGTGGGATCCTTCACTGTCTTGCCTCAATGAATAGGAGGTGCCTCCACTGTCCCCGTGGACTGTTTGGTTGAGGTGCTGGGCTGGATCATTGGGATCCTGCTCTTACGAGCAGGACGGGGGGTAGAGAGAGAGGAAGAGTTCAAGTTGGGCAAGGAAAAGTTTTTTTAGGGATGGTGGGGCGGGATGAGGGAGGAGGGATGGTACTGGAGGTTGAGGGAGTGGTTGTTGGAGGAGTACGTCTGCTGGACTTGGGTGCAGGTGCAAGGGGAGTGTGCTGATGTGAGGTGGATGGCTGTTGGGTGTCTGAGTGCCTGCGTTTGAGTCCTTCAGGAGGGGGGACAGACAGGGTGGGAGAGGACACAGGGGACGCGTGGATGGATGTTGTGGAGGTGTCTGCAAGTGAGGTGTGTGTGCTACTTGGTGTGGTGATGCTTGTGGTGGATGTTGAAGCAGTGCATGCAGGTGTGTGTGTGGACATGACTGTGAGGGAGGTGGAGGAGGAGGAGGAGGGGGAGACAGTGGAGGCAGTAGAGGTAGTGGATGCGGTTGTGTCTGCAACTGCCTGGTGTTTGCGTGAGTGCTTGTGCGCTGAAGTGTGGTGCTTGTGTTTGACTGTGCCACTCTTGTGTGTTGTCTTGTGTGCATGCTCATCAGTATGTGTGCATAGGATGGAATGGGGTTGAGGAGACTGGGACTCGGAAGTGGTAGTTGGAGGGGGATACTAGGAACAGGGACAATGGCTGCCATCCGAGAGGAGGCCAGAGCCTGAATCAATCTCTGTTGGTCTGCCAATCCACCGTGGATGCCCTCCAGGAGTGCATTGGATTGCTGCATCTGGGATGCCAGCCCCTGGATGTCATTCACAAAGGTTTGCTGCCCTACAGAGATAGATCTCAGGAGGTCAAAAGCCTCCTCACTCAGGGCAGGAGGGCTCACTGGGGTAGGGCCTGAGGTGCCTGGGGCAAAGGAGATGCCCACCCTCTTGGGTGAGCAGGCACGGGCTACTGGAGGGCGGTGCTGTTCAGGGGTAGCAGCTGTACCTGCAGCTGGGGTGGTCCCAGAGGTGTCCGCCACCACCAGGGAGCTCCATTGGAGGAGTCTGTGTTGTCACCTCCTATCTCCATCGTGGTGCTCCCCTCGCCCTCCGTCCCACTGGTTCCCTCAGCATCGGTGGACTCTGCCTCCTGGGTCCTGTGGAATGCAGCTCCCTCTGTCACCGGTGCCCCTGCTCCTCCACCAGATGATACTAAGGCACACATGGATCGGATGACAGAAGGAAAAAGGGGGGGAGAGAGAGAAAGGGAACACTGGGTCAGTTACAGAACCAACATCACAGTTGACATACACAGCACAGTCTCACACAGGGATCAGGATTGAGAACTGTGCATTGCACTGCCATTGATTTGGGTAGATGCCACAGCAAGATGAGGGCCAAACACTGCAAACTGCACCCCTCCTGGGACCCACAAAGCCATGATTGACATGAAATGCAAATAAGCTAGATTACCTGCATTAGCAAAACTCCCATTACCCTTGATCTGGATCACACTGCAATGTCTGGCCTGGCATTAAGGGGCCCCCACTAACTCACACGCAACACCCAGATCCCATGCCTCCTACCAATTATTATAGTAATGCCCACTGTGCTCACCCCCTTGTGGCTGCTGTGATGCCCTCAAGCACCCATCCAGCTCCTGGTAGGCCACCGCCAGTATGCGGACCATCAGGGAATCAGGTTCCGACAGGCACCCCTTCCTCACTGGGAGGCCATCCCCAGCTGGGCATCCGCGGTCTTCTGTGCCCAGTGTAGGAGGCTGGCCTGGCTTGTAGTGGGTACCATAGGTACTTACACCTTGTGCCAGGTCCAGTTATCCCTTATTAGTGTAGAAGAGGTGTTTCTAGCAGCTTAGACTGATAGAAGGTAGCTATGGCAAAGCAGCTTAGGCTGAACTAGGAGACATGTAAATCTCCTACTATACCACTTGTATCATATGCACAATATCATAAGAAAACACAATACACAGAGTTACAAAAAATAAAGGTACTTTATTTTTATGACAACATGCCAAAAGAATCTCAGTGAGTACCCTCAGTATGAGGATAAGTTATATACACAAGATATATGTACACAAACCAAAATTCGGTAAGTAATAGCAAGAAAAGTAATGCAAACAGTGCAGAATTACATTAGATTGCAATAGGAGCACATAGGTATAGGGGCAACACAAACTATATACTCCAAAAGTGGAATGCGAACCACGAATGGGCCCCAGACCTATGTGAGCTTGTAGAGGGTCGCTGGGACTGTAAGAAAACAGTGAGGGTGAGAAAGATAGCCCACCCCAAGACCCTGAAAAGTAGGTGTAAAGTGCACCTACTACCCCCAAAGAGCCCAGAAGTCGTGATAGGTGGATTCTGCAGGAAGAACAAACACCAGCAATGCAACAACAGTGGTTTTCTGGACCTGAGTACCTGTAAGACAAGGGGACCAAATCCAATAGTCACGATAGTGTCGAGAGTGGGCAGGAGCCCAGGAAATGCCAGCTGCAGATGCAAGGAAGCTGCCACCTGTTGGAAGAAGCTTGGAGTTCTGCAAGAAAGAAGAGGACTAGGGACTTCTCCTTTGGAAGACTGATGCCCCACGTCGCAATGAAGCTTGCAGAGGTGTTCCCATGCAGAAAGACTGCAAAACTGCCTTGCTAGCTGCAAGGGTTGCGGTTGAGGTTTTTGGGTGCTGCTGTGGCCCAGGAGCACCAGAATGTCGCCACTTGGAGGAGGATACAGAGAGGGCGCCCAGCAACTCAGGAAGCCCTCACAGAAGCAGGCAGCACCCGCAGAAGTACCTGAACAGGCACTTAGAAGAAAAGTGAACCGGAGTCCACGCGAAGTCACAAAAGGGAGTCCCACGACACTGGAGGACAACTCAGAAGGTTTTGCACTGCAGGAAGGAGTGCCAGGGACCCAGGCTTGGCTGTGCATGAAGGAAATCCTGGAAGAGTGCACAGGAGCCGGAGTAGCTGCAAATCATGCGGTACCCAGCAATGCAGTCTAGCGTGGGGAGGCAAGGACCTACCTCCACCAATCTTGGACTGAAGAGTCACTGGACGGTGGGAGTCACTTGGACAGAGTTGCTGAGTTCCAGGGACCACACTCGTCAGGATGAGAGGGGACCCAGGGGAACAGTGTTACAGTCTTTTGGTGCCTGCGTTAGCAGGGGGAAAATTCAGTCGACCCACAGGAGATTTCTTCGGAGCTTCTGGTGCAGGGTGAAGGCAGGCTACCCCCAGAGCATGCACCGCCTGGAAACAGTTGAGAAAGCCGTCAGGATGAGGCGCTACAATGTTGCTAGTAGTCGTCTTGCTACTTTGTTGTGGTTTTGCAGGCGTCCTGAGCAGTCAGCGGTCAATCCTTTGGTAGAAGGTGAAGAGGGAGATGCAGAGGAACTCTGATGAGCTCTTGCATTCGTTATCTAAAGAATTCCTCAAAGCAGATACCCTAAATAGCCAGAAATGGAGGTTTGGCTACCAGTTTAGGAGGATTGGCTACCAAGAGAGGTAAGAGCCTATCAAAAGGAGTCTCTGACGTCACCTGCTGCCACTGACCACTCAGAGTAGTCCAGTGTGCCCCCAACACCTCTGTTTCCAAGATGGCAGAGGTCTGGGACACACTGAAGTAGCTCTGGGCACCTCCTCTGGGAGGTACTGGTCAGGGGAGTGGTCACTCCCCTTCCCTTTGTCCAGTTTCATGCCAGAGCAGGGCTGGAGGATCCCTGAACCGGTGTAGACTGGCTTATGCAAAGATGGGCACCATCTGTGCCCAGCAAAGTATTTCCAGAGGCTGGGGGAGGCTACTCTTCCCCAGCCCTTCACACCTATTTCCAAAGGGAGAGGGTGTAACACCCTCTCTCAGAGGAAATCCTTTGTTCTGCCTTCCTGGGCCAGGGCTGCCTGGACCCCAAGAGGGCAGAAACTTGTCTGAGGGGTTGGCAGCAGCTGCAGTGGAGACCCCGGAAAGGCAGTTTGGCAGTACCCGGGTTCTGTGCTAGAGACCCGGGGGATCATGGAATTTTCACCCCAATACCAGAATGGTATTGGGGTGACAATTCGATGACCTTAGACATGTTACATGGCCATGTTCGGAGTTACCATTGTGACGCTGTACATAGGTAGTGACCTATGTACAGTGCACGCGTGTAATGGTGTCCCCGCACTCACAAAGTCTGGGGAATTTGCCCTGAGCGATGTGGGGGCACCTTGGCTAGTACCAGGGTACCCACACACTAAGTAACTTTGCACCCAACATTCACCAGGTGGAGGTTAGACATATCGGTGACTTATCAGTTAATTAAGTGCAGTGGTAAATGGCTGTGAAATAACGTGGACGTTATTTCACGCAGGCTGCACTGGCAGGCCTGTGTAAGAATTGTCAGAGCTCCCTATGGGTGGCAAAAGAAATGCTGCAGCCCATAGGGAACTCCTGGAACCCCAATACCCTGGGTACCTCAGTACCATATACAAGGGAATTATATGGGTGTACCAGTATGCCAATGTGAATTGGTAAATTTAGTCACTAGCCTGTTAGTGACAAATTCGGAAAGCAGAGAGAGCATAACCACTGAGGTTCTGGTTAGCAGAGCCTCAGTGAGACAGTTAGGCATCACACAGGGAACACATACAGGGCAAATACTTATGAGCACTGGGACCCTGCCTGGCAGGCTCCCAGTGACACATAGACTAAAACAACATATATACAGTGAAATATGGGGGTAACATGCAAGATGGTACTTTCCTACACCCAGCATCACATGTCCGCCAACCATTTCCTGCAGTGGGTACTCCGCCTGCTGTAGACCCCCAGGGTCTGCACGTCCTTGGCGATGGCACGCCACAATCCGTTCTTTTGATGGGCAGTGAACACCAGAGGAAATGCAGACAGGAGGACACCATTACACATATAATCCAGCATGTCACACATATGGCCCACCAATCCTGTTTCCATCACCATTGGCACATGTATACTACCACCAGGCATCCTCCCCGATGACGCGATGCTTGCACATACAACCCCATGCATTCTTCACACATGCATCGTGCCCATGGTGTACTCACCTGTTGGCCTTGAGGGCCATACAGCAGTCCATACAGGAGTAGGACCCCATCCACTAGTCGCTCCAACTCTTGCGAAGTGAAGGCAGGGGCTCTTTCGACAGTCACAGGGGCCATGGTAGGTTCCAGACACAGGTCACAGCAGCACACGCAGTTTAGGTGTCGTCCTGTGGAAAGTCAGGAAACAAGTGAGGATTTGTCTAAAAAATGGCGGTCACATCCGCGGCGGTGTATACTGTCACCGGCGGCGCTGATCCTCACTGGCCACTGTACTTCATAGAGCCCCATATTAGCCAATGAGGAATTGCATGGTGGTGCAAGACCCCCTTCCGCCATGACGCCTAACGCCGGCGGAGTTACCTCACTTCCACCAGTTCCAAGATACAGGACATTCGCCATTTCATGGTGGACAACGATCAGATAAACCATAACTGCGTCATTGCCTAAAATAGCGCATACATTGCCATTCCCACTATCCCGTCACATTGATGCTCTATGTATACTGAGGTGGTGGTTTTATTGTTCAAATTGTGACAGCCTACTCACTCTTGTGTCCCTTAGATACCTACCGCTGTGGATGATTAGGCGGAGGGGATAAACACCCGTGTACAGACCCCTTGTGAACTTGGCTACGCTGGACAACAAGCACATTATTTTCACCTACAGACTGGACAGGGCCACAATCACAGACCTGTGTGCCCAATTGAAACCTGACCTAATATCAGCCATCCGTCATCCCACTGGGATTCCCCCTCTTGTGTAAGTGCTATCAGTGCTCCTGGTGGCAACTGGTTCTTTCCAAGTGACAGTGGGCTTGGCAGCGGGAATGTCACAGCCAACATTCTCAATCGTGCTGGCAATGTTCCTGTCTGCCCTGGTGAAACACATGTGCAGCTCCATTGTTTTCCCCCAGATGGATGATTTGGCCTCTGCTAAGGATTCTACGCAATGGGCCATATCCCCTATAATATTGGGGAGATTGACTGTACACATATTGCGTTCTCTCCCCTCCCTCCCACGGAACAGGTGTTCAGGAATCAGAAGAGTTTCCACTCACTGAATGTGCAAATGTTGTGCCTGGCTTACCAGTACATCTCCAACGTCACAGCCAAGTATCCACGATTGGTGCATGACACCTTTGTCCTGAGGAATAGCAACATCCCACGTGTGATGGCCCAACTACAGAGGCATAGGTGTGGCTAATAGGTGAGCCAGAGTCCCCACCCACTGTATGTCAGTGTATGCCTTCAGGTGTTAGCCCCATAGGATAGTGTAAGGCTAAAATTTGCCCCTCAATATTTACAGACAAATCTGGCTACCCAAACCTTTTGTGGCTCCTGACCCCTGGGAGGAATGCCAGGACAGGGTCTGAGGACCATTATAATGAGGCACATGTGTAAACTAGAAGAATAATTGAAAGGACCTTCGACCTCCTGAAGGCCACGTTCAGATGCCTCCATCTGAAAGGTGGATCCCTGTGATACTCACCCAGGAAGGTCTGCCGGATAGTATTGGCACGCTGCATGTTGCATAACCTGGCCCTCAAACAGCATGTGCCTTTTCTGCAGGAGAATGGAGATGCCCCTGTGGCAGCAGTGGACCCTGAGGACAGTGAGGATGAGGAGGCGGAGGATGTGAACAACAGAACATCAGTTATACGTCAATACTTCCAATGACACACAGATGAGACAGTGGAACTTATCATTGCTCTGAATATTGATTTAATCTGTGTGACTGTGGCATGATGGCATTCGCTTCCTTTGCATCTAAACTTACTTTCCCCTATGGCTTGTCATTTTACAGATGTTGGTGATATGACAACAGTGTCCTGATGTGATTACTACAGACAGTTACAGGTCATTAATTGTATGCTATCACAGTGTCCATATCATTAGCACCAGATGTGACTGTTCCCCTAAATGCACATTTTCAGCACATAAAATACTATCAATCAAGTTGTGTTCAAGGATGTTTATTGTGGTTACTATCAAATTGAGGGTAAAGTGCAATGGAATGGGGTGATGGTAGAGGAAAGTCCAGGGTATTGTTAAATTATGTTTGTAGCACAGGTGCAGTTTCCAAGGGGCCATAGGAAGGGGAGCAAAGGCAGTACAAAGTGGACAAGGTGGCAGGGTGGGACACAAGGGGGATAATCAGGGGAGTCTCTCTTCCTGGCGGTGGTCTTCGTCTTGGCAAGTGTCTTTGGCTTCTGTCGAGGTCGCAGGGAACGTTTGCAGGGTGGTTCTTCTTCTGCAGGGGGAGGTGTGCTGGTGACCAGTGGGTCCTGTGGTGGGGCCTCCTGCTCACTAGCTGCAGCGGAGGTGGCGGGGTGGTGAATAGACTGGCTATTGGTAGGGGCCTGCTGGTGTGCTGTCCATTGCCTCATGGTGTTGGCCATGTCTGCCAGGACCCCTGCTATGGAGATCATGGTGGTGTTGAGAGCCTCCAAGTCCTCCCTGATCTCCTGATGGTGTCCCTCCTGCATCCGCTTGTTCTCCTGCATGTTGTGCAGGATCTGGCCCATCGTGTGCTGGGATTTTTGGTAGGCAGTCCTCCCAGTGTCCCTGTTGCCCTGAATAGTATGCCCACTGCCACTGACCCCAGGTCTCTGATTATCTTGGGTGTGAGGTGTGGACTGGGGTCCATGTACAGGTGGGCTGACTGCTGATTGATGTGTCCTGGGAACAGAGGTGTGAGGATGCTGGGTGGGTGCTGTGGTGTTGGATACTGATGGGGGAGGCTCTGTTGTGGACTGTCAGTGGGTTGGGGTGACCGACAGTCCAGTGGTCCCTGATGGGCCACGTTGTTGATCCAGATCCTGAAGTCCAGAGTTAATGTCATCACTGGGGGCATCTTCTGTTGGGGGACTGGTTTGTCGTTGCACCTCCTCTCCGTTGACATTGACTGGGGCACCTACGGGGATGTAATTGATGTATTATGTTTATGACTGTGACATCCTGTACATCTCTAGCTTCAACCTCTATCATTGCTGTTCCTCTGCCACCTTGGTTTGTGTATATTGCTGTATTGTGGGATTGTTAGTTCCCTATGCTGCGCATGCTTTAGTGATTGGTTCCATGCAGGATTGGGAGGGCTGTCCATGCATTGGTATAGCATGCAGGGCTGGGCATTGTGGGTAGTCATATGTGTAGGTTCAGTGTGTGGGATGGAGTGAAATGATGGAATGAGGGTAAGGGGTGTGATGTCATGCAGGTATGGGGGTGATAAGTAATAAATAATGACTCATCAGTGTCCAGTCCTCTGGCAACTCCAGTGAGTCCCTCAGGATGCAGTAGTGCCAAGACTTGTTCCTCCCATGCTGTGACATGTGGGGGAGGAGGTGGTGGTCCATCACCAGTCCTCTGTGTGGGGAGCTGGTGCCTTGCTGCTATGAAACATACCTTTCCCCGTAGGTCGTTCCACCTCTTTCTGATGTCGTCCCTTGTTCTTGGATGCTGTCCCATGGCTTTCGCCTTGTCCACGATTCTCCGCCATACCTCATTCTTCCTGGCAATGGGCCTGTGCTCCAAACAGCTGTGGCTCTACCCTGATTATTTCCTCCACCATGACCCTCAACTCCTTATCAGTGAAATGGGGGTGTCTTAGTTGGGACATGTGGTGTGTGTAAGTGTGTGGGTGTTGGATACTGTGGTTGAGAGTGTGTAGTGTTGTGTGTGAGGGATGTATGGGTGTATGTGGTGCGTGTATCTAGTTGTTGCAGTGGTCTGGTGTCAGTCTGGTGGCAAAGATTTGTATTCGTATTTGGTTATGGATAATGTGGGTGTGTATTTTATACTGTTGTGGGTGGGTGGGTGTGGTGTGTGTGGTGTGTGTATGAGTGTCAGTGGGGAATGTCTGGTATTGGCCAATGTGCAGTTTAGTATTTGGGTGACTAATCCAAGCGCGCCGGTGTGCACCGCCGTTGAATGTCCGTTGTGGTGATTCGTAGGTCATGATGTTGTGGGCGTTGTTTTGTTGGCGTAACGGTATTGATGTTGGTACCACCACTTTAGCACTGACCTTTGGACTGGCGGATTTCTGTATGTGGCAGTATTCTGTTGGAATGGTGTGTGTGTGTCATATTATGGTGAACGGATATTCGCCACCGCAGCAGGATTTTAGAAGCTGTCACCGTGGCAGTAAGTGGGATTTACCACCAATGTTAGAATAAGGGCCATTATCTTAGTGGACAGAGATGGATGTATGATGTGGCTAAATAAGCCAAGAAACTGCTGGTGTAGCTCTGGAAGAAGGAGAGCACCATAAAGACACATAAATATAGGTAAATCAGATGATGGGAGCATAATAATGAGAGAAGAAGCAATATCGTTTAAATTCAACCTGGGAGAAAATTGTATTAAGGTAGCGTAATTTGTGGAATTTTGTGAATTTCACTTTTTACTCAAAAGTCCTAAAATTACACCAGTACTCTAGTTGCATGAGAGGCTGATGTTCTCGGTAACTGAGTTTTGTGTTGATGCCTATGCGTCCTCTCATCAAAAATTGAGGCAAGAAGGCATTTTGTGCTAAAATGTAGCTGTACATGACATATTTTACTGTCTTACTTTCTTATATTTATGCAATGTTCATTGTATGCAATAGTTGTAATATTCATCTAGACAGGGAGAAAATGAGAACATTCACCCAGTACTATGGAGGGGCCCGCGGGAAGCAGGAGCAACGCTCTAGTCTTCCCGCAGGCCATTTCGGGAAGGAAGTGATGGCGCGGGACGAGGATTGGGCGAAGGGTAAGTGGGGGTGGGTTTAAGGGGTGGGGCTAAAAGGGGTTGGGGGTGGAGGGACCAGCCTCTTTCTGCGCTGCCCATCGCGCGGTTAGTTTGGCCGGTCCCTAGGGAGTTCTTCAGGAAAGCAGGTAGTGTGGGTACTTTAGGCGGGGGGGGAGCCTGAGTTAGTTATAATAATCTGTGTCGGTGTACGCGCGTCCTCTTTCCCGCGCGGGCTGTACTTAATTTAGGGGGCGGCAACGCGCTCCGTGGCGAGGCGCCACTCCCATTTCTTTTTTGTCTGCCACATGGTTTTTTCCTGCACGGTCGCGCCCATGGCCCCCCTGCAGCTGCCTCCCCGCAGTAATTAGGCTATCAGCGGCTCGCTGGGGCCTTACTGGCAGGCCTATTTAGGCCATTTGGGGGCTCACAATAGCGGTGGAACGTTCCGGCCGCGGGGGGCACAGTAAAAATAAAATAAAAAAATAAAAAATAAATAAATTAAAAAAAAAAATTAAAAAAAAAAAAACAATTGTACAGAGAATAAGGGAGGCAGACACATATTGAGACACAGCTCTGGGGTTGCTGTTAAGAAGCAGCCACTAAGCATGCAGCGATGTTCTGGGGCCACAACTATTGGCCCGTTGGGCCTAAATAAGGTAATGGGGTGTATATATACAATGTATATATAACAAGAATAATTTATTAATTTGTTAGTGGAGCACATAAGCAGATCTAGGTCGGCAACCTAACAGGAATCCCTCATTTTCAGGCAACAGGGCAAAGGCCCAGGCAGGCGGCAGGGTACGCAGTGCCCCCCATAGACTTAACAGTTACACCTTTTGTGGCCCGCAACAGGGGGGTGCGGACAGACAGAGGCAGAAGGAACCTTCAGCCGTCGTCATGGCAATCAGCCACGACGCGGAGGCGGTGCAAGCCGCGCTTCGCATACTTGGCGAGGTGGACCGAGCTGACCTCCTCAGGCCTGGGGTTCTTGAACAGGCCTGCGTGCTGCGTCCGGCCGAGTAGCAGCGGTGGTAGCCGCATGCACATCCCCGGAGAGGGCCAAAAAGCCCCAAAAAGCGGCGATGGGACGAGCGCGTGGTGCATCTTCCCCCACCAGCCAATTGGGAGACGGGGAGGGCCCCGCGGTCGAGCCAGGCCCCTCAGACAAAGGTACAGCGCCAGTCCAACAGGATGGGGGCATCAATTTACCTCAGGACCAGATTTTGGTGGAAGGGGCCCCCGCACGGGAAACATTAGTGCAGGAACTCCCCGCCCCCATCATAGAAACTACGTCCATGGACCTGTCCCTACCCAGGGGCAGCAACAACCCGGCTGGGCCCAACAATAATGCAAAAAAGAAGGGCAAGGACCCCAGACACATGGGCGGGCAAGGGCAAGGCCAGTAAAGGGCAGCCCAAAGAAGGCGGAGGGAGTGGGGAGGCTGAGTCCACTGTCCCCAGGACAGGCAGGCTAGATGTGGGCGAGGCATGGGACCTAGAGGCCAGGATCAGGGAACAACGCCGCATAGTGGCAGAAACGGAGGATAGGTGGGCCCAATTGTGCATGGAGCGGGACATGTCCGTGCCACACGGCCAGCAACTAAAAAGGCCAGCAGACAGTACAGGCAACTTAGGAAACATGGCACAAGATGCCGGGAGGGGTAGTTGAGTATGGGTCTCGAGCGGTAGGGCGCAGGAGGCTGGGGCGGACAATGGTTTTGGCAGTGCGATGGGAGTCAGTGGCGCATACTGCCACGCTGTGCGCGGAAGGGCAATGCCAATACTAGAGGTTGGCAGAAAGAAGGCGATGTCAACGGGACGCAACACGGCCCCTGCACGTTGGTCGGAAGCGCTAGAGGGGTCCCCGACGGCCTTCTCTACCCCGCAGGAACGGGGACAACACAGAGATGGTGGGTGCCATGAGGGTCGGGATGATATCTCCACTAACTACACAATGATGAGTGGGAGTGTTGGAAAAAGGATGGATGTGTGCGAGGACGATGTGCTGAAACTTGACTATGAAGAAGAGCTGGAGGAATGGGAAGAGGGGAAGATCAGGGAGACAGAGGTACATAGCGTGAGGGGGAGGGGAAGAGGAGGCAGGAGCGGCGCAACCCCTCTCTCCGCTTCTATTTTTCAGGAACAGGACATCAGCAGTGGTCCACAGGAAAGGAGACAAGACTAAGCACGGGGCCGAGGGGCCCGGAAGGTTTCACGGCCTGTGGCTACACAAGGAAGAGGTAAAGGGCAATGGTGGTCGGTTTAGGGATATGGGACAAAAGGGTATGAGGTTCTGATTTGCAGGTCCGTTGGGGTAGGGGACAGTTCGATACTTGACCCATTACCAGCGAAAGATACGCAGGGCGGTGAGAAAGGCACAGAGTTACAAGGCAGGGCTTCAACCGAGGGTGAGGGCGGGGACAAGTCAACAGGAGAGAAATCAGGGTTAGAGGAGAAGGAAGGTGGGGAGCACAAGAAGAGGCTTCCCTACATGGGTTTGGCCATGCCATTGGGCTCACACGTAGCCGAAAAAACAAAGGCAAGAATATGGAGACATGAATATGTAGATGTTTTTAAACTCCTACATAGGGATATACAAGCAAAAGAGGGGTCTAAAGAAGAGGAGTGGGAGCTGGCCCATAGGCCGTGGGTGCCAATTAATATGGATAATTGGACATCTGCTTTTTTGATTTTTGCAAGCATTTATTGCGAGAAATACCCTGACAGGGCTATAGCACTATTTAAATATATGGACATTATTAGGAAACCGCAAATGCATTTTGGGGGCTTCGCCTGGCTGAGTTACGATGAAGAGTTCAGAGCCCGAGTGAGCATCAATCCAGACAAGCCATGGGGGGATGTAGACCCAGAATTATGGATGCAATGGATGGCGTCGTCACAGTCCATGGCATCAACACATACGGCCAGTGGTTTGCTAGTGGTTTATAAGCCGTTTCAGTCCCGTCCCGGGAGGGGCAGACATGGGACAGAGAACAACACCTAGCACGACGGGAGCTTGCTGGAACTTTAACAAGGGGTTCTGCTCCAGACATCCTTGTAAATTTAAACATGACTGCTCCAAATGCGGGGGCCGTCATCCGGTCACACAATGTTTTTCACTTTCCAGTCCTGTCGAGCAATGGAGGGCTACAAAAGGCAGAGGGACACAGGACGCTCCTGCTCCAAAGGGGGCCTATGCCAGTTAAGTTAGATTTCATCATACCATGGCTGCACAGATACCCGGATTGGGCAGCTGTGCTTAAGTTAGCAGAAGGTTTTCAGGAGGGTTTCAGAAAGAAGAACGCTCTAGTCTTCCCGCTGGCCATTTCGGGAAGGAATTGACGGCGCGGGACGAGGATTGGGCGAAGGGTAAGTGGGGTGGGTTTAAGGGGTGGGGATAAAAGGGGTTGGGGGTGGAGGGACCGGCCTCTTTCCACGCTGTCCATTGCGCGGTTAGTTTGGCCTCCCACCCACCCGGCAATAAGAAGGGAGATAGGAAGGATGGAAGTTAGAGGCGAGTATCAAAAGGGGGAGGGTAGTCGTCAGTTAGGGCAGGTTGCAGGAGTGAGAGGGCAGTAAATGGGGGAGGGTGGTGAGTCAGATGCGGGCTTGGCCACCCTTCCAGGGAATAAACAAGCAGGTGAAGGCTCTGAGTGGGGTACGCACGAACCAAATGGGGAATGAAAGGAAAATGGGAGTGCATAGGGGAATGGAAATGAAATAAGGGTTTGGAGGGGAATGGATGAGCTAGGTGATGTTAAAGGGAGGGAGTTATTAAAGT
Organism: Pleurodeles waltl; assembly: GCF_031143425.1. Taxonomy (NCBI): domain Eukaryota; kingdom Metazoa; phylum Chordata; class Amphibia; order Caudata; family Salamandridae; genus Pleurodeles; species Pleurodeles waltl. The sequence goes on from NC_090440.1 coordinate 1,858,863,440, forward strand.
TGCGGTTTACGTGTTAAATTTAAGGTTATGTTGCTTATGCAATCCTGTCCTAATAAATGACCTTTTACAATAAAACAGCTGTCACTGAATTATTTCCCAAACAGATAACCAGAAACTAGCAATGAAGGCAAAAATCACAGAAAAAGCGATAGGCACCACATGAAAACACGAGGCAAGGAAAATTCTCAGAACTAATAGCCTACCGGCTGAACTACCCAAGCAAATGGCAGCTGTCGTAGCACTGCTGATATTAAACTTTTTTTAAAGAGGGAGATACTGCCATGGGATTTATGTATAGCATGATTTACAAGGCGGGAAAGATGAGAGAACACTGCACGTCTTATCGCCCCATTTATCTATTAAACTGCAAAACCAAGATCCTTGCCAAAGTAATAGTAAACTGAATGTACCAATTTTAGAAGAGCTGATTTACCCTGACCAATCATGGTTTGTGTTGCTAGACTTAACAAGATCCAACATATGATGACTATGTAATAACCTAACCTACACAGGCCTACTCGGGGAGAGCAGCGAAACACATTGTGCTAGCATGCTAGCATACCTTAACAAACACAAGGCATGTGGCTCTACTGAGTGTCCTTTTATATTCGCCATTTATGAAAAGATAATCTTCAGGTTCAGGATTTTTGGTCATGGGTGCATCCAGGGGCGGCTCCTCCATAAGGGCGGAGGAGTGCCCCCCCCCCCGCCAGCAGCAACAGCTGCACAACTTTTACTATAAAACAAAAATAAACAATGTTTATTATTGTTTTTTAGTAAAAGGGGTGGGCATGGGGCTGTGTGGGGGATGAGGGGGAGTGCACAGTACTCCCCCTCAGTCCGCATGTATGTTTGGCCAGCCATCTCGGGCCAGCCACGCACACATGTACACTGGGCTCTCTCCAACCCAGCAACACAAGCACTATGTTGCTGAGTTGGAGACAACAGGCAGAGACTTTCAGTCTGCCACGGAGTGCCCTGGCTGGGCACTCCATCCAATCCTAACGCTGCTTTCATGCTGCTGGCAGCATGAAAGCAGCGTTAGGATTGCACACAGGGCAGGCTTGTAGCCTGTGCGTGCAGTCCAGTCAAGGAGTGGATGGGAGCGGCACGGCGCAGCACAAAAAGGTACGTTTTTTAAAGTTACAATATTTATTTATTTTTTGTTGTGTCCCCCGCGCTACGTGCCGCACTGCACCGCCCCTTTTCCTTCTCACGAACTGCTCCTGGGTGCAGCTGCTGTACAGCTACCCCCTCATGAATGTTAGTGTGAATAGCAGCAAATTTAAAACATTCCTGATAGGAAGAGGAATGAGGCAGGTATGTCCTCTGTTCTGTTCTTGGTGAGTGATTAATTGGAAGAGTGGATTAGGAGGAACCCTTGGACATGGAATTAGAAGTGGTCTGCAGAATGGGATGAACGCTTATCATTTTATGAAGATAATATCCTATTGTACTTGGCAGACCCCTTCCACTCGCTGACTAGGCTGAAGTTGGTATCCAATATATAGGGTAAATACTCCGAGCCTCATCTACAAGGCCTGTGGTGCAGGGTGGTGCCACTGGGAAAGGGCAGAAATGCACCCTTATTTTAAAGATACGGTGCATTTTCTTTCCTCTCCCCCGCACTGGCACACAAATTGCTATGATGAGCCAATTCAGGCACCCTTGCACCTGGGTGCTAGGTGCCTGTTTTGTGGAGATGATTGTTTTGTGCAGGAAGAAATACCATCCTGCACAAAAACAATCCCAAAACTTGTTTTCCTCTTTCTATGTGTGCCGAATGGGCTGGCTGGCAGAATGTGCTGGCACACTGAACCACCAGAGCATCCAAAAAGCTGATACTCTGATGGTGCAGTGTGCCGCTAGGGCCTCGTAAATGAGGTCTTCTGTGTTTTACAGTTAAACTGGTGGAAACCTCTCCTGTACTTGCAACAGACGTGAAACCCACTATCAACTCTCCCCATGCACCTTAAGTTTGGAAAAGTATGTAAGTCAATTATTGGGCCAAGGTGCAATTTAAATTATGTACATGTAAATCACGTAATTTTGGGAACTTCCCATTATGCTTATTATGTGAAAATTCTGAAGTGACTAGATTTTTCCATTTTGCATAATTATGAGCCATTCGCAGTAAACGTTTTCAACAAATGGGTTAAATATATGATCAGGAACAGCAGAACACTAGCAGCTGCATTTGTGGTGCTTTTTATTTGAATGTGCCTTTGGGCCCAAAATTTGCACAAGGACATATTCTATGCTAAAATATAGCCCGAAAGGATAGATTTACATTTTGTGTAATTATGTGTAACTTTGCATAATTTGACTTAGTTTCATACAATTATGCGAATGCATATTATGCTAATTTTGCACACCTATATCAATTGCTGGGCATCTGGATGGTGAACAACAGACAAATCCGTCGTGAACATTTAGGTCCCAGTATGGGAAGTCATAGTGTCTGAGATCTCACATTGGAAGGGACCTTCCTGATTGTTTTCTGGGAAAGACTGTACTGTTTATGATGAGTGCATGGAACCTGTTTTTCTTGAATTGTAGCATTTAGCGCACTTGAAATCAAGCTTACGCTAGCATAGCCAGTTTCTTTTTTTTTTTTAACATATTTTTATTAAATTTTCAATAAAATCAAACATTTCGATGCATCCATTTAGCAGCAGTGATAGGATGTTTACAGTTACAATAGTTTGCTGGGCGCTTATTTATTAGATTTAACAAACAACCAATAACTTTCGTACACCGCTAGATCCGCGCTTTTATGTCTGTACTTACAGGCATTGCTAGTTCGCGCGTTTGATACTATCTTTCGTGCGGAGGTTTCGATGCCTGCAAGAGTTCTAGTTCAGGGCGAACCCTAAGATGGACGGGAGAGAGCGGGGGGCGGGGGAAGGGGCAACTTAACTTCTGAAGACCCTGAGTTTACTAGTTGGGGACGATGGGCTGTGTGTATTAATTGGCTAGTGTGTATTTGGGGGTGCAGTGTATTTATATCTGTGCTTAGGCACCATTGGCAGGTGTGTGCGCTACTCATGATTACTGTGGTATTGCAACCGGGGTGAAACCTACAATTGTCTATGTTATCGCGTCTGACTGCTATTCAGGGAGGTTTTTCGTCATTCTTTGTTTCTAGTTTGGAGACCAATGTGCCCCAGGTTTCACAGCCCGAGTGTCGAGGACCACCTCGCGCCAGTTTCGTTAGTACCTGATATTCAGCACGTGTCCAGCGAAGCGTAAGAGCGAGCCAAGCTCCATGGTCAGGGGCCTTAGAGGCCTTCCAGTTCATGGCTATTAGTCTTTTGTACATTGCATAAGCCAGGTCTACGAATCTGTGCATAAATTTGCTCCTTTTTGTTCTGGTCCTGAGGCCAAGTAGACAGGATTTGGGGTTCGCGTCCAAGCCCAGGCCAGTCATTTCCGACAGTGCAGTGGTCAGCGCGGTCCACTCCCCCCTTACCTGCGGGCACTCCCAAACCATATGATAAAACTGTGCTGCTGGGGTTTTACATCTAGGGCAAGTTGGGTCCGATCCAGGGAACATACGTTTAATTCTGGCTGGCGCTAAATAAGTCTGATGTAAGTAATTAAATTGTGTGTATCGGAATCTGGGGTTCCTTGAGACCTCGCGTGTGTGGCTCAGGGCTTTTGACCATTCTGTCTCTGTGATCGGGTCAGGCAGTACGGCATTCCACCTTTCTCGGGCTTTCTGCAGATTAGACTCCGGGGGCTTATTTAGTAGTTTGTATGTATTTGAGACTACTTTTTCACGTGTGTCGTAGCTCAGCATATGGTGTAGGTTTATTGAGATGTCTGGCTCAGCGTCCCCGGGCCCCCATGTACCTCTAATTGCATGACATATAGCGTGGTATGTCAGAAATTGCCCTGGGCTGATCTCTGTGAGGGCCTGTATATCTTCGAAGGACATTAGTTTTCCTTCCTCGAAGCATTCTCCTACCGTGCTTATGCCCGCTTCTATCCAGGTTGCGGATAGGTGAGAACCAGTTGTCACCCATCCAGGGATTCGTTCTAGTGGTATGAGAGGTGAGTAGGGAATTTTTTTGGCATCTTTTTGAATATACTTCTTCCAGTATGCATGTGCTGCTGCCATCAATGGGTTTGCGCATGTGCTTTTAGTTTGCTTGCTCGAGAGCCACTCAAGCAGGGGGACTCCCCGGAGTCGGGTTACCAGCCAGGCAGCTTCCGCCGACCCCGAGTTATGAATCCAATTTGAGATCCACTGCAGCTATGCTGCCGCAGAGTAGAGCTCAAAGTTAGGGGCTCCCAGACCACCCGCCGCCACTGGGTGATATAGTGTGTTGAGTGCGACTCGCCTTCTGCCATCACCCCATACCAGCTGCACCAATGCAGAGTTTAAACTGTTGAAGAAACTTTTAGGAATTATGATCGGCAGGGCAGCGAAGTGATATAGCAGCCTGGGCAGCACTAGCATGTTGGCTATGGCAACTTTTCCCAATGGTGAGAGCGGTAATTTATTCCAGAAACGCAATGAGCTCTTTATAGATGTCACCGCTCTCCCCAGGTTGCCATCCCTGAGGTCTTCAGCACTGTGATAGACGTTAACCCCGAGATATTTGAATGTGTCGAAGCACCATTTTAATGGGCCTGGTGAAGTGTTCTCTCGTCTCGCTGGGGACCGGCCAACCAGTGGGAATATACAGGATTTCCCCCAATTAACTATCAAGCCCGATATCTCTCCAAACTCGCGTAGCAATGACATCACCGGGGGCAGTGCCTCCCCAACACTGCGTATATAGATCAAAGCATCATCTGCATACAATGATATGACGTGGGATGTGCCGTTCCTTACCACCCCCCATTCTTCTGTTTTTGCACGGACACGCGCGGCCAGTGGTTCCATCGCCAGGGCGAACAACAGGGGGAAAAGGGGACAGCCCTGCCTTGTTCCCCTGCTAATTGGGAAGCTCTCTGATATGACTCCTCCTGTCTTCACCCTGGCCTGCGGGTTGGTGTACAGTATGCGTACCCATCTTATAAATTTTGGGCCTATGCCCATTCGCTGCATGGTGGCAAACAGGAAGTCCCATTCTAGTGTGTCGAATGCTTTTTCGATGTCTAGCGAGATCACTGCTTCCTCAGATGCACTCGGGGGGGTATCGCCCATTACGCTTAGTAGCCTACGAATGTTGAGAAAGGTGTTGCGTTTTGGGATAAATCCATTCTGGTCTTCGTGTACTAAAGTGTGCATATGAGGGGCTAGCCTGTTGGCTAGAATTTTGCCAAGTAGTTTGCAATCTAGATTTAGTAGAGACAGGGGTCTATAGGACCTAACGTCAGTGGGGTCTCGCCCCTGTTTCGGGAGGACCACTATCATTGCCTCTCTCATTGTGGGGGGGAGACTTCCCTTGATCTCTGCTTCTTCCATGACTTTTAGGAGATGTGCGACCAGGTGTGTTGCAAAAGTGGAGTAGTATTCTGATGGCAGGCCGTCTGCCCCTGGAGCTTTATTTCTAGGTAGTTGTTCAAGAGCCTTATTTAGTTCTCCTAGTGTGATGGGGGCCTCTAATGTCTCCCTGTCATTTTGTGTGAGTTGGGGCAGAGAGGATTCCACCAAAAAGGACTCGAGTTGTTGGGGGGTGCATGATGTGCGTGTGCTGTATAGCTGTGTGTAGTATTTCCTGAACGCATCATTAATTTCATCCTGTGTGGTTGCTATTGCGCCTACGCCTAACACTATTGCCCCTATTGGGGGGCATTGCCGTTCCTCCCGCAGGAGCCATGCGAGCAGCCTACCCGATCTGTCGCCTTCCGCTTGTAATCTGGTCAAGTGATATTTGTACTCATGTAGGCGTAGTGTGGCGTCTGCAGCTGCGTATTCTGCGCGCGCATCTTTTAATGACGTATATGGTGTTTCGCTGCGGGCCACTGCGTTTTCTAGTGCTCTTAGTTTCTTTTCCAGTTTGGTAACCTCTGCATGGAGTGTGCGTCTTACCCCCCATGTAGTGGAAATGCAGTGCCCGCGGGTCACTGCTTTATGTGCGTCCCACTCTACTGCTCTTAAGCTTGTAGTGCCAGCATTCAATTCCCAGTACTGCTTGAGCGCTGTACTCAAAGCGTCTTTAAATGCAGGGTCCTGCAACGCTTCCACTTGTAATCTCCAGGTTGGGATCGCTTGTCGCCTCCTGCCCCAATCTAAAGTTATTTTAAGCGGTGAGTGGTCTGATAGTGACTTAGCTAAGTATTCAATCCCGTTGGTTACTGTGCAAATGTCCCGGGTACCCCATAGCAGATCTATCCTAGTGTATACTTTGTGTGGTACTGAGTAAAATGAGTATTCTCTGCGCTGCGGGTGTCATAGCCAGTTTCATGCTTTCTGCTGCTTAGACTGTGATGTCATACTACAGCATGTGATCACTATTGCCGTTGTTTTCCTTGCTGTGATAAAAAAATTGTGCACGTAACACTGAAAGACAGAGACTTTCCCATTCACACTGAACACAATGTACCATTAGGTTGTGTATCATATTTTGTATCAACTCTTGTTACCTGAATATACCCCTAGAGCATATAAATTTAATGCAATAGTATTATGAGAGAATCTTCAAATATATTATGTAGTAAATTGTTTCTTCTTGCTGGTTCCTCATAGTTGTGTACCCTGGGAACCATGGGCCAGATGTAGGTAGGAAAAAAATAGCGAGTCGGAAATTGCGAGTCTTTGCGACTCGCAATTTCCGACTCGCAAACAGGTATCCAGCAAGAAGCGACTTCATTTTGCGACTCGCAAATGAAGTCGCACCGCAGATTGCGAGTCTGCTGTTTGCGAGGTCGCTTTTTGCGACCTCGCTAAAAACGAACACTCAAATTGCGAGTGGGTGTCGCAAATTGCGACTGTGCCGCAAATTGCATGCAGGTGCAGCAGAACACTCTGGAAAACACTTCCTGGCTCTTGATGATGACATCACAGCCAGGAAGTTTACTAATACACCTGGGAGGAGGGAGGATCACACCCATTTCCAACTGCTGAACACCCAACAGGAGGAACAGCAGCAACAATGGAGGAATCAGCCAGAAAGAGGAAGATACAATTTTCAGAAAAAGAACTGGAGGTGCTGACGGATGAATGCTGCCAGCACCATGATCAACTCTTTGGAAGAGCAGCCCTCAGTGTGCCTGAACTGGAGAAAAGGAGGATTTGGATGGAAATCCAGGAGAAGGTGAATTCAATGGGGGTGATCCTCAGGAGCATTGATGAACTAAAAAAAAGATGGTATGACCTGCGCTCCCAGACCAAAGAGAGGGTGGCAGAGCGCCTCCGGGAGATGAGGGGCACTGGAGGAGGCCCATCTACCGTACCACCACCCACACCCTTGGAGGAAAGAGTGCAAGAGACCCTGGAGCCAGAGGCAGTGTCTGGAATAGGAGAGCTGGACACGTCAGCGCCAGGACCATCAACCAGTGAGTACCATGAAACATGCATGTACACCCATATCTGCCATACCCCCACCCACCTAGTACACAGCAGCATGCACAACCAAAATGGCTCCATTTCAGAGTAGCAACCACCAGAATGGTGCATTATGGGCAATGTAGTCCAGTAGGCAGCTGATAGGCAACAGTTTATTAGGAAGCATACAACAGATGGTAGATACTGACAGTGTGTTCCCTATGTCCCACAGGTCTCCCACAAGACTCCACCACCAGCCACACCATCCAGGGGTCAGAGGTCAGCCACCAGGCAGCACAGGACCCAGGAGCAGCCACCACAGGGACCTGCACCACATGACCACAGTCCCCTCCAGATGCACCAGTGGCCATAGTGGAGATAGACCCAGCACCCGGTCCCAGCCACAGTGCCAGCCAACAGGACACAGATGCACCACCGCGTCGCAGGCGACGTGTCCTTGTTCCTGCAGGGTCACAGGGAGATGTAGGGGACACCTCCATGTCCGCCGCCGAGGCTGCACTCATCGAAGGTCAGCGCCTGCAGACAAGGCAAATGACACTGATTTCAGGGGCCATGCGGCGAATGGAGAGGAAACAGACAACAGGGCTGGCACAGGTCCACACAGAGCTACAATACCTGAACAGTAATGTAGGTGACCTTGCGCTCTCCATCAGACAACTAGTGGCTGAACTTGTCACGGAGAGAGAGGGTGCAAGGCACCGTGACCGGCAACTAATCCACTGACTAGACCGCATGGCTGCCTCTATCGTCCACCTGGCTGTAAATACCACAGGGCTGTCACGCCTCACAGTCAGCCTACAGGTCGACATGGGCCACTTTGCCAGCGATGTGGCTCGCGGCCTGGGACGCATAAGCCACGCTGTGGACATGATGGAGGCACGACAGGTGGCTAGAAGCGCGGCAAACACGCCGCAAGACAGTGATGAGGGCTCTACTATAAGTAGTGCATCTGCCACAGACACCAGGGTCTTGCGTAGTGGAAGTGCACAGCAGGGATCTGCAGACGCTCCAGGCACCAGCCATGCTGGGCGTCCCAGGCGTAGGATGTGAGCTACGCACTGACAAACAATGGAGGCACATGAGGTTAATGTGTCCTCATAGCTGGTGGACTTTTACAACCCTTGATCAATAGTTTATTTTAATAGTTTTTTGGTTCACTTCATTAAAGTTCTTGTTTGTTCCACTTCACACCTGGGCTCTTTGTGTGTGACATTCGTATGTGTGGTGACAGTTACCACGTACCTTCCAAAGTATTGGTTTGCAATGTGGTCCGGTCTCTGTCTGCCTTGATTTGCAATGCTTCTATCCCCAGGCTGGCAATGTGGTAGCTCTTGCTCATCATCCTTCGAATCTGGGTCTTCAGGGGTGATATGTAGCCCACGTCTGGTGGCAATGTTGTGCAGTATAGCGCATGCGCCAACGATCTTGAATGCTGTTATTGGGGCATACTGGAGGGCACCTCCACTTCTGTGGAGGCATCTGAATCTTGCCTTCAACAGTCCAAAGGTCCTCTCTATAATATTTCGGGTCCTCCTATGTGCACTGTTGTATCGCCTCTCTGTCTCATTGCTGGGTGTTAAGTACGGGGTAAGTATCCATGGTCGTAGTGCATATGCACTGTCACCTGTTTGGCAAAAATGAACAATGTTAGCTGGGCATGGATGGTTTCCACATTGACCTGTGTGTATGTCTGCAAGGTGTATTCAGCTATACCTAGGAGATATCCGTCTCCAAACTCCCCACGTTCCAGGCGTTGGTGTATCCCACTGTGCCTGTAAATGTATGAGTCATGTGTACTCCCTGGAAATTTGGCTACCATGTCAGTTATAACATAATGGGCGTCACATACCACCTGGATGTTCAGTGAGTGGTTACACTTCCGGTTGCGGAACAGATATTCCAGATTTGCATGAGGGCATATTTGTATATGTGTCCCGTCTACACACCCTATTACATGAGGGAAGTTGGCAATCCTGTAGAATTCCAACTTGGTGCTGTTGATTTCTGCCTCATTCCTGGTAGGTATATGTATCTGGACATGTGTGTGAGTATGGCATCTAGGAATGCTCTGTAGAACCATGAGAATGCACTTTGAGATACCCCACCTGCCACTGCAATGACCCCCTGATAGCTACCCGAGGCCAAGAGGTGCAGTGAGCATAGCAATTGCACATGTGTGGGGATGCCGCTGCCGCGCACATTCTGGCTTTGAAGCTGCGGATTGAGTAGATCTATTAATTCTAATATTGCTGCACTGCTGAGTCTGTATTTATCATAGATCTCCTCCTCAGTTTGTTGGAAAAGTGTGTGTCTGGTTCTGTATATCTTCTCCTTTCTCTGGCTCCTCCTCCTCATCTGCTGTGTGGCATGGGCTCTCCTCCTCCTTGCTATCACATATATCTCCGCCATCTTGAGTAACCCAGATGCCTTCTGGGTCTCCTTTTATACTTTGGTTCTGGTTACCACCTGCTCTGAGTTAGTGGTAAATTGGAAGTGCAAAATGGGTTTTTTGCGACTAGTCGCAATTTGCGAGTGGCTATTTCATATGGTTTGCGACTCGCAAATTGCGACTTCCTGTTTGCGGGTCGCAAAATGGGGTCGCAATTTTTGCGAGCCGGTAATGGCTCGCGCCGCAATTTGCGATTCGGAAATGGGGTTTTTGGATCCCTTCTCCAATTTTGCGGGTCGCAAATTGCGATTCGGGCCATTTGCGACTCGCAAAATTTTGCTACATCTGGCCCCATCTTCTTTTATAGCAAATGTATGAAATTCTTTGTCTATAGTCCTATAAGAGGACCTGCTTTTTCACAGTCGTAGAGATTACCATTTCCCCACTTTAGAAGGTGAAACTATGCTGTAATTTCCATGGAATTTTACTGAGTTTTGCGTACTTATGTTTTATATGCCTATATTCTAACATTATTAAAGGTCCAGATTATGTTTTTTACATTTACATTCTTTGAGTAAAACTTTTAAACTTTGGACTGTGTCTGTCATTTTTATTGAAAATGTTACAGCTTTTTATTTTGTTTGTTTATACATTTCATTGAATTTTAAAAAGTCATACAAAACCAAATAATAAAATGGCAAGGTAATACAGAAAGAAGACTGTAGTAATTTTTCACATTATATAATATAAAATAACTTTGAATGAAAAGGGAATAGAATGCCAGAAACCTGTACTAGGGCCAACAAGTAATTACCAAATGTAACAAGAGCCCAAAACATGTGTAGAAGGGTAAGGAGTATTGACAAACGTATTGTAATGCAAGTGTATGGTGATAGGGAAGAGATAGAGTGAAAAGAGTCGGGTGGAGGGGCTGTGAGAGATGGAGGGGGAGGACCACTGTGTCAGTAGAAGTCCAACATTACAAAAACAGTCAGAGATATTTGGACTGCCAAGGGGTTATATTAAATTTGTATCTAGAGCAGTGTATTTATCCAATGAGCTCCGGACCGTGTTAGAGATTTCGGATGGGTTTAAAGTATAGACTGAGAGCTATGAGCACTCCGGAGAAATAAGACCCATGCTCACAGGTGTGGTGGCAAAGATGATTAAAGGGCTTCCACTCTGAGAGGATCACTTTTACTGTAATCGCTAGTAAGAGGTCGAGTGAGGCCATGTCATTGGTGTTTAAGTTTAAAGGGGTTTTGAATAAGGCCCCAATAGGGAACTAGGGGCAAGATGTAGCAAAGGGGTTTTCCCATTCTGTGTCAATGGGAAAATGTGTTCGTACATATGGCCCTAGGAGTGGACACTGGAAAAACATGTGCTGGAGGGAAACAGTCTCCTGCTTAAAGTTCCAACAAGTATCATCTGCTCGCAATTGTAATTTGTGAAGTTTGGCTGGAGACCAATACAGTAGATTCACAGTGTAGAATTTAGATTGCAAGAGCGATGGCACAATTTTATTACAAAGAGCGAGTTTGCAAAACTCTTGCCAGGTCTCATCAGGGATATGTTCATATACTTCAGGATCAAAATGCTTGGCCCACTTTGTTAAAAGCATGGACTATTGTGTTTGTGATGTATTGAAGAAGAAATTGTAAATTTTTGGAGCAATATGACCTGAAGCTAATCGACGCAGGAGAGAAGAATGTTCAGGACGGATGAACTGGGACAATTTTACTTAGATTATTTTTTTTAAACTATAAAAATATAAGTTAGAGAGATTATATAGTTGTGCTAGTTGGGAGAAGGAAAGTGGGCTGCTATTGGTATCGTATCGATCTTTAATCCGAGTTATGCCTTTAGAGGACCAGAAAGAAGGGATGTACATAGCGACATCTGCCTTAGTTTTATAGGTGTGCCAAAGAGAAGCCATCTTGGAGTTTTGGAAGGATACCAGCATGTGTTTGTCCAGAAGCTTTAATGCAGACACTGTGTTATTAAGTATACTTAGAAAATGCAGGGGTTTGAAAGTTAACATGGTAATGATGCAGGAGTGTTGGAAGGGAAAGCATATGCATCATTCTATCTCAGTCCAGCATGGAGTATTTGGGTTCTCTGGTACAAGTCCAAGTAGGCGCTAAAATGCTGATCGGTGTAGGCTCTAATCTGGGAGATTGCAACCCCCTACAGTAGATGTAAGCTTTTCTGAAGAGCTTAATAAGACATCTTCGCCCTTTTGTTGCTCCATGGGAATTTAGATGTTATTTTCTCAATTTCATGAAAGAAAGAAAGAAAGAAAGAAAGAAAGAAAGAAAGAAAGAAAGAAAGAAAGAAAGAAGGAAAGAGTTTCATGGAAAGCTTGGCGGAAACAAAGTTCAGAATTGGAGCGTATCCCACCCCGTGATATGTTTAGGTGGCCAAGAGGTGAGCAAGTCTTTAACCTTGGAAATTATTTGGGATTCATTGTATTGTAGAGTTTCAGAAAAGTCATTACAAAACCAAATCCCAAGATATTTGAGCCGTTTGGGTTACCACCTAAAGCCTGAGTCACCTAAAAGTGACGAGAAACAGTAGGCATTCAGCGGAAAAACCTCAGTCTTATCTTTGTTCAGTGTATGTCCTGATTTTTTTTTCTTCATAAATCTGTTTATTAGTATTTTTAGCCTTACATTGTTTCATGCTTTTGCATTTGCTTCGTTTTGACATAGTATGGTGTGCGTTCTTATATCATTACACATTTGTTGATATATATGAAATGCAGTACTGCAGTATATTTTACAGCATATACTTGTAATTAGTAAACTATACATTTTGTTTATTATGTTACCTGCAGTTGTCTCACAGTGTTGTATTTGTTGCTTGGTGGATTTTATCATTGTCGGCTCCTTACATGGTAACGGTTGGAAGAGTCAGTAATGTTTCTAATGTCCATCGGCCTACGCGTCGTTCAACAGCGCTTGCCGGTTTGAAGTTATTTCGAACACACATGTTCAATTGGAGCAGTTTGATTAAGTAGGCAGAGATTATGAATTTTATATATGTTAACTTTTGAGTAAAGGGAAAGAAAGAAAAAGATTAACATTAATAATTGCCGGCAATAGACACTTATACAGATTTCACTCATGTGATTATTTCCCAATCGGGGTGGGGTTCACATTGTTGCAAATCAGCATACTGACGGAGGTGCTGGGCTAGGTGTCAGGTCAAGTAGGTGTTGTCACTTTACTTCCCAGTTTCGGGGTCTGTCTGGCCAACTTTTGTATTCAATTCCCCCATGTAGTGCGTTTTCTCGTCAGGGGGGCATCTGCTTATGTTATTCCACTCACTTTTTTGGTGGGCATATTCCCATATTACGCAGTCGCAGCAGCATTCCCTCCCAGTTGGCGGACAATGGAAACTGTCTGAACCCCAAGGCTTCCTCTCGCGCCAGCGCCGTGCCCTCAGCCCCCGCCCACACCTCGAGAGATCGCCTCCAGGCCTGCACCGGTGGTGGGTCCGATGATTTCCATCTGCGGGTCACTAATCGCTTTACTACAATGAGTCCTAAGTCTGCGAAGCGTACCTCTGCTCTGTGCTGCTTGCTTCTGGGGAATAATCCTAGGATGCATGCTTTCCCATCTAAAGGGTATTCGTTGTGTTATACAATCAGACAAGTTGTCAGTCACTGCTCTCCAGTAGGAGCCCAAGTCAGGACAGGACCACAGCATGTGCAGCAAGTCTGCTCCGATCTCGCGGCATTGGGGACAAGCCGCATCTCTGCGGGCAAAGTATCTGTTCACGCGGGCTGGCATGAGGTAGGCTTTGTGCACTATGTAATATTGGATTAAGCAAAATCGAGAATTACAAGGCACGTTAAGGTGACCCGAAAGGGCAGACCTCTATTGCGCTAACGCAATCGAATCGCCAGTGTCTGTTTCCCATGCCACGCATACTGTTTCGTTTTAAAGGGCGGTCTGGGATCTCAAAGCATCTGCCAGCCAGCACATCAGGTGATGCCCCTGACCCACCACCTGCAGATACTGAATCAGCAAGTGAGTGGGAGGAGCCACTGAGATGTCTCCCCATTTGGATCTCATTGCCCTTATCAAGGAGCAGTGTAATAGAAACTGGCCAGGTGGCAGTCCCATCTCCTGAAGCCTGGCAAAGGGGAGCAGTTGGGTTTCTTCGTAGAGATCTCCCAGTGTGTACAGTTCTATTTCGTGCCATGTGCTTAGTTTGGATTCTGGATTCTGAGGTCTACTCTCTGATGCTGTGTCCACAAGCTGAGCATCTGCCAGCCATCTGGACATCCACTGAAGCTGGGCCGCTAGATAGTATTGTTCCAGGTTAGGGACTGCTAGTCCGCCCTTGTCTGGTGGTAGGTACAGTTTTTTTAAAGCAAGTCTACAACGGCTGCCATTTCAGATGAATTCCATCAGTCCTGTCTCCAGAGCCCTGAAGAAACCAGGAGGAACATAGTGTGGGAGATTACAGAAAAAGTACAAGAGTGGGGGCAGAACTACCATTTTCAGGAGTGCTATCCTGCCTGCTACTGACATTGGCAGTGTCCTCCAGAAGATCATTTGGGATTTGACCGAGGACACAGCCCTTACAAGGTTGCCATCAAATATATCTTCCTCGCGGTGATAGATTTGGACACACAGGTATCTGAATGTGTGAGGTTGCCATGGAACGGAGTTCCCGGCAAGGATAAGACCCTGCAGTGTCCTGGGTCAAAGGGAAAGAGGCAAGATTTAGACCAATTGACCCTCAGGCCAGATGTTAGCGCAAATTGTTTTAGAAGTGAGCCAGCTTCATGGGGGACTCGAGTGACGTCTGGAAAGTATAGGAGAAGGTCATCGGCGTATAGTGAGACTATGTGGAGACCGTCCCCTAATGGGATACCCCAGTTACTCCCTTCTTTCCGCAAGGCCGCCGCTAAGGGTTCCATAACAAGTGAGAACAATGGTGATCCCTGCACACCCAGATAGGTTCCGATATCTCGGATCCCAACCTCACCCGGACTAGTGGTCTAGTGTATAGTAGTTTAGTTAGGCGATTGAAGTATGGACCTATACCGAACTGTCGGAGCACTCTGAACAGATAGGGCCACTCAAAGGAGTCGAAGGCCTTTTCCAGATCTAAAACAAGGCAGCCCGCTCGTGGCCATTCCCGTTTCGCATATTGCATGACTCGGGACAACCTTCTGATATTGTGGGAGATGTCTCTAGCCGGGACGAACCTGTTTTGGTCTGGTGTATTAGACCCGGCACTGTCGGTGCTAGGCGTGTCGCTAGTAGTTTGGCTAATATTTTATAATTGGTGTTCAGCATTGCCAATGGTCTATACGAACCCATGTCTACCGGGTCCCTCCCGGGTTAAGGAAGGGAGACCAGTAGTGCTTCCCTTTGAGTAGCCGACAAATGGCCCTCCTGTTCAGATGACTCGTAAAGACTGAGCAGCTTGGGCGCCAACTGCATTGCGAAGGCCTTATAAAAGTCAAATGGGAGCCCATCTGGGCCTGGCGTCTTGTCGGACGCAAGCTTGCGGATACTAGATCTAATCTCTTCAAGGTCGAGGGGTGCTTCGAGCGCCTCAAACTGTTAGTCTCCTAAATGTGGGAGCTCTACTCCGGCAAGAAATTCTGTGCCGGAGTCGCCTCCAAGAGTTGCCCTTGAGGCGTAGAGTGCCTCGTAGTGTCTTGCGAACTCGGTTTGTATCTCCGGGGTGTGTATATCAATTCCACCGCCTGTGAGAGGATTTCTACTATTGATTTCCTCTCACAGTCCCGTCGGATCAGCCAGGCTAGGAGCTTGCCTGCCTTATTGGCCGATGCATGGGTTCTCACGGAGTGCGCAGTGTAATTTAGGTATCGCAGGTGCTCTAGTAGTGACAGGTGTTCGGCGCGTATTACCGATAGTCTCGAGTCATCTGGCTGATTGTTAATTGCTTCCCTCTCTGGCTGTAACAGGTCCTGCTCTACTCTGGTCAGCTCTCGTTCGACGGAACGGCACAGGTTGCATTGGGCTCCCAGACAGTGCCCTTGTATGAAATCCTTGAATGCATCCCACTCTATCAAATCCGATGAGGCGGTGCCGATGTTTTGTTAAAAGAATTCTGGGATTACAGCGCTCAATGATGCTCGAAAAGCAGCGTCTTCCAGTAGCTCTGGTCTCAACTTCCATGTGGGAATAGCCGGGTGGGGGGATCCCCAGCACAGGTGCGCAATCAGGGGGTTGTGGTCAGAGTGTGTGTTCCCTAGATACTCCGAGTTCACCACCACCGGGGCGAAACTCGTGGTGCAAAGTATTCTATCTAGACGCATGTGCAAGGAGTGTGGGGCGGAGTAGAAGGAGTAAACCCTGTCTGTCCTGTGTCTTTGCCTCCACACATCTACTAGTTGCCATTGTTGGATCCAGTTTACCAGGCCTCTCGAGGCTGCTACCACTGGTGATGTAGGCAGCGGGGGAAAGGAGCGGTACAACTCCACATCAAGTACACTATTGTAGTCCCCCCTAAGCAGCCACGGAAGGCCACTCCAACCCGCCAGTTGGTGGGAAAGACTATGTAGAAAGGCAGTTTGATCTGTGTTTGGGACATATATAGAGGCCAATACAACCGTGTGTCCTGGTAGTCTTCCCTTAACTAGCACAAATCTACCTTGTGCATCTACGAACTGTTCTTCCGCCGCAAAGGGGGTACCAGCTCTAATCCAAATTAGCGCACCTTTAGCATATGCTGAGTGTCATGTAACGTATAATTGTCCTCTCCAGCGCTGGCGCAGTCGGGGGATCTCAGGACTCGCTATGTGTGTCTCCTGTAGGAGTGCTATGTGGATCGAGTGACGTTTGAGATAGGAGTAAATAGCAAATCGCCGCTTGGGGGTGTGAATACCTCTTACATTCCAGGTGATTGCTGTGTACGTGGCCATATTAGAAACATTGGGTTATCTTGCATTTCTTCCTGCCCCGTCCCTCCGTGCAGTATCTCATCATTATTTTTCCCTTCCCCACTGAACACCAAGGATTCGGCAAGTGTCGGCCGGCAGAAACAAGACATAACTAATGCCATCAGAGCAGCTAGACAACAGGTCACTGCCCAAACACAACAACAAAACCGATAACGTGCTAACACACATCCATACATTATGTGTCTCCGCTGGTAGGAGCTTGGGGGTAGGCCGAGTTCACAAAAGGGGAGCACTTCAGATATGGGCCTTTTCTTGTCTGGTTGTGGCAGATAAAAGAAAAAACAATTGAAGGGAACATAGGGGAAGCTCCATATCTCTCGGTCTTAGGAAAGTGTAGCATCCGGGAGTGGGGGCCAGGTCACCCAGAGTATATATAATTCCTTGCAGGCCAGTGCATGTGCTCAGCGGTCGGGTCCATTGCCCTCTCATCTCTCAAGTCACATCTATGCAAACATCATTGGCTTGGTGGTTCCCGCTGTGCGTGGTCTCTAGACATTGTTCGAGGTTCCCTTAAAAAAGTTTGTCTGCAGTGGCCGGCGTCACAGAGGGCCCTCCAGTGTGGTCCGATTCCAATAGTTGATCTGGTGTGAGAGGGCCGTCACTGGTCGGCTGAGAGATTTCTGTGTCTGATCCTGAGGGCAGGGGCGATGTACTTATCGTTGCAGCAGTGTAGATCGCTTCCCTTCTCTCCTGGATTAGTTGTTCCAGGTCTGGAGCGCATTTCGTTGGTTCGGCGTGAGTCGTGTTTCTCCTTCATTCCCTTCTGGTGCAGCTGCGCCTGGGCCGAGGCGTCAGTCCTGCTCGTTCTGGTGCGCCACCAGAGGATAGTCCAGATGATTCAAGCCATTCCCATGCTGCCTCCAGAGTGGAGAAGAAATGTATTTTATCCTCTGTCACAACTCATCGTCTGGCGGGGAATAGCAGAGAGTAGGTTAAGCCTAGGGAACGTAGCTTACGTTTCAAAGGCAGATAGGAGGCTCGATCTCTTTGTACCACTAAGGTATAGTCAGGGAACAAGCAGATCTGCGCATTGTCCACTTTGGGAGGTTGACCGGCCCTCGCTGTTTGCAGTATAATGTCCCTATCTGCATAGTGGAGCAGCTGAATGATGAATGGACGTGGGGCACTACCCGGTGGCCTCGACCGAACTGGAATACGGTGCGCACGTTCCACAGAGAAGAAGGGAGTAAGTTCACCTTCCTGGTACCAACCCCCACAGCCAGTTCTCCGAGTAGGCCACCGGGTCTCGATCTTCAGTAACTTCTGGTAGATTCACTACCCGGATGTTATTTCTTCTGGAGCGGCCCTCTGCGTCTTCAACTCGGCGCTCCAGTTCCGTCACCCTGGCCTGTATGTCTTCCATTCCAGTTTTCAATTGGGTGGTCATGGGCGTTAGTTTGTTTACTGTTGCCTCAATCTCTTTGGTTTTATCCGTGAGTTTGCGGTGGTCTGCGTGTAGTAGGACAAGGTCGCTCGCCACTTTATCTATTTTGGCTTCCAACGACGTGCGGGCACGTTCCAGTGAGTCTCCAATGCGCTCGACCGCTGCGAGTACTGCTTCTAGTTTTTGTCTGTCTTGAATTAACGAGTCCTGTGTTTTCCCACTTCCGGCGCCAGAGCGTAAGCGTTCTGTTCCGGCCATGTTTCAGTTTTTTTTGGGGGGGGTGGGTTCTGCTCAGTCTCGGGTCGTTGACCACCATTTTGTCGGCTGCCGTACGTGCGTCGCGTTCCGGTCTGGCCTCAATTGGAATAGTGGGTGGGGTGGGTAGGTAGTTCACCACCAGGTTCGCGCAGCTCCACTCCAAGTCATGCCTCCAATGATCACCTTCGGTCCGTGTTATAGTTCTCCTCTAGCAGCCAGTCCAGCAGAGGGCTGCAGCTTGTAACACCTCCGATGTAGCACTCCGCGTGCCTCTGACCACTAGTTTGTACTGTGTTCTTTAGTACAGCCTCTGCTCGCCAGATGCCCGAGGTGTCCAGTGGGAGGCCGTGCCCGCTAGTCCGGAGATAGAGAACAGCCCCCCGCGACAGCACGAGCAGCACGAGCAGCCCGGTTAGGTGGTTTTCTCTGCTCGGTCCCCCGACACCTGATTATTCGCCATTGGGGTGCTTTGCAGTGTTGCTTGTTCTCAATAGAGTAGATGCGTTTAGTGTCAACATGGATGGAGGTCAAGTAATTCCTGCTGGCTCAACAGGGGCCCAGACCTTCTTCCGCTCAGCTGCGTCCCCCTCACCTCTCCATCTGGAACCCCAGGCACCAGGGGGGAGACATTCTCTTATTCAAGGCTGTGGCCAGGTGCGGGGGAAGAGGCCACTCGTCTCCCCCGGTTCTCAGAGGGCTCAGGGGCACCGCTCCAGCCCCCACCCAGTCCCAATGTGGGACCCACACGAGCCACACGCTCACCTTCTTGCTTGTCATCAGGGGGTGTCGCCCCCCCCTCCAGACCAGGCCCACCGGCTGCCAAGGGGGTGCCCCAGCGGTCCTCAGGCCAGGAATTCAATCAGGGCCGCTTCGATTGCCTTCACTTTCCCGGCCGCTCTGCTTCATGGCCTGGTCCTCCGATGTGGGTGATGCGTTGCACCGTTGTTGCAGGCCGCTTGTTTCTTTTTGGTTGCCCCATCCTGCCGTCTGGTTCTTCAGCGCAGTTTGCAGCCGGGGGGGGGCCCCGAGGGGCTCCAATCCAGGCGCGCAGCCCAGCCATTCCGGCCGCCTCCTCCGTCCCGGCCACCTCGTTCTGCGGCCTTGTCCTCAAGCGCAGCCTGCGCGATCGTGGCAGCCTCGCCGTCGCAGGCCACCTCTCACCTCCGGCCGCCCTGTCCCTCGGCCCAGGTCTCAAATGCGGCCCGTGCAGTCGCAAGGCCGCCTCTTCTCCCCCGCAGGCAGCTCCCCACTCGTTGGGCGCCAGGTCCCGGGGCACCAACTTCCGATGCGCCCCTCGGGGCAGCAACACAACTCTGCTGCTGTGGGGCACCGGGGGTCCACTCCCAGCTCGCACGGGTCCCCGAACCTCCGAGGCTCTGATTCGAGTTGCAAGGGAGCAGCGCGCCCCCCCCGTTCACCCCCAATTGAGTCGGATTATCCGGATGCGGCACAGAGCTCTAGAAGCTCGCGTCCGCCATGTTTAGTGGCTTGGCCATGCCCTCCTTCAGTGTATGTCCTTATACCAATAAGAATTTCTGATTTCTAAATTATGTTAGTGATGCTTGGTATAGCACTGTGAAAATGGAGATATTGTCCTCATATGCTGCAGTTTTGTAGACATTATTACCAAATTTTAGACCTTTACTGTCAGGTGATGAATTGAGCAGTTTCAGTGGTGGGTCAATCCTGAGGAGAAAAAGCAATAGGAAGAGGGGACACCCCTGTCTCGTTCCTTGGTGCAGGTTAAAAGAAGCAGAGTTGGAGCCAATTATTTTAATATTTGCCATGGGATTGGCTTGCAGGGCCATTACCTTTGTAATGAAATTAGAACCTAGGCTATGAGTCTTAAGAACTGCCTGTAGAAAAGACCACAAAGGTATTTTTGGCATCTAAGGCAATTGCAGCAGGCTTAGAAAAGGACAGTGTAGTGGGCTAGTCCACTAAGAACCTTTCCCTTCTCCAGTATAAACCGTTCACCGGGTATCACACGCTAAATAATGTTGGATGCGATATTTATATAATATGGCACTTTCCTTTATTACTTTTGTTATTAAATTATCCTCCTTCCAATACTCGAAAAGGAAAATAAAATATTCCCAGAAGTCTTCTTCGTATCTCTGATTTTCCAACCTCTGTTCTGTCCTTCGCTGTTCTTTTTCTATCTCTAGGTTCTCCTGTTCCTTCTCCTGTATCATACTGCCTCTTTTCTTTCCTTGTTTCCTTTTTTCTGTTTTTACTAGTCTCTAGTTGTGTTTTCTTTCAGGCACTCCTCGGGGTCTCTTGGATGTCTAGCCAGTGATCAAGGAGGAAACACAAGATATATAAAGAGGAGGTAAGTCTGGGTTTTTCTCTGATTCTTTGCAGTAGGGTTTATGGGTTGTGAGGGAATACGTGAAAAAAACTGTGCACTCTCTATAAATGTCTATTCTTTTTATAGCTGATTTCCTCAGTGAAGTCGTGTGAGTGGACAGAAAAAAACAAACATCTAGTTCACCAGAATAGTCTTTAGCATGCACAGTTGAAATGCTAGCCAAGTGTTTATAGGGCTTCTCCTTGCCTTTCACCAAAATAAATATTATATGTAATCCCCTTTCTCCCCTTTTCTTTGTCCTCTTCTATTAATTAGCCCAGCTGACTCTCTTATTTGTGGCCAAATAGTGCTCCAGGCCCAGGACGTGGCAGGGTGTCGGGTTCCAATGGAGAACTTGGTCGCTGCCTCCCTCCTGCACTTCTCTTCAAGTGCAGCGCTCCGCGGTCTCCCCCTTATCTTCTGTTCCCGCCCGTCTTTCCTCGGTTGCCTCAGGGTAGCCGTCCTCCTCATTCAGCCCGTCCGCGTCTTCATTCACGCTGCAATCTTCTCTTTCAACGTGCACACCGTCTTTCATGCCGTCCCAACAGCGCAACTCTTTGAGAAGTGCCTCCGGGGCACCTCTCCGTCGTCCCTCGTCCTGTGGGAACTTCAAGGGGTTTACCAACCCCGTTACGGACAGGCAAACCTTTTTAGTTATATGACAAAATATATGGATACTCTCTCGAGTGAGGCGTTCTTTAAGAAAGCCGGATTGGGATCTGTGGATGAATTGGTGAATAAAAGATTCTAGCCTTTTGGCAAGAATTTTGGTGAAGGTCTTGGCTTCCATATTCAAGAGGGAAATGGGGCAGAATTTTTTGTGATCTGAATGGTCTTTACCCTCTTTAGAACTAATTACTATTGTGGGATCTGAGGCTGTCCCGCATATCCTACCACAAGTAGCAAAAGGGCCAAAGGTGTTTTTGAGATGTTTGATAATCTGATCTGTGAATGTTTTGTAAAAGGTTATGAGGAAGCCATCAGGGCCCGGTGCTTTCCCTGAGCAAATCGATGTTATTGCTTTAATTATGTCGTCTGTGGGTACTGGCTCATTTCAACTTGTTCAGTCCAGATCAGAAACAGAATCAGTTGGTAGAGATTTTAGAAGTTCCAGGCATTCTTATTATGTGCTATTTGAGAGTTATTCAGTTTTTAGTAAAACTCTTTCAACACTTCAAGTATTTCTTGGGTTTTAACTTTCTGGAACCCATCTTGCACCTTAATGTGGGTAATTTGGTTACTGACATTTTTGGATTTTAGAGAGTTAGCAAGATTTTTACCTGCTCTATTGTGAAAAGGGAGTTGTTTGGACTTTTGGGCCTGTACAAATAAATAAGTTTATTTGCTTATAATTGTATTATATGTGTATTTGAGTAGTTTGATTTCCTTTAGGATATTGTTAATACTGGTATGTCTAAAGGCTTCCTCTTTGATCTTAATTTCAGTTTTTAGGAATTATAATGATTGTTTGATGGCGCTATTTTTTTTAGACATTCATTTAATGATTTGGCCTCTGATGATGCAGTTGAATGACCCCCAAAAAGAAACAGGAGAGGAGACCAATAGTACATTCTCAGTAAAAAAAGAGATCAATTTCTTTCTTCAATTCAGCAACATCAAAGTCACTTTGTAAAATGTCAGATTTTAACCCACAGATCTGGTTCTCACACTTATCCGGGCCGACAGACATGAAAATGGAGGTAGCAGCATGATCTAAGACCACGATAGGACAAATCATTGGGTCGGTGACTTTTCTGAGTAAGGGGGCTTCTACAAGGATGTAATGATTAGGAGAGAAGCTCTAATAGAGAGGTGAGAAGAAAGTAAAATCATTGCCTCTAGGACTGTGTCATCTCCACACATCAACCATACAGTGGGTGGAGCAAAGGTTCAGCATTTGTTTATGGGTTTATGGGAGTTCTATATTTGAAGGCTGAGTGGCAATCTAGAATGGGATCAATAGGGAGGTTAAAATCACATCCAAGAATCAATTTCGAGTCCTGTGGAATGTCAGCTAACTTTTTTTTGAGGGTGTGCTATAACAATAGGTCGTCAATATTGGGGGCATATATATTCATGACATAGAGATCCTGAATTCCGTTATGTAACCTAATTAGGGACCATCTACTATTACAGTCATTTTAAGAGGCAACTATTGTTAGACCTGACTTTTTGAAAAGTACAGTGAGAACCCCATTTTCTTCCCCTGTGCTTTGGAGCAAGTAATATCAGATGTCCAAACTTTTCTCACTAGCAAGCCTATCTTTGTTTCTTGAGGAGGTATTATATTGTCCGCAAAACTTTTACAGTAGTCAAAGATTTTAGACCTTTTACCAGGATGGTTTAACCCCTTTGTATCAAGGGAGATAATATTCATTGAAGACATATGTGGGTGTATTGGGACACTGAAGAGTTTGATTGAACCAATTTGTAGAGTCTAAATGGGGAGGCAGTAATGTTCAAAACGTGAGTTTCAGAATAACCACTGGTTCGGGAAACAAGGAGGAGATGGGAGAGGAGGAAAATCAGGGAGAGTAGAGAAAAACTTGTGGGTCTGCATGTATCCTAAAGAAAATCAGGAAGGTGTAAAAGAAAACTACCCACCAAGGGACGTCCATGAAAAACATTGTGCATGGAGAATTGTGGGTTAACGCCGGAACAGGCAGCATCATAAGGTAAGGCAGATTGGCCATGAACAGAAAGGTGTAAGATCATGCAAAGATGTCAAAAGGAGGAAGAGCCATGTTAATAATAGACATCTGCTGGTGAGCGTTTTCCTGTAAAAACACAAGAAATATGCCAAAAAGTCTTAAATCTCGGAAATTCCTCTGGGCATACTACACACACAACAAACGAGTAATGCAAATACAGGAGTATAAAATACAAGGCATAGTTGAATAACAACAGTGGTATATATTAAGGTCTGTTAAGAACCTAGAGCACCTGTGTAGGAGGCTGGCCTGGCTTGTAGTGGGTACCAAGGGTACCTACACCTTGTGCCAGGTCCAGTTATCCCTTATTAGTAGAATATAGGTGTTTCTAGCAGCTTAGGCTGATAGAAGGTAGCTGTGGCAAAGCAGCTTAGGCTGAACTAGGAGACATGCAAAGCTCCTAACATTACCACTTATATCATATGCACGATATCATAAAAACACACAATACACAGAGTTATTAAAAATAAAGATACTTTATTTTTATGACAATATACCACAAGTATCTCAGTGAGTACCCTCAGGTAAGTATTATACACAAGTTATATGTACACAAACCCAAAACAGGTAAGTAAGAGTCAGAAAAGTAATGCAAGCATAGGTCTAGGGGCAACACAAACCATATACTCCAAAAGTGGAATGCAAAGCACGAATGGACCCCAGACCTATGGGAGCTTGAAGAGGGTCGCTGGGACTGTAAGAAAACAGTCAGGGTGTCCAAGATACACCACTCCAAGACCCTGAAAAGTAGGAGTAAAGAACACCTACTACCCCAAAAGAGCACAATAGTCGTGATAGGGGGATTCTGCAAGAATAACAAACACCAGCAGTGCACTGAAAACTGATTCCTGGACCTGAGGACCTGAAAAGCAAGGGGACCAAGTCCAATAGTCGTGACAGTGTCCGGGGGGGGCAGGAGCCCAGGAAACCCTGGATGAAGGTGCAAGGAAGCTGCCTCTGGATGGAAGAAGCTTGGAATTCTGCAAGAACGAAGAGGACTAGGAACTTCTCCTT
Organism: Pleurodeles waltl; assembly: GCF_031143425.1. NCBI lineage: Eukaryota > Metazoa > Chordata > Amphibia > Caudata > Salamandridae > Pleurodeles > Pleurodeles waltl. The sequence goes on from NC_090440.1 coordinate 1,858,887,960, forward strand.
TGGTTGGAAGATGCCCCACGTCATGGTGAAGGTTGCAAAAGTGTTCCCACACAAAAATACTGCAAACAAGCCTTGCTAGCTGCCAGGGTTGCAGTAGAGGTTTTTGGTTGCTGCTGAGAACCAGGAAGGAACAGGATGTTGCCCATTGGAGGAGGAGACAGAGGGGGCACTCAACAATTAAGAGAGCCCTCATAGAAGCAGGCAACACCCGCAGAAGTACCTGAACAGGCACTTGGAAGATTTGTGAACCGGAGTCCATGCAGAGTTACACAAGAGGGTCTCACGACGTCAGAGGCCAACTCAGCGGGTTGAGCACTGCAGGACAGAGTGCTGGGGACCCAGGCTAGGCTGTGCATGAAGGAAAACCTGGAAGAGTGCACAGAAGCCGGAGTAGCTGCAAATCACGCAGTACACAGGTTTGCAGTCTAGCATGGGAAGGCAAGGACTTACCTCCACCAAACCTGGACTGAAGGATCACTGGACTGTGAGAGTCACTTGGATAGAGTTCCTGTGTTCCAGGGACCACACTCGTCAGGATGAGAAGGGACCCAGAGGGCCAGTGATGCAGTCTTTTGGTGCCTGCGTTAGGAGGGGGAAGATTCCGTCGACCCACAGGAGATTTCTTCTTGGCTTCTGGTGCAGGGTGATGGCAGGCGACCCCCAGAGCATGCACCACCAGGAAACAGTCGAGAAAGCCAGCAGGATGAGGCGTTACAATGTTGCTGGTAGTCGTCTTGCTACTTTGTTGCGGTTTTGCAGGCGTCCTGGAGTAGCCAGCAGTCGATCCTTGGTAAAAGTCAAAGAGGGAGATGCAGAGGAACTCTGGTGAGCTCTTGCATTCGTTATCTGAAGAATTCCCCAAAGCAGAACCCTAAATAGCCAGAAAAGGAGGTTTGGCTACCAAGAAAGGAGGATTGGCTACCAAGAAAGGTAAGAGCCTATCAGAGGGGGTCTCTGACGTCACCTGCTGGCACTGGCCACTCAGAGCAGTCCATTGTACCCCCAGCACCTCTGTTTCCAAGATGGCAGAGGTCTGGGACACACTGGAGGAGCTCTGGTCACCTCCCCTGGGAGGTACTGGTCAAGAGAGTGGTCACTCCCCTTTACTGTTTCCAGTTTCGCGCCAGAGCAGGGCTGGGGGATCCCTGAACTGGTGTAGACTGGCTTATGCAGAGATGGGCACCATCTGTGCCCATCAAAGCATTTCCAGAGGCTGGGGGAGGCTACTCCTCCCCAGCCCTTCACACCTATTTTCAAAGGGAGAGGGTGTAACACCCTCTCTCAGAGGAAATCCTTTGTTCTGCCTTCCTGGGCCAGGGCTGCGTGGACCCCAGGAGGACAGAAACCTGTCTGAGGGGTTGGCAGCAGCAGCAGCTGCAGTGGAAACCCCGGAAAGGCAGTTTAGCAGTACCCAGGTTCTGTGCTAGAGACCTGGGGGATCATGGAATTGTCCCCCCAATACCAAAATTGTATTGGGGTGACAATTCCATGATCTTAGACATGTTAATTGGCCATGTTCGGCGTTACCATTGTGATGCTATACATAGGTAGTGACCTATGTATAGTGCACGCGTGTAATGGTGTCCCCGCACTCACAAAGTCCAGGGAATTTGCCCTGAACAATGTGGGGGCACCTTGGCTAGTGCCAGGGTGCCCACACACTAAGTAACTTGTCACCCAACCTTCACCAGGTGAAGGTTAGACATATAGGTGACTTATAAGTTACTTATGCAGTGGAAAATGGCTGTGAAATAACGTGGACGTTTTTTCACGCAGGCTGCAGTGGCAGGCCTGTGTAAGAATTGTCTGAGCTCCCTATGGGTGGCAAAAGAAATTCTGCAGCCCATAGGGATCTCCTGGAACCCCAATACCCTTGGTACCTAAGTACCATATACAAGGGAATCATATGGGTGTACCAGTGTGCCAATTAGAATTGGTAAATTTAGTCACTAGCCTGCAGTGACAAATTTGGAAAGCAGAGAGAGCACAAACACTGAGGTTCTGGTTAGCATAGCCTCAGTGATACAGTTAGGCACCACACAGGGAACAGATACAGGGCACATAATATGAGCACTGGGGTCCTGCCTGGCAGGATCCCAGTGACACAAGGGCTAAAACAACATAGTGAAATATGGGGGTAACATGCCAGGCAAGACAGTACTTTCCTACAACCTGCCTAATGTACCTGCAACTTGTCAAGGGGGATCCATCCAACGAACCAGAGAGTGAACTCAATAACAATATGTCATTGTAAGGCCGAAAGGCAGGAAGTGTACAAAGAGCCTAGCAACCATACAGCACACAGTCCGCACAGAGACACCCCGCAGTTAGCATGCGGTCAGACAGAGTCACTACTCAGCCAGCACATAGGTTCAGCACACAAACCGTACATGGGTAGTCCGCAATCAGCACACAGTCAGGACATAGTCAGAACTCATCCAACACTCATTCTGTATTGGTCATGAAGGGATTAAAATAGAGACTCTCAGTTACCAGTTAAAGTGAAGACATATGTGATCATGTTAATGACAGAGCGCATGCTCCCTAAAATAATACTACAGATAAAACCACAATACAATTTAGCATAAGATCTACAATATGTCTTGCTAGTCCGAAAGGCAGAAAGTATGTATAGAGCCTAGCACAGATACAGCGCACAGTCTGCATACTTACTGCACACAAACAGCACGTAGTTAGCACAGGGCCAGCACACATTCACTACCCAGACAGCTCATAAGTTTAGCACACAAACAGTACATATATAGCCTGCAATCAGTACACGTTCAGGACATAGAGAGAGCTCAGTCAACACACAATCTGTACACCATCAGGGACCTTGGTCATGACTAAAAGGATTACGATAGAGACTTTCTGTTACTGTTTATCAGAGAGACATGTATGTCCCAGTTAATGAGAGAGCGAAAGCTCCTTTTTAAAGTCACTACAGATTACACCACAGTGCAGTTTAACATAAGATCTAGAATGTTTGCGTTTGAGAGAGAAAGTTAAACCAGGAAACAGTTCTAGGACCTAGAGCCCGAGCTGTAAACTTCAATATCAACTGATTTAAAACCTGATAACAACCAAGATAAGAAATTTTACAAAAAGAAGAAATCAACACCATTAAAAGGATACAGCAGAGATGCCCACAACAGAGCATTAATATTACACCTGATCTATATGAAAGTCACATAGAGGATATACATGTTGAAGGTCCTGGAACGATGTCTGTATCCATTCGAGATTCTGATTTGTTATCAAGAAAAGTTGATAACACAGCAGTCTTCGAAAATACTTTTGTTTTACCTTTAAACATACTCCAGAACTTCAAAGGACCCGAAAACAAGAAAGGAATTTCCATATCTGTAAGTCTTTTACGTATTGCCAGAAAGGCTTTCCGGCGTATTTCTCTCACGTAGTCTTGTGAGATGGAAATTATATGGTTCTGCCACATAATCTCTGCATCTGTGCCAAGATTTGTTCCATGTGCTAGTGACAAAGGGCCTGATTCTAACTTTGGAGGACGGTGTTAACCGTCCCAAAAGTGGCGGATATACCACCTACCGTATTACGAGTCCATTATATCCTATGGAACTCGTAATACGGTAGGTGGTATATCCGCCACTTTTGGGACGGTTTAACACCGTCCTCCAAAGTTAGAATCAAGCCCAAAGTGTTTTAAAGATCAGTGGCTGTGGACAGGACATGGACATTGGTCTAAAGGTCGGAACCCTATGAACTCGTTCAGTCTCAAAGTCTTTATAAAAGGTGATTTGGAGCACTTCAGGAATCCACAAAATTAGAATGTCAGGAACGTTGTTAAAAGAGATTATTGATAAGGGCAGGTAGGTACCAACACGTAGCAAAAGGTCACAAACTCCCACTAGGTACAGTCATGGCTTCAGTAAATTAAACCTGCTTCAACCCTTGGTAGCTTCGTCCATGAGCAGTTAGGCTTACTTAGGAGACAGGTGTGTAAAGCATTTAATATCAACAAAACAGAAAGGGCCTGATTTATGAAATGTTATTGCCGTCTTTGTGCCATTTTTTGATGCAAAAGCGTTGCAAACTTACAAAATGTTAATATATTTTGTAAGTTTGCAACACTTTTGTGTCAATAAATGATGCAAGGGCGGCGCTAACTTTTCATAAATCAGGATCTAAATGAGTAAAAGGAAACACACAATAGAACTCCAACACCAACTTATAAAAATAGGAAATATTTTTATCTTTAAAATGACACTACAATGACAAATATCCAATGTAGGGAACCTGAGATATCACTTTTTAAAGATTAAAAGTAAAAGTAGCACCTAGAAGCAAATTTTGCTTAAAGGTTGCACTTGACAGGGACAAAGTCCAGAGTTCAGGCCACCCCAATGTAACACTGTTACAGTTACATTTAGAAGTGTTTCTTGATTCAGGAAAGTGGTCCACAGCACCAGACAAGGGTTCGGAGGCTCTGGTTTGCCTCATGGGGTCTGGGACTACAATAACTGCTCCAAACATCTGCAAACATCTGGATCTTCTTCCAGAGGACATTGTTGGGTACTTGAAGTGGCCACAAACATGACCCAAGGTTCCAGTAGCACGGAGTTGCTCCTTGGGAGTTGGGACTACAATTCCCAAAATGCACCTGGTCAGAAACCTCACATGGCCAATGGATGCTGGTCTGCTCGGCTCTTTTTGCAGGACTTGATGCAAGGGATTCTGGTGAGATCCTTTGTGCCTGTAGCTTACAGGGAGTCCACCCCTGGAGTTGCAGAAGCAAGGCAAAGTCCTTTTCTTGGTGAAGCCCAGAGTGCACTGGTGCAATCCTTATGTGTGCAGTCCTTCAGGTGCCCACTAGGCATCAATGTAGTCCTTCTTCCCCTATATCTTCTTCAAGCAGGGATTTGAATTGTGGGTCAGCTCTGCCATATATATTTTTGCTCGTGGGTTGGGTATTAGGTGGTTTCTCTGTCCAATGGGGTGCAGGGTGACACCCTCTGGGGTGACTACTTCCTGTGAAGTGTGGCAAAAATGAATCCCAGAAAACAACATTTTCTTCATAAATGGGGAAAATTCATCCTTGGAGGTTAGATCCGGCTGAGTCCACCCACTGGCGAGGCCAAGTCACCATTAACAAACCCCTTTCAGTCCCTCTTATAATCTAATGATTAGGGCTCCCATCTGTCTGAAGGAGCAGGAAATGGGGGAGGTCCAGTTTCTCCACCAAGTGCTTTTCCCTCCTATGAAGACCAGTTTGGTTACTCTTCCCCCATCCTACACTGCTACCTTCTGCAGCAGTTCTCCTCTTACCAGCTGCTTCTTTTGTCTCAGCCTAGGCCACTTCACACCTCATTAAGGTAGCCTGTCTCAGGCTGCCAAAGGCTGACCAATCAGTAAGAGGCACTACAAGGCTGAATTTGGTTAACTTACAAAGTGTTCTAAAACTCTTTCCCGTGCTAGTTATATTAAATTTCACATTTGGAAGTTGTTGGATTTATTATAACATTTCATTTGGTACTGGACGTGGTATATTTAGTTACTCTGTATTGGAAATAAGACTTTATAATTTTAACATAAAGTCTCCCAATGATAACCTATAAAGCACATTGACTACAAAGGGGAAAACAAATGTGGCTGGTTTTCCCTCACCCGGGCTTATAAAACATCTTTTTAAAGTCCCTGCTTATATTTACACTGCACCAAACCCTTGGGGCGCCTAGGGCAGACCTTAGGGGTGATAAATATGCAAAAAATAAGGTAGTTTGAGACTTTGGAAGTAGTTTTAATTCCAAAGTCAAATTGCGTTTTATTTTTATCTTAAAATCAGCCAGCAAGGCAGCCCTGCCTTTACAATGACACTGGACACCATATCAGTGGACCTATGGGAGCACTGATTATACTGGAGTCCCTAAACCTATATGCCCTACCATGTACCTGGGACTTAAGGGCAGCTTGTCCTGTTTAGGCATAATTTACATGTACCATTTTAAACAGAGAACTGGCCCTGGGACTGGTTAGCAGTGCCAAGGGCACTTTCAGAGTCAGAAAAAGCAGTAAGTGAGGGACTTCTGCAATCAGCCCAGTGTTCCCCAGCCCAACCAGCAGAATTTTCAATGCCCTCAGGTAGACTAAATATGCATAGATTGCTCTTTTGGCTATGGTCTTCCTGTTGCGAATGATCCATTTTCAGTAAGAATAGAATCCGTTTCAGGATAGGAATTGGCTTAGCTTGAGTGTTGGTATAATTTTCAACTGAACGCATCCTAGTTTCAGCATTAAAGATTCAAATTGTTAAATCCTTTAAATCCTTGTGAATCCCCGCAACTTTGACCTGAAGTAAATCTGTGTTTGTTTTAGTACTTTGAGCTATATTGTGCACTGCATTCTATTTGAGGAGAATGGCTTCCAAGGTGGATGCAGACTCGGGCTGCCTTTTATTGGGGACTCTGGAACTGGAGGGGAGTGTTCGGAGGGCTTGAGATTGGCCTTGGCCTCTCTTTCCTTTATGTTGCTATCTCTGGAGTCTGACATTTTATAATAGGGAAATATGCAGATGTTTAGATTAGATTACCCTGATATGTGTGAGTTGGGGACTAGGTGTAGCAGGTTTACATGTTAAATGTTCACTCAAACTCCAGCAATTGGATACTGTTGGCTTTGACCAGACCGTGCCTGTAATGATGCTCTTCTAGAATAGTAATACAATTCAAGAACCACAATTAATTGATGCAATACAGTGAGATGGAGATATAGGATGGTAATGGGCAGAGTGCCAATATGCATGTGTAAGCCATAGCTAGAGAGTCTGTAGAATACGGGCCTGATGTCTCAGAGTAGGTAAGTAGTATCATATTAGCTCTCTAGGATAGGGTACTCCAGCTGTGTAACAGTAAAAAGTTTACCTGAATTTCAGCCTATTCAGCCAATGTGAAAATCACAGATCAATGAACAGTGTATATTTAGCTTATCTAAATCAATCAATCAATGTGTTTGTAAAGCACACCACTCACCCATGAGGGTCTCAAGCCGCTGATGGGGGGAACGTCTGGAATAATTATAGATCGCAAAGAGTACATACATTATTGTCTAATGCATTTTTCTTCTAGAGAAGGAACCTGGTCTCCTGCTTGCAAGTGGCCAGATTTTGTTTCCAGCACCTGCTCTCTATACCTCTCCCCTGCTCTTGGCAAACCAGGTGGAGAACTTGCAGTCATCCTCCAAAAAACAGAATCGACTGCACCATCTCCTTGGACTCAGTCACCAACCTCATGGAACACTTAAAAATACAACCTGGCAACAACACCATTCTAAAGGGTACCCTCACCTACCATCCAACAGGCTCCAGAGTGGAATTCTGCAACCACATTGCAGACTTCATTGCTCCCCTCTCCGTCAGATCAAGCAACCACATCCTCCTTGGAGATTTCAGCTTTCACTTGGAAGAAAACTCAGACTCCAACTACACTGCTTTTCTTGAAAGCCTCAGCAACCTCATGCTCACTCAGCTAGTTCATTGACCTACACACCCAGCTCGCTATATCCTTGACCCAATCTCTTCTTCCAACCACAGGTTCACTACTACCGAGATAACACTGCTTACATGGTCAGACCACTACATCATCCACTTCACAATACCCGCCCACTGAGTAACTCCTCCAAAAATCCCAGCACACCATCACAACATTGGGGTTCAGTATTCAAAGAATGGACCAAGACTCTACTGGAACAACACCCCCCCCAGCCACACCAGATACTTAAATGGCAACACTAAAATCTTCAATGACTGCATAATTGACTGCACCAACCACAATCCCCACCCCCCATATCAGCAACAAAAACAACATCAAATATCCCAGCTGGTACACTAAAAACCTCAGCGATTCTAAACTCTGCTGCAAACAACTCAAAAGAATATGGAGACTTAACAAGACTTGCGTACAAAGCCACTCTTAATCTGTACCACAAACAACTACTTGACACAAATAAAAGAGCCCTAACCCTCTAACTCAAAGCCAGCTCTAACAACAGCAAAGAACTCTTTACCATCGTCGAGGAGATCTCCAATCCCACAGCAGCCAACAGTGATATCACCCCATCCCAAAAACTCTGTCATAGACTTTCAAACTTTTTTTACCAGTATACCACCATGATCTGGAACAAATTCAACCCTCAGCCCACCTACAGGAGCCTCATAGACCAGCCGGACTCTGCCACCACCACCAAAATGAAGATCAGCAACTTGGCACTCCTTTTGAACAAAGACACCACCACCTTTTAGAAAACAATCCACTCATAAGCCCCCTCATACCCTGGCCTCCATTTCATCTACAACCTATGAAGCACCAGCATCTCCCCTGCTCTCACCACAGTCATCAACTCCTCCCTAACCACCACCACCTTTCTTGAAAAATTGGAAAATGCAGAAGTCAGTGCCCTGTTAAAGAAACCATCAGCAGACCCCAATACCTCGGGAACTACAGACCCATCTCACACCTACCTTTCCCAGCCAAAGTTACAGAAAGAACCATCAACATTCAACTCCCTGGCCATCAAGAGTGCCACCAACTCCTCAACAAATCTCAATCAGACACTGTTATATTGCACTGCATCAACATCATCTCATACCCAGATGATACTCATCTCATACTCTCCCCAATAGACAGATCCAATGGCATGAAAACTAACTTCGCCCACAGCGTGAGCAACGTTGCATCATGGATAAGGAGCAACATCCTCCAGCTTTTTTTAGACAAAACCAAAATCTTGATTTTCAGAAACAGCCACTCCCCCTGGGATGCATCATGATGGCCATCTGAAATGGGCCCTTCACTTGTGCCTACCTCTCATGCCAAGGACCTCTGGCTCATCCTAGAGACCATTCTTACCATTAACAAACAGATCAATATCATCTCCTTATCATGCTTCCGCATCTGGTATATGCTACACAAGATTTTCTAATGGATCCTGTTATCCGATAAAGTTTCAGTTCAATGAAACAAAGAGAACTAAATGTAGTTTTTATTGGTTTATTGCACTTCACTTGTGCCTATATTTATTAGATAGTTCTTGGCTAAATCCCTCCCTTTGATAGGATTTCTTTAGCCATTGTCAGGGGTTTTCTAGTTCCTCTGGTTGATTTTTCCTGACATTTCCCCTCTTTTCTTGTTCCAGGCATTACTGGGTCCTCCCTAGGTCAGTTCTTTTTCTATTTGAGTGTCTTTATTTATCGTTCGTCTTACTTATTCCTGATTGCTGTATGTTTGTTTGTCTTCTTAATCACTCTTTTAAAAAAATACATTTCTGTCTATTCTGCTTCTTCCCTTCCTTCCAAATATTGATACCTGATAGTGTTGGCATTTCATCTATTCTAATATTAATATTTTCCTGTGTTTTGCTTTCTTTTCTCAATTAGATGTATTTTGATGCCTCGTTAGGCACATACTCATCACAAACAAAAAAAACAAACCATAAAAAACCATTCCATAATTGCCAAGAGAAAAGTTTCCTTTTTTATTTGGTGCCTCAGAATTTGCTTTTGCCTACTGATCTGCATCTTCCCCAGCCCGTCCCTTTGTCACCCACCAAACCCACATCTTTTCATACTGGGTAAGCCACGCTCCTCCTTGTGCGTGGCAGATCTTGGAGCCTCTCCAGCAGGGTTTACCCACAAATGCTGCTGGGAAATCGGCTGCTGGTCTGGTGGTAGCTCATTGGTTCTTTGTAGTGCAGCTTTAAGTGTTGACTGTTTCTTCATTTCCAAATGGATGATCTCTTTCCCTTTTTCCTTGCAGCTTCACTGTGCTGTTTTTCAGTGGTCCCTCACGCCATTGCTCCTGGTTACAGCACTTCTCAGGCTGTGGGTCGATTACATACCCCTCCTTACTTTGCAGGTCCCTTTTATCCCTGTGCACCTCCTTCTGTCCTTCTAGTTTCACTGTTCCAAACCCCTACTCACAGCTGTTAATTTGTTCTCTCTTTTTCTGACATCTCCAACTGTCTGCAAAAAAAGAGTCCTTCTTTTATTTTGATCTCCTTGCTTTCAGTTTCTGCCGTCCATTTATATTTTAAGCTGTCCTTCTGTTCTTTTTTTTTCAGATGTTAGGGCCGCCGTGGACCCTTAGAGGATTTCTGCTAATATTGTGCTTTCTATTTCTTTATTTGGGGCCTTGTCTTTGTGACAGATCCATATAAACACCAGATGAATGGTCATCTAGGCTCTGATCACAATCATACATGACTACGGAAACGCCTTCTACACCAGAACCCCAGCCCTTAGTCTTCCAAGTCACCCAAAACACTGTCACAAGACTAATTTCGGACATTCCATGAACATTCACATCTCACTGCACCTAAACTCACTTACTAGGCTCCCAGTACAGGAAATATGTGAATCCAAGCTGCTCACACACATCTACAAGCCCTCAAACAAAATCAGACCAGCATACCTCAACCACCGCCTCAACTTTGACCAATCCACCAGGCATCTTTTGTCACCTTCCCAGACTACTGCACGCACCCCTAACAACAAAAACACTAGATGCAGGGGTTAAACTGTCTTACACATAATCAGCATAGCCTGGAATGATCTCCAGCTATACCTCAGAATCCTCCCCCATTGACTTCCAAAAGAAGCTCTTCCAGAAAAACTGTTATAGTTCATGCATCCACCATTCTCAGCTTCTCCCCCTGATCAGGGCCTGGAAGCCCTCACGCATAATTAGACAGGCTTTGCAAATCCACATAACATAACATAACATGACATAACATAACATAACACAACACAACACAACAAACATAACAACGTAACATAACATAACATACATAACATAACATATACAGACAATTCATACTGCTTATTTCTGCACTATTTCTATGCCTCATTTACATTGAGTACCTCTACTCACATTTCTTTAGGTTTTTTTAAATGCATTTTATTTGTTATTTTGTTTTTTGGAACACATTCAGGCGACAATCAAGACATGGAGCACCATAGACAACTTCACAATATTATATTCAGTATTGTGAGCTTCCAGTGTTTTTATCTTATTGCCGTGAAGCATTGCAGCAAAGGTAAACCTGATGAATGCATTGATTATAAGTCCATAGAACAGTCTAATGTACCCTGTGTCTTAACTCTCCCCCATTTCTAGCACAACAGTGCTGCTTCCAGTGTATTATAAAAAGGGAGAAGAAAAATAAATAGTGTGGGTAGGCAGGAGAAAGGGAGGGATGGGGGAGGGAGAGGAGCTGGTCTGGGTGTAGTTTGCATCTCTAATTTATGATCTCTAAGGGAAATGTGAGGTGTCTGGCAGTGTCTTACCCCGAATAATAAGTCATCTGTCAGAAAATCGAGGTATCTGAGGTCTCCATTCCAGGAGGGACTGCTTCATTGTTTCTCTGTATTATATTTCAGCGGTTTGTGATTTTAACGATGCTAGTAAGGTGTCCCATTGCAGATAGATATGCATTTTACGGATGCCACAGAATATTTCTCTCCAAAGTGTATGACTTTTGGCTGCTCCCCGGTGATCTAAGAAGAAAGGTGGCTATGCTTTCAGGTTTGCACTTCCTATATGTGTATATATTATATAAGGGAAGTAGTGTTTAAAGATCGCAGATAGTACTCAAAGGGTGCCCTGCTGGTACAACACCCAACCACCTCGGGTGCGGTTGTGCTGATTGAAGGTCCAATCAACACTTGAAATTTTATTACTGAATTACCAAGGCACACCAAAATAGTCCATAGAATTCATACCGTAGCAGAGTGCATCAATCAAAGTTCTGAACACCTATCTGTGAACAGCTGGAATGTATTTATCCAAGTAACGGTAAATCCAAAGAACAACAGCCGACGTGTTTCGTCATGAAGACTTTCTCAAGGCTGCAAGATGAATATGCAAAAAGAGTAAAAGTAAGATGGAATGACAGTAACAGGGAATCATGATTGTTGTTTTAGTTTTCATCACAAACCTTGTAAAGTTTCCAATCGTGTGAACAAATTTTGAAAAAAGAGAGAGGGAGAAAGTACAAGCCTACCTCGAAAGTATTGGTTTATAATCACATGAGAAGACAGCACATAGTTGTTGTGTCATACTTGTGCACAGTAACATGTCATGCTTGTGCACGTTAATGCTGAACAAGAGATTATAAAGATCCTGTGCACATTCAAAATAAGCAGTGGTGTCTCAACTCTATAAGGCCGTAATACCTGTATGTCACCGAAAAGCAAGAATGAGTGATGTTGGTCATAAGCAAAACACACCCCTCCCTAATAGTAAGTGTGAAGTCCTGATGGTGTAAACCCGGTAAAGTCAAGTCAGAAGATGTATTATATATGAAAAAGGGACATACCGCAAGGTCATAAGAGCAAGATCCCAAAAATAAGGTGAAGTTCATGCTAGCAAGATGGTGTTTATAGTAGGCTGTCTTGCCAGATAGTGAGGGGTTAAAAAATGTTCAATGCAGACATGGTCATGATAAACCTACAGCAAAACAAAATACCCACAATAAGTAGGGCGAATGTGGCTACAACAATACAGTCATCCCTTGTCGCAGATGATTAGAGCATCTAGCATTTTCCCTGGGTATAGGGACACATAAATTAAGGTGTCCTAAACCGAAAAGTACGGCCAAAACAGTCATCCACACCTACTATAAGAGAGTCCCATATGTTACTGTCCCCAGTAAACCCAATCTTGTCTATCATAAATGAATCCAAAGTTATAGGTATAGCCAAAAACATAAGTCATAATTAAAGCCTCAGTATTGCTAGGAGGTTCACACAGTGAAAAAGTGTTAGAAGTGCCTCCATTTGAAGTGACCTAGTACATGCCCATTAAACGATAAAATCGTGAACCATAAATAAGTCCAACTAAAAGGAATTGTCCAACACGAGCATTACAAGCATATGGCGTTTGAGATGCCTGTTGAAAAATGACCGACTCGCAAGTAAAATAGCGCCAGGAAAAGAGAACAGTGGGAGAGGTGTTAACGCGTCCCATTATGATAAATTATTACACATTGGGACTCGTTTTAGGTCAATTAATATTTTGACCCTGTTGAGAGACACCTTAGGACGAGATAACTAATCACCATGTCAATCAACACGTCAATAATATCGTCAATATTTATTACTACAACGCATTTCACCTTACTCAATCACATGTAATTGAACTTAAGACACCACCATGACCTTTCAGTCATGAATAACCACACCAGTTTAGTATGAATTTTTGTGATATTTATTCCCTATTGGTTACAATTCTACTAATAAGTTTATTAGTCTCAATACCAGAAACCACACTAGCATAGTCACAATATGGCAACTCTGATAAGATTTCATCAAAGCAAGAATCACAAACATCAGAACATAACAAGGCGTGAACATAGATTATCCTTAGCCGACTATCGTCAACAAAGTATTGATTTAGTAATTTGTCTATTTGCGTCAGTTTGGTGAACCCCTCTCAACTAACCTCTAATTAGCATTGGCATGTTGGGCTTCATGCAAAATAATTGAGAACACCAATTTGGAAAACATCTAACTAAGGTCCCTGTCAAAAGAAAAGCAATTGGTACCTAGAAAGGAAAAGCAAACAGACAATCACAATTTCATTGTCATTAGTTACCCTCCAAGTTTGCGTCAGCACTCAGGTTCGGTCTTCGTCTTGAGGACATCAGTTGATTCGCCATCAGTCAGGAACTCAGCTCTCAGGAAAAGGGGGCACTTGCCTCATAAGGAGGTAAAGTGTAAATGGGCAAACTAAGGACAAAGACAGTTCTAAGCTAAAATTATCAAGTCACTAGTCAAAGTGACAAAGTGTCTGGATCATAGTATTTCGCATCAGCATCTCCTCTAATCTCTCTCTTATCCCTCCTGTTCTGATTTACTTCCTGGTGTCAAGGGTTTTTATCCCCTTTTGGTTGTACATTCCCCTAAAATCTGGTTGGACAAGGGTTGCACCCCACTATCTTTAACCAATTACATTTTCATTAGGTCATTGAATTTGTCACCCCATAGCAGTTCTCAGGCATTTTATTGGTCCAAATGATTGACGTCTTTAGAGGTAGAATGTCCGGTATGATTTCATCCTTTTGTAATGCTTTTGCGCATCTTCAGTCAGTAGCTCCATTGTCTGTACCGGTTTGGGCAACCTTGTGCTTAACATTAATCTACACTGTTGCATTCAGTTAATACATTTCTACAAGCGCAGTGAACTTCATGAGAACGGATCTACTATAGTTACATTCAGCTTCTAGTTTGAAGGAAAAAACAAGCGTTCATGTCCTTTAGCAAGTCAGCACACTGCACGTTTAGAAAAACACATTTAATGTGAGAGTCAGGCAGCTGGGCCTGGACTCATGCTAACTAAAGCCTAAAAGATTTATTAGCAAACTCTTCCATATGCCTTTTATTATTAGTGTAAAATCATATCATAACATATCATTTCAACATTATTAGTCAGTTTTAGTAGTCCCCGTATATATTTTCGGCCACTCACCGTTGGCACATTTCAAATGCACGTTTTAGCAAAACATATTAGTACAGTGTCTATGCGACATTATTGCACATTAGTTCATAAGCATTTCATGTTAATATTAATTATATAAGCTACACTCTCTCAGAGGCAAGAGGTGATTTATATTATGATCTGAAGTTGCCGGCAACGCTGAATTCGGGGGGGGAATGGCACACCGTTATTTGAAACCCCTGGGGCAGGAAAATGAATCGTAGACAGTCAACATGGAGGTATCGCATATATAACATGAAGCATCATCAGCAAAGTCAAGAAGTTACAAAAAAAACCCGTAAGGATGAGAAACGAAAGGACTTACCAAAGAAAGTTGGTGCTGCTTACTGAGAAAAAATGTAATTGTGGTCGTGCGGGAGACGCCATTGTGCACATTGTAATTATATGCACCATGGTGATAGAAAAAGGACTTAGGCTAGCAAACAGACCTGTGTAGTCCGGTTCATGAGGGCAGAGGCACCATATTGTAACATGTCCAATCACATGCAGGGCTATAATTATGAGTCAAGGGTCATACAATTAGTTAATGTGCAGCAACTATCTCATGTGTAATGGACCAAATAACAAACAGGTGCCCATGTTACTCGTAATTCATATCAACACTGCTCCCCAGTGATCCACCTCTTTATGCCAACTGTTTACAGTGGGGCCCATAGGAGAGTTCCACGGTTTCGTTCTTTGTCTCTTGGCTAACAGTAAAGCCAGATACACAAAGCAAGAGAGGGTTTTAGAGGATCTGGGAGAGGTAAAAGTCCAAATGTACAGTGTTTCAGTGTGTATCAGTGTGGAGCATCTGCAAGATCTGCCAATGTGGTATGTTTACCCACCCAGGAGGTCTGTAGGCAAGGGCAGGACCAGAGCATATGTATGAGATCAGCAGGGCTGGTATATTATCTGGAACAGTCTGGTGATGCTACAGAATATATACTTTGTAATGTTTGTGACATATAATATGCCCTATGTAATACGGAGAGCAGTATATATTTTAAACCTGAGTTGCGTGCTATTTTGCTGGGTTATTCTAGCATGAAACACCATTCCTTGTCATTCAAGACCCAAGCTATGTCTTCCTCCCACAGAGTCGTAAGGATTGCCAGTGATATGTATGAGTGTACTCACATGCTCTTGTACAGCCAATTGACCAGGTGCCTGCCTGTTCCCATCTCATATATAGCCTGAACCAGTGAATGCGTTTGTGGTTCATTTCAGAGTAGTGTTTGCATCATGCCCTGCTCTAAGACCCGCAATGTGTAGTTTATTTCTGTCAGTCGGAGGACTGCCAGACAGTACCTGGCTTTTCTTTACTTCATTAAGACTATGGGGGTCATTCCTACATTGGCGGGCGGCGGGCACCGCCCGCCAAGCGGGAACCGCCAATTGGCCGCTCTGCGGTCAAAAGACCGCAGAGGCCATTCAGACTTTCCCGCTTGGCCGGCGGGCGCCCGCCGGCCCAGCGGGAAAGGCCCTGCAACATTGAAGCCGGCTCCGAATGGAGCCTGGCGGTGTTGCAGGGGTGCGACGGGTGCAGTTGCACCCGTCGCGATTTTCAGCAGACAGTGAAAATCATGCTGGGACCCTGTTAGGGGGCCCCTGCACTGCCCATGCCATTGGCATGGGCAGTGCAGGGGCCCCCAGGGGCCCCACAACACCCGTTCCCGCCATCCTGTTTCTGGCGGTGAAAACCGCCAGAAACAGTCTGGCGGGAAGGGGGTCGGAATCCCCAAGCAGCGCCGCCATAGAGGATTCTCCCAGCCGTGGGTAATCCGGCTGGAAACCGCCGGACCCGGCTGGGCGACCGCGGCTTTACATCCGTGGTCGGAATGCCAGATGAAGCACCGCCAGCCTGTTGGTGGTGCTTCCGGCGACCTCCACCCTGGCGGTCTGGAATGAGGGCCTATATCTATATTTTATTATATATGATAAGCAAACAAGATATTATTTCACCATCTTCACACTATAGTATTTTTGATCATCCCCTTGTGTAACGTAGAATACATCTAACATGACACCCATCAGCTGCAATGTAGGCCCTCATTATGAACATGGTGGAATACCCGCTGTGTTCATACAGGCGGTCTGAACACAGACCGCCAGCCTGTTGAGGACCCCGCCGGCCCAATAAAGAATATTCTCCAGGGCCGGCAGGCAGAAACGGTGTTTCTGCCCGCCGGGCCAGCGGAATGCTGGGCCTGGACATTGCCGAGTGATCCACATGGAGCCGTCGTCAATGCCGCAGTGTGGCGGGTGCAGCAGCACCCGCCGCGCATATCACTGCCCATAAATCAGGCAGTGACCAGCGCGATGGGGCTGTGCACGGGGGCCCCGGAGCACCCCTTTTGCCAGCCTTTCCCTGGCTGGTGAAACCGCCAGGGGATGGCTGGCAGAACATGGGTTCTTTATCCAGAGGGCAGCACTGCTTGAAGCGCTGCCCTGTCAGATAGAGAACTCCACCATCCTCGGGCTGCCTGGCAGCGCTAGCCTACCGGTGGTGGAGGGCCGCTTGTGGGGGTCCCCCCTGTGTTTATAATATGGAGGTCCAGACCGCCATGCCGGTGGCGGTCTGGACCGCCGTGTTCATAATGAGGCCCATTGTTTTTGTTGTAATACAATGCAACCTAAGATTGAAACTTGACAACGGGTGTGGCAATAAACCTTTCACCACACACTTTCTCTGTGATCAACTTACCTTATTTTCTAAACAGATATAAATGTGGATCATTTATTAAGTACCATTGGTTATATGTCTTACAGTATTGTTATTCAACTCTGCTTTTTAATTATTTTTTTAGTGTATCATGCTTTAACTTCAGAAAACCAGGCCTTTTTTTATGTACTCTTACAGAAGGAACACAGTACCTTTCCTCTGGTATTTCAAATATGGCTTTCTTGCTGTATTATATATTTGGCATTGGGCGCCTTTGCTTGTATTATGGTCAATACTTATGTTTTTGATTGATGTAATGAAACCTGTTTTAAGTTAATAGAATTTTCCTCTTTAGCTTTATATTTATGTCTTTTTTTGGACTTTACCCATTACTATGCAGTGTGCAAGCTCCTATCTGCGGCCCCCTTCGGCCATCTGGTCTCACATGTGAAGAGCCAGCCGAATATCCTTTGGCATAATAGGGATTCTCTTGGTGTGGATGGTGCACAGGTTGGTGTCTTCAAAGAGCCCAACCAGGTAGGCCTTGTTGGCCTCATTCAGGGCCATGACTGCAGAGATTTGGAAGCACAGATTGGCATTGAAGCCCTGTGCCATTTTCCACATCTTGACTTTGCAGGTGGCAAGGGGGCTCTTCTAGAGCCAGCCCTTTGTGAGGCACTTCCCCCCCGGTGAACTTGAAGACCACCTGCTTGGTATGGGCTATAGCAATAGAATAGGCCATCACTATATAATGTAGAAGATTGAATGGACAGATCGTCAAAAAACTTGTTTAATTTGATAAACTGAAGCTCTAAATATGGTAAAACTACACAAGATCAATGTGGCAACCATGTGGTATGGTTGTGCAAGGGGAGATTAGAATACATATAAATAATGGTCCAATATTTTGATTGAGCCATACAAACGTTAACACAAAGCACCAATTTGCATTGCACCAGTGATTACCACTTCACGAAGCAAAAAGTGGCCCTAGGTCAAAATATAATTTCAATACTATTTGTTTTACAGTTACGTATCAGGGCTTTTGTGTGAAAAGGCAAAACACCACTCACCTACAGTATATTTTTATTTGCCACCCCAGATATATGTACTTATTATTCCACTTATTTTCTCATATTCATTTAAACATATGTCTTACCTTTGTGCTTTTTTGGTAAATTTGCACAGTCTCAGTACATAATGCTAAACTCTTTCAGCAATTACCACCCCCCATGAACATATACATCTTTCATCTTTTATGTTGAGAATCATTTCCTTTTTGAAGAAATAATGTATTCACCAGCTTTGACAGCATTTGCAAGTATATTTTCAGTCATACCCATATAACAATTTAATTAGTGACAGACATTATGAAATAAAATATCTGGTAGGCAGATTGGCTCTAAATAAAAAAAAAACACTTGTTTCTTGCTTCATAACATTATTAACTCACTGTGACTTTGAAGACCTAATCTGATTAAAGGAAGTAATAGGCAGTGAGAGCCAAGGCCTGCGCACCTGCTCAGGGTCTAACTGCAGCGCAGATTAAAGCACATAAGGACAACTTGCAACTCCTCTGTGCTCCACATCCATTTGGAACTCCAACTCCAGGAATAAGCACATAGGACAGACCACTGCACTGTTGTGCATTGACTTGTTGTGCACAACAGAACGTGTCCCAGCAAATCCCAATGCTTCTTTAGTGCTGTTTTCACTTGAGAGAAGCTTTGTGATTGGCAAGGGCATGTTAACAAAACTGCTTCATTGCTTCATTGGAGACTGAGGGCTGCGATCATAGCCCTACACATGCATGTCAGGCTGGTCATTAAAAAGGCATCAGTCGAATTGACACACGCACTTCAATCACACAGCATCATTACCACAAATAACTATATGATTATCACACCCCTTCTCCTTCACTACAATAGCCTAGCCCCAACACTATCCTAATTAAACCTAAATGAATGAAGGTGATTTGAAGTGGTGGGTTACCGCTCCTATGCCCCTACTAGTGAACCACTCCTGTCAACTGGATGTTGGAAAACGATCTGAAATCCTGTGTGGAGGTGGAGGCCTCATTGATTTATTGGGAATCAATCTCTTCTGTAGTGACTGTGGCCCTCATTCTGACCCTGGCGGTCGGTGATAAAGCGGCGGCCAAGCCGCCAACAGGCCGGCGGTCTAAAATATGCAATTCTGACCCTGGCGTGAACCGCCAACACAGCCCGCCAACTTAACACTCCGCCCGCCACAGCGGTACAAACAAACAGCGCGGCGGTTCCCGCCAACAGCCAGGCGGCAGACAATGTACCGCCCACCCTATTACGACCCACCAATCTGCCACCTTTTCCGGGGCGGGAGCACCGCCGATAAGAACACAGCGGAAACAGACTACGAACGGGAAAACGCTCACCTCTACGCACTCCACGCGAGATTCCGGCAGTATGGAACCAGAGTTGCAGGTCATCCCCGCACTCCTATTCCTGCTCATATACCAGGAGCACGCCCGGCGGCGCGAAAGACATCGGTGAGTACTGCACCTACGACACAGGGGAGGGAAAAGATTACCGGCACACACCCACCCACCCACACCCACTACAACACACACATGAATGCATTCCCACAGATCACTGTCACAACCCACAAACCACCCCCCTCCGAAATAATGCAAAGACCAAAAGAAGAGATCATAAACGGGCAGATATATTGAAATATGGACACCAGTAATCCCAATAAATAAATAAACTATGTACAAAATATATACAGCTACTAAATGTAGTCCAACCACTGTCCGTGGATCACAGGGGTCCTGTGCAAAGGGGCAAGGCCCAGTCCCACGACAAGAACTCCACGGAGAGAACACTGCAGGGGCATCAGAAAGAAAATAGGACAGGCACCTCAGGGGGAAGGGAAGGGGGGGCACCTCAGCCACTTGAGTACACGACGCCAGATCCACGAGGGGACTCCATGACCACTGGCCCATCCTGGGGAGAGCAAAGCCACAGTCCAAACAGTCCATACAGTGGGTGGCCTGCCCACTGGGCCATCCTGGGGAGAGCAAAGCCACAGTCCATACAGTCCATACAGTGGGTGGCCTGCCCACTGGGCCATCCTGGGGAGAGCAAAGCCACAGTCCAAACAGTCCATACAGTGGGTGGCCTGCCCACTGGGCCATCCTGGGGAGAGCAAAGCCACAGTCCATACAGTCCATACAGTGGGTGGCCTGCCCACTGGGCCATCCTGGGGAGAGCAAAGCCACAGTCCATACAGTCCATACAGTGGGTGGCCTGCCCACTGGGCCATCCTGGGGAGAGCAAAGCCACAGTCCAAACAGTCCATACAGTGGGTGGCCTGCCCACTGGGCCATCCTGGGGAGAGCAAAGCCACAGTCCATACGGTCCATACAGTGGGTGGCCTGCCCACTGGGCCATCCTGGGGAGAGCAAAGCCACAGTCCATACGGTCCATACAGTGGGTCCCCTGCCCACTGGGCCATCCTGGGGAGAGCAAAGCCACAGTCCATACGGTCCATACAGTGGGTGGCCTGCCCACTGGGCCATCCTGGGGAGAGCAAAGCCACAGTCCAAACGGTCCATACAGTGGGTGGCCTGCCCACTGGGCCATCCTGGGGAGAGCAAAGCCACAGTCCATACAGTCCATACAGTGGGTGGCCTGCCCACTGGGCCATCCTGGGGAGAGCAAAGCCACAGTCCATACAGTCCATACAGTGGGTGGCCTGCCCACTGGGCCATCCTGGGGAGAGCAAAGCCACAGTCCATACAGTCCATAACAGACCCCACTGCCACTGGAGGAGGCAAGTTGGCCAGAGGACATCCTGCAGCCCTGCCCGAGATAGATCCTGCCCTGCCACGTCTGCCAAAGGGCCAGCGGTTCTTGCCTTGAAGGGCCCAGTTCAGCGGTTCCTGAGACGGCGGGGCCCAGTTCAGCGGTCCTTGCCCTGAAGGGCCCAGTTAAGCGGTTCTTGAGACGGCGGGGCCCAGCGGAGCGGTGCGTGAGACGGCGGGGCCCAGTTCAGCGGTTCTTGAGACGGCGGGGCCCAGCGGAGCGGTGCGTGAGACGGCGGGGCCCAGTTCAGCGGTCCTTGCCCTGAAGGGCCCAGTTAAGCGGTTCTTGAGACGGCGGGGCCCAGCGGAGCGGTGTGTGAGACGGCGGGGCCCAGTTCAGCGGTTCTTGAGACGGCGGGGCCCAGCGGAGCGGTGCTTGAGACGGCGGGGCCCAGTTCAGCGGTTCTTGAGACGGCGGGGCCCAGTTCAGCGCTCCTTGCCTTGAAGGGCCCAGTTCAGCGGTTCTTGAGACGGCGGGGCCCAGTTCAGCGGTCCTTGCCTTGAAGGGCCCAGTTCAGCGGTTCTTGAGACGGCGGACGGTCTATGGCCAACTGCTAATTGCCTGGTGGTGCCCTCCTGGGCAGCGGGGATGGTGCTCCTTCACTGCCCACCGGGGCTGTGGGTGGTGGGGCCCTCCTGGCCAGCTGGGCTGGGTCCTCCCTGGGCAGCGGCTATGGGGGTGGTGGGCTCTCCCGGGGCAGCTGTGCCGGTTCCTCCCGGGGCAGCGTCTATGGGGGTTGTGGGCTCCTCCTGGGCAGCAGGCCTGCTGCCTGACCTCTCTGACTTGTTGCCCTTGCCCTCCTTAGTCGTGGGCCTGTGGCCCTTTCCTCCCTTTGGAGCTGTGGCTGGTGACTGTCTCTGGGTGGTGTCCGGGGGGGATGTAGAAGGCGGGCTCCTGCGGCGCCCCTTCCGCCTTCTGCTCCTCTTCCCAGGGGGTGGGCTGGCTGTCCCCTTGCTGCTGGGCGAAGATCCAGACATGCGGGCTGGCGGGCTCCAATACCCCTGCACCCTTGTCAAGGGGGCTGCAGGGCTGGTGGTGGCTGAGGTGCTCTTCTTACCCCGACGAGAAGGAGGGGGGGGCTCAGGGTCAGGAAAGAAGTTAGTAGTGGCGAGGAAGAGCTTCTTGGGACAATGGAGAGTGGTAGGTACAGTGGGAATGGGAGTGGAGGGAGAGGATGTGGTTGTAGGTGAGTCACGTTTGCTGTCTTTGGGTGCAGGTGCAGGAGGGATAGGCTGTCGTGAGGTGGATGGCTGTTGGGTGGGTGGGTGGCTGCGTTTGTGTGGTGTGGAAGAGGGGGTGACAGACACAGTGGGAGAGGACACAGGGGACGTGTAAATGGCAGTGGGGGTGGTGACTGCACGTGTGCGGACTGGAGTGGAGGGTGTGCTGGTGATGGAAACGCTGGCTGATGGTGAGGTGAATGGAGGTGTGAGTGTAGACGTCACAGGGAGGGAGGAGGGAGACGAGGAGGTGGGGGTCACAGAGGTGGTAGTGACTGTTGGCATGTCTGCATCGGAATGTTGCGTGTGTGAATGTCTGCGTGATCTGTGGTGCTTATGTTTGGATGAGCTTCTCTTGGGTGTTGAGGTGTGTGCAGGCTGGTCTGATGGTGTGGGTGGGACAGGCAGAGGAACAGGAGACTGGGAGGAGGGAGTTAGTAGAGGCAGGCAGGAGACCGGGACAATGGCTGCCGTTAGTGCTGAGGCCAGAGCCTGGAACGATCGCTGATGGGCAGCCTGACCCGAATGAATGCCCTCCAGGTACGCATTGCTGCGATGAACCTCCCTCTCCACCCCCTGGATGGCATTCAAAAGGGTAGTCTGCCCAACAATGAGCGTTCGGAGGAGGTCAATGACCTCCTCACTGAGGGCAGCGGGGGTAACAGGGGCAGGGCCTGAGGTGCCTGGGGCGAAGGAGATGCCCGGCTTCCTGGCAGAGCGGGCACGGGGCGAACGCTGAGGGGCTGCTGGGAGGGCGGAGATGGTGCGCTGGGTGGCGGCTGTACCTGTAATGGCGGGGGGCACGGATGGTGCCACCCCCGCAAGGGAGCCCCCTTCCGAGGACGTGTCCGTGTCGCTGCAGGGTCCAGTCGTCCCCGTCGTGGAGCTCCCCTCGCCCTCCGTCTCACTGGTCCAGTCTGACTCTGTGGCATGGCCCTCCTGGGCCATGTGAGATGCAGCTCCCTCCTGCCCCGATGCCACTTCTCCTCCGCCTGATGATGCTGATGCACACAAGCACAGAAAGACAAGCAAAAAGGGGGGGGGAGAGAGAAATAAAGGGATATTGAGTACATGGATCTCCGGTACAGTTAGCGGACATGACAGACACAGATGCCCCCTGCACTAAGTTGCGCACTTGGGGTCCGCTACGCATTCCGTGGAACATGCCCTACACGCCTAGAGTTGACAACTGCACCCATGGATGACACGGCCCAGGGATGGCTGTACTGACAAACTACTGAGGGTGGTGGCTGGGGACACAGGGGCTTACGGGGGTGCCCAGCCTACAGATATCGCCCTGGCCTAGGGGGACCCCCAGCCCTCCTCCCCCAACCAGACACCTCCACTGCGCGACAACAGAGTAGATAATGCTTGTACTCACCCCCTTGTGTCTGCTGTGCTGCCCTCACGCGCCCATCCAATTCAGGGTAGGCCACCGCCAGGATCCGGAACATCAGGGGGCTCAGTTGACGGCAGGCACCCCGCCTACGTTGGGAGGCCATCCCCAGCAGAGACTCGGCGGTCTTCTTGGTCCCGCGGCGGATGTCCTCCCACCTCTTGCGGCAGTGGGTGCCCCGTCGATGGTGGACCCCCAGGGTCCGGACTTCCTTGGCGATGGCACGCCAAATCCCGATCTTCTCATGGGCGCGGACCTATGTGACACGTACAGGGAGGGAGAAATACCACAATCAAGTTTCTCAGCATTTTCCTTTCCAGTGGCCCAACGCCCCCCATCCCCGCCAGGCCCCCCGCCATGCCCCCCGCCAGGCCCAACATGCCCCCCATCCCCGCCAGGCCCCCCGCCAGGCCCCCCGCCAGGCCCAACATGCCCCCCATCCCCGCCAGGCCCCCCGCCATGCCCCCCGCCAGGCCCAACATGCCCCCCATCCCCGCCAGGCCCCCCGCCAGGCCCAACATGCCCCCCATCCCCGCCAGGCCCCCCGCCATGCCCCCCGCCAGGCCCAACATGCCCCCCATCCCCGCCAGGCCCCCCGCCAGGCCCAACATGCCCCCCATCCCCGCCCGGCCCCCCGCCAGGCCCCCAAGCCAGCCAGTGGCCCCAAATCCATATTGAATTAAACTCACTTGTTGGTCTGGAGGACCGTAGAGTAGCGCATACTGGGGGAGGACCCCATCCACAAGTTTCTCCAACTCCTCTCCAGTGAAGGCAGGGGCCCTTTCCCCAGGCGCAGCAGCCATTGTCCCTTCCAGACCGAGGTCACAGCAACACTTGCAGTATAGGTCCTCTCCTGTGAAAGTTCAAGTCGCAAGTGGATAAGTAGATAGAAAATGGCGGTGACGTCCGCGGCGGTGCGTACCGCGGCGGTGTGTCCCGCCACCGCCGGCGCCCTTCGCCATTGGCTCCTGAAACCCATAGGCTTCAATGTTAACCAATGCGGCTTTGCGCCGCGGTCTTCGCCCGCCGCCCGCCGCGGTGTGCCACGCCAGCGCATTGACCTCACATCCCATTGTCACACTTCACAGGTCAGGCAGCCGCCATTTCCAGGGCCCACATGGCTCAATTTCAACTGCGTCACACAGGCCTAGGCCTTGCATAGCCACTCAGACACGCCATTCACTGCATAGAGAATTGTATACTGTGCTAGCTGTGAGTACGTACCTGTGGGTTGCTTGACTGTGTGCTCCATGTTGTCCTTCCTAGGCACCGTCCGCTGGGTTGGGCGAGGAGACGGATGAATCCTCCCGTGTACCGACCGCTGGTGGACCTGTCGACAATGGAAGAACGCCACATTATCCTGACCTACCGTCTTAACCGTGCCACTATCCATGAACTGTGTGCCCAGCTGGAGCCCGACCTGATGTCCCCCATCCGCCAACCCACAGGGATTCCCCCTCTGGTGCAGGTCATGTCAGTACTCCATTTCTTGGCAAGTGGGTCATTTCAGACAACCGTGGGAATTGCTTCTGGGATGTCTCAGCCCATGTTTTCGAAGGTGTTATCCAGAGTGTTGTCTGCCCTGATGAAATCCGTGAGGAGCTACATCATTTTCCCTGAGGTGGGCGAATTGGCTACAGTGAAGGGTGATTTCTACGCCCTTGGACATATTCCCAACGTAATTGGTGCGATTGATGGGACCCATGTGGCTTTGGTTCCCCCAAGAGACAGGGAGCAGGTGTACAGGAACAGAAAAAATTACCATTCAATGAACATCCAGGTGGTGTGTTTGGCTGACCAGTACATCTCGCATGTAAATGCCAAATTCCCAGGGTCAGTGCATGACGCCTACATCCTCAGGAATAGCAGCATCCCTTACGTGATGGAACAGCTACAGAGACACCGTGTATGGCTAGTGGGGGACTCTGGGTACCCCAACCTGTCGTGGCTACTGACCCCAGTAAGGAATCCCCGGACCAGGGCAGAGGAACGGTACAATGAGGCCCATGGGCGTACTAGGAGGGTGATCGAACGCACCTTTGGCCTCCTAAAGGCCAGGTTTCGGTGCCTGCATATGACAGGTGGATCCCTAATGTACTCACCTAAGAAGGTGTGTCACATCATCGTGGCCTGCTGCATGCTTCACAACCTGGCTTTGCGCCGCCAGGTGCCTTTCCTGCAGGAGGATGGTCGAGACGGTGGTGTTGTGGCAGCGGTGGAACCTGAGGAGAGTGACGAGGAGGAAGACGACGGGGCTGAAACAGACAACAGGGACAGAATCATTGAACAGTACTTCCAATAGGACACAGGTAACATTTCAAAGATAATTTAGTAAATGTTAACTACTCTCCAGCATCTCTGCTGCCTGTCTATTTGCCCCAGTGTATGATGACTGAGTTTTGGCTTTTCCCTCCCTATTTCAGATCTGGGGTCCCCACTACGAGTCCTGTGCTTCGTTTCCCCATGGACTACAGCTTTGTGGCAGCTGTTTGTTGACTTCACCATGTACAAGGACATATTTGCACTGTCATGTCAATTACAATCTATTGAAATCACAGCCAGACTCCAGATATTTTGGTGCAAAATAGGTGTTTATTTAAGTGCTCAAAATGGGATGGGTGGTTTCAAGTGGGTGGGGGCTATGGTGAAGGAATGTCCATGGCAGAGTCCAGAGTAACAGTCACACAGGTGCATTGTCCAGAGGCCTGTGGAGAGATGGAGCATGGGCAGTTCAAGGATGGACAGGGTGACAATGTGGGACAGTGGGATGACATCAGGTGGTATCCATTGCTGGCGGGGGTCTTGACATCCTACTCTGTCTTATTGCGAGATCTCAGGGCCCTCTTGCGGGGTGGTTCTTCTCCTGCAGGAGGTGGGGGTCTGGTGGGCTGCTGCTGTGCGGGGGCCTCCTGTCCACTAGCGCCGGCGGAGGTGGTTGGCTGTTCTTGGTCCAGGCTAGTGGCAGGGGCCCTTGGGTGTTGTTCAGTGTCCGCCCTGTTGTTGACGAGGTCCTGCAGCAGCCCTACCATGGTAACCAGGGTGGTGTTGATGGCTCTGATGTCCTCCCTGTACCCCCGATAGTGTTCCTCCTGCAGTACCTGGATCTCCTGGAACCGGGCCAGTACCGTCGCCATCGTCTCCTGGGAGCGGTTGTATGCTCCCATGATGGTGGTGAGGACCTCGTGGAGAGTGGGTTCCCTGGGCCTCTCCTCCCCCCCCTGTCGCACAGCTGCCCTCCGAGTTCCCCTGTTTCCCTGGGCCTCTGCCCCCTGGCCGGTGTGCCCACTACCACTGCCCCCAGGTCCCTGTTGTTGTTGGGGTGGTGGGTTATCCTGGGTGCCCTGTAGTGGTAGACACACCGCAGATTGACGCGCCCTGGAGACAGAGGCATGGGCCCGCTGGGTGGGAGTTGTGCTGGTGTTCCCAGAGGGGTTTGGGTCTGTAGTGGCCTGGGCCTGTGTGAGGGGAACCGACTGTCCAGAGGTCCCCGATGGTCCGGGCTGGTCATCGGTGTCCAGGTCGACAGAGCTGCTGTCATCGCTGACGGCCTCTTGGGTGGGGGGTGTGGAGAGTTCTGGCCCCTCCGCCGCGGTGTGTTGACGGTCGGGTCCTGCAGGGGTATAGAGGTATGGTTATAGTTTCAATGTGTGGCATATGGGTGTATCTGTGGGTTCTCGTGTCCCCAAGTGCTGGCATTCGTGTGTGGGGGCTTTGGTGAGGGTGGCTTGTGGGGGGGATGTGTATATGCATTGGGCATGCTTTGGTGATGGGTGTCCATGCTTAGTGGATGCATGCAGGCCTAGGTTTTGGGATGTGTGGGTTGTGATGGTGAGACATTGGCGGGGAATAGGTGTGCTGGGGGTGGGGGTGAGGATGGTGGTGGGGGTGAGGATGGTGGTGGGGGTGAGGGTGGGGGTGAGGATGGGGGTGGGGGTGAGGGTGGGGTTCGAGGATGGGGGTGAGGGTTGGGGTCTGATTTGGCATGCAGGTGGGGGGGAAGCAGTATTGAAGCTTCAACTTACCAGTATCCATTCCTCCGCCGACTCCTGCGAGGCCGTCAGGATGCAGGATGTTCAAGACTTCCTCCTCCCATGATGTGAATTGTGGGGGTTGAGGTGGGGGTCCTCCGCCAGTCTTCTGCACGGCGATGTTGTGCCTGGATACCATGGAACGCACCTTCCCCCGTAGGTCGTTCCATCGCTTCCTGATGTCTTCCCGATTTCTGGGGTGCTGTCCCACTGCGTTCACCTTGTCGACAATCCTCTGCCATAGCTCCGTCCTCCGGGCAATGCTGGTGTATTGTATCTGTGTGCCGAACAGCTGGGGCTCTACCCGAACGATTTCCTCCACCATGACCCTGAGTTCTTCGTCTGTGAAGCGGGGTTGTCTTTGGGGTGCCATGGGGTGGTGTGTATGATGTGTGGGGTGGAGTATGTGTATTTAAGTGAGTTGAGTGTGGTGGTGTGTGTTGTTTTGTGTGTGGATATTGTGTGGGTGATGGTGTTGAGTGGCTGTGGCTGTTATTTTTTGGATGCTGGTGTCTCGCTCTTGCCTTCTTTACGAATTTTTTAGCGTAGGGGTTTGTGGGTGATGTGGGTGGGTGTTTTATATTGTATTGTGTGTGTGGGAGTGGTGTGTGTATGTGTATCAGGTGTGTGGGATTCAAATCGTCCAATGTGGCTGGGTTTTGTTCGTTTGTGTGTATTCTGACCGCGGCGGTGTGTCCCGCCAATGGAATACCGCGTTTGAATGACCGCCGCGTGGATTCGTGGGTCGTAATGGCATGGGCGTATTTCTGTTGGCGTGACGGTGGAGGTTTTGTCACCTCCACCTTTCCGCCGACCGCTGGTCTGGCGGTCTGTTGTGGCGGTCGGATTTTCGGAGGTTTGCCTTCTGCGGGTCAGAATGACCGTGGCGGGTTTCCGCGACCGCGGCGGGATTATGGAGGATTTCTGACCGGCGGTAGGCGCCTTTTACCGCCGAGGTCAGAATGACCACCTGTGTGAGATCACTAGCTTTTTTCTAGTCATCTTCCTGTCTGAGAGCAGAGTCCACGGTTTTCCATTTTAATTGCTGCTAAGTATAAAAAGGCCCTAAATCACCTATAAGCTCTGCCCTATTGGCTCACCCTTTACACATTAGTATTATGCAACTGTGTCCCCACCATTTTCCAAGATGACGGACAATATGTTTCATATACAAATAGCATGTCGAAAAATTGACTGATATCTTTGATGGAGGTGAATGCATTACTGATTTATTGGAGTGCAATCTCTTCTGTAGTGACTTTCCAAAACAAGTGGGTTTATCTGCTGAGTGTGCAAAGAAACCAAATCACCTACAAACTCTGTCCATTTGTCCCCACCCCTTGCATGTTAATAGTATGCAATAGTGCTGGCTCTGGATGGATTGGCTACAGGGCTAGTCACAGACCAGGCCCTATGGCCAACTCCTCACTGTGCATGGCTGAAGGTTCATCTGCAGCAGGGGTTTGGCTTTGTGTATGGTATTAAAAAAGTCCTACAAATTCACTGAACGAACCAAAAGTTAAAGTAACATTATAGATGGTGTGATAAAAAGATCTGTTTTTGTTTAACAAAAACCTAGAAATTCACCATAAAAAAACGAAAGGAAAAAGTAACATTATAGTTTGGTGAATATGTCTGTGACAACATTAATGTTTTGAACTAAGAATAAAAGAGAAATTTTCCATTTATAGTTAGCAGAGCTAATTATCACTTGCGCCCCGGCATGCACTGTTTATGATCTCACATATTGCATCAATCCTGACATGTTCTGATGACATCTCAAATTACATCATTAATGACATCACTGATTACATCATCCAATGAGTGTCTTATTTTTTTTAAATAATTTAAATAGTGGCAGGTTACTTTCATATTACTTTTCTGCCTAATTATGTACAGTCTGTGTCCAGCTAAAGGGTGTAAATGACAACAAAATGCATGTTTCTAATGTATCATAAGTGTGAGGAGGTTTCAAACACGTTATAAATATTTGTACTAAAGAGTAACTATGTATACATATGACAGTTGAAGATAGTATAATCTTTAGCACCCTGAGGCCATGGGTATTTTAAGTGAATCATGTTTTTCTGGACAAGCATTGCATAAGGTGTACATTGTTTTTAAAACGTACTTTATAATTTCCTGTGGTGTATTGTTCATGAGAGTTTCACTGTCTGCAAACAGTGCGGTACAGAGTTACTCCATATAGCAGACACTGTTTACAGTACCCACATTTTTACTCATATCAACTTCATTTCTCAGTGTAGCTGGCTGCGAGGGGTTTAATACAGAGCAAAGCTGTCATTATTAGGACATTCATTTTGGAACAGATATTGAGTATCTTGAACAAATTGTTGTCTGTTAATTTGTATGCATATATCATACCATGTGCAATGAGGATTTCCCATAAGTCTATGGGTGATTGCTACTGTGAACTAGGCTACTTGTGAAGTGTATCATATAGCATCAATGTGGCACATACAAATGCTTGCTACACCCAAAGGAGTTTTTTCTGTGATGGCATTAATAATGTTTCATTTCATTCTGAGCTATTTTGTACTTACTTTCAGGCCTCTACTGGCATACTAGTCTAA
Organism: Pleurodeles waltl; assembly: GCF_031143425.1. Classification (NCBI taxonomy): domain Eukaryota; kingdom Metazoa; phylum Chordata; class Amphibia; order Caudata; family Salamandridae; genus Pleurodeles; species Pleurodeles waltl. The sequence goes on from NC_090440.1 coordinate 1,858,918,209, forward strand.
AGTAATGTTACAAAGGAAGCTTGAATGATGTCATCAGTGATGTCCTCAATGGTGTCATTAGAGATGTCATCAGTGATGTCATAAATGTCATAGAACATGTCATGAGTGATGTAATATGTGAAGTCATAAGTAGTGAATGGCCAGGGCCTAAGTTATAATCCATGAATGTCTGGGTTTTTTCGTTGAAAATATTTAAGGCCAGATTTACAAGAAAATGATTGTGCGCGGCATGGCACTGCACTAAACTTGGCAGCGCCACGCACCGTCCTTTTCAAAATGCAGGGATGCAGCGTATTTACTAGAATATGGCATACCCCTGTGTTTCCCCGGAACTAAATTTGCTGCCGTGTGCCAACGCAGCAACCCTTGCACCATAGTGCGAGGATGGCTGCGTTGAGGGGGAGATTTTTTAAACAATCTTAAATGGCAATTTGCTCTTTCTATGTGTGCTGCAGAATGCAGCACACATCGAAAGAGCAAAAACATGGAGAAATGAAAACATTTCTAGGGGTAGCGTTAGATGTTGGCGTTGACTAAGGTTTCTGAAAACTCGTAAATCTGAGGCAGCGTCAAAATGCAATGGGTGTTGCTGTGGTATGTCCACAGCAATACCTATTGCACGCCCCTTCCACACAAAAAGTGGCTTAATGCTACCTTGTAAATAGGACGCAGGGCATTGCTCCACCGAAGCGTTACAAAAAGTGTCACTCTGGTGGTGCTAGGGTCTCTTAAATATGCCCCTCAATGTTGTCACTGACATATTCACCTAACTATAATATCACTTTAACCTCTTAGTTGCTGGCCCTTTTCTCCCTTAGTGCTGAGCCCTTTTTGGCTATTTGGGGTAGGTCACGCTTAGGGCTCCATAACTTTTTTCCACACAAGATAACCAAGCCAAGTTTGTGCCCTTTTTTCCAACATCCTGGGGATTCTAAAGGTACCCAGGGTTTCTGGATTCACCTAGGCAAGAAAATAGGCAAAATATAGCAAATTCTTCAGTATTTGGAGAAAATTAGGGAACAAGTGCTCCAGATAAAAGTGTATGTGTTTCCCTAAAAATGGCATCGGCAAACAGTTTGCTGTACTAAGTTCATCATCCTCTCAGCTTTCAGGAGCATGCAGAACTGAATCAAAAAACAGACTTTGTACTACAGTTTTGGCTTTTTTTTTCAAAAAAGTAGCCTATTGTCCCTATTTTGTGTGCTCTCAATCTACTTTCAATTTTTGGTGGAAACCAGTGTGAAACCAATGGGTGATCCTGAAAAACTATACATTTATGAAAAGTAGTTTAAATTCTAAGTTCAGCAAGGGGTCATATGTGTAGATTCCTCAAGGTTTTCAAAAGGAAAATAATTGTTGAAATAAAGAAATAATGAAAATTAGTAGGAAAATCGGGCATTTGTGACAACATTTTTATCTGTACGTTTTGTCACAATGGCAGTTTAACAACAACAAAATACCATTATGTCTGCTTGACCCTTCTGGTCATGGGAATGTATAGGATTTGAAGGTTCTACAAGAACCCCAGCTACCCAAAGCCACAACCGTGCTGCACGTTACAATGGTTTTTCAATGAGTACCAAAAATAGACTAATTCATATTGAAAAATAAGCAGAGTGAAAAATGGGTATAAAGGAAACTTATGTACGTCTGAAAGGGGCATAAAATATGGTGTTTAGGAATAGTGGTTATTTCTACAGCTCTGAATTTGTTGGCTATGATTTGCTGGGTATTTTTCAAAATGGCATCTTTCTTCTACACTGACTTACAATGGTACCTCTCCTGTGTGGGTAGGCTTAGTGTCTGCACCAGGAAACAGCCCAAAATGCAACATGGACACATCACATTATTTCCACAAAAAACTGACCCTTTTTTCCCAATGTCGGTAGCTCTAGATTTTGAACCCTGGTTCAGCTGGTGCCTAGGGAAATCCAGCCAACCTGTACATTTTTTTAAACTAGACACCTAGGGATATCAAGGGTGTGCTGACTTGCATGGGCATCACGTTTTCTGACCTTGACTAAATAACACATTTTCCTCACCTTTCTGTGATGGAAAGTTCTGGAATGTGTGGGGATCCACAAATGTGTTTCTACCTGACATTTCCCCAAGCCTCTCAGTAAAAATGGTACCTCACTTGTGTGGCCAGAACTAGTGCCACATTTTCTATCCAAAACGGATCCATTATTTCCAATGCGGTAGCGCTAGATTTTGGACCCTACCTCAGCAGGCACCTAGGGAAACGTAGCAAATCAGTACACTTTTGAAAACTCAGCAGCTAGGGTATTCGGGGTGGGCTGACTTGCATTGGTCTTTCCATGTTTTTTTACCCCGAATCCCTTGAAAACCTCACACTTTGACTGAAAAAAAACCCTTTCCTCATATTTCTGTGATAGAAAGTTCTGGTATCTGTGAAGAGACACAAACTTCCTTCAAACCAGCATTTTTCCCAGTCTCCTGATAAAAATGGTACCTCACTTGTGCAGATAAATCTAGTGTCCATGACAGGAAATGGCCTAAAACCCAACATGGACACATCACATTTTTCTACCCAAAACTGACCTTTTTTCCAAAGCTGGGTGGCTCTAGGTTTTGGACCCTAGCTCAGTCAGCACCTAGGGAAACCTAACTAACCTGTACAATTTTTTTAACTAGACACCTAGGGGTATCTAGGGTGGGCTGATTTGCATGGCTATCCCCAAGAATCCCTTGAAAGCCTCAAACTTTGACTAAAAAACACATTTTCCTCGGCTTTCTGCAATGCAAAGTTTTGGAATCTGTTGGGAGACACAACATTCCTTCCAACCAGTGTTTCCCTAAGTCGCCTGAGAAAAACAAGGCCTCACTTGTGTGGGTGGGCCAAGTGCCCATGACAAGGAAGTGTGCAACATGTATTGTGGGGAAATCAAAATCTATCACAAAACTACCTGGTGTTGCAATGGGGAAACCTGTGTTTTTGTTTCCAATGGCATAGTGAGAATAGGACTCACAACTCAGGTTACCTGTCACACTTGGTTCCTCCCCAGTAGGAAGAGTTTAGCCCAAACTGACAGACTATGTCCGTAAGAATAGGAACCAAAACAACCTGAGCCAGGATATTGCCTAATTCTTCCTCACAGAACCTTGTTTATATCGTACAGTGAGCACAGGGCCCATGTCCAACATAACCGTTGCCTTCTGCCATCTAGAGAAAACTACTAGACCCAGACATTTGTGAAAACTAGACACAGGAGGGAGTCCAGGGAGGTGTGGCTGGTGTTGATCTCTCAACATTTTCCTGCCCAGAATACCCTGCAAACCTCAAATGTAGCTAAAAGTTACATTTCTCACACATTTCTGGGTGGGAAAGTTGTGGGATCACTGGACCAGCATACATTTCTAGTCAGCACTCCCCCAGGTCTTCTGATAAAAATGTTACCTCACTTGTGTGGGTGGGTCAAGTGCAAAACGTATTGTGGCAATAATGATAGCTATGGTAGGCATACTAATTCGTCCTGGGGTCAGCAACCAAGTAGTGAAACCTATCAAACCCTGACATTTCCAAAAAGTAGACAGCCAGGGGAGTCCAGAGAGAGTCTACTTGTGTGGATCACCCAAAGTTTTCTTACCAAGAATACCTTGCAAAAATGAAACATGGAATAAAAACGTGTTTTTCCTTGCATTTCTATGATATAAACTACAGGAATGTGCATGGATCCACAAACTTCCTACCACCTAGCATTTCCCCACTTGCCCCGATAAAAATTCTACCCCACTTGTGTGCCTGGGCCTAGCTCCCGTGTCAGGGACTGATCACACAAGGGTCAATGGTAGTCTTCATGCAGCTCCAGCTCCTCCATAGAAGTGGGAATCCACTGGCATGCCCTAGAATGAGGTCTTAGAGTGCCTCCATGCTCCCTCAAAAATTGTTCGGCATGCAAATGTGTTTGCCATAAAATTTGCTCTTGGAAGTCAACATTCAAAAAGAGATGGACGTAGACAATTGCCAAAAGGTTGACAGCATCAACTTCACCAGCATCGCCAGTGCAAGGAGGAAGTTGGGGCTGAAGTAAATTGGGGTTTTCCCAAGAGAGCACTCCACCTGTGCTTGCAGCTGCATGTGCCTGCTCTCTGGGTTGGTCTTAACTGCTACTGATGTCTTGCTGCAGAGACTGTGCTTGTGAGGGGACAGCATGACTGTCATCAGTGTGTCCCTCAGATTCCCCAGAAGATGAGTCATGGGATAGGACTACTCCATTTGCAAAAATCACTTCCAGATTCTGCTCCATTGTCCTCTCCCTCAGATGCTGTCTCACTATCCGCTATCCCAGTCTCTGATCCTGCCTCAGAGCTGTCCTCAATAACCCAAGTTAGGGCTTGAACAGCAGTCATCCACCAAGAAGCCATCTCTGTTGTTCTCAAACAGTTGGTGGGTGTAAGAAAGTACCCTCTTTTTGGCATCTTACCCCCAAGTTCTGCCTGATGTCAGTGTATTTGACTGTGTTCACTGCGATCCTGCTAACCAGAACCCCAGTGATTATGCTCTCTCTCTAAATTTTGTCACTACATACTGGTAACCCAGAATTTCACCCAAAATTGGCATACTGGTCCCCCTTTATAAATCTCTAGTATATAGTACCTAGGCACTCAGGACATTGGTGTTCCAGGGGATCCCTATGGGCTGCACAATTTATTTTGCCACCCATAGGTAACCCATGCAAAGGCTTCCACAGGATTGCCATTGTAGCCTGTGTGAAATGGTGCATGCACCCTTTCACTGGCATTTACACTGCACCAGGTCACTTGTAAGTCACCCTTATTGCAGGTATTCCAGCCCTGAAGGCAGGGTGCAGAGTAACTGTGTATGAGGGCACCCCTGTACTTGCAGAGGTGCCCCCACGACCTCCAGGACCATTTTCTTGGACTTCGTGAGTGCGGGGATGTCATTTTACGCGTGCACTGGACATAGGTCCCGCTTCACAATGACAACTCTGAATATAGCCATGTTTGGTATCAAACATGTTGGGATCATACCCCAAGGCTTTTGCAAGCATTGGTTGTGTGATTCCATGCACTCTGGAGGCTCCATAGAGGACCCCCAGTACTGCCATTACAGCTTTCTGAATTTTTCTAGGCAGCCCCAGCTGCCACCTCACAGAGAGGTTTCTGCCCTCCTGGTGCTCAAGCAGCTCGAGCCCAGGGAGGCAGAAAAATCATTCCCTTTAGAAGAGGGGTGTTACACCCACTCCCTTTGGAAATATGTGCTACAGGCATGGGAGGGCTATCATCCCAGAGCCTCTGCAAATGCTTTGAAGGGCACAGATGGTGCCCTCCTTGCATAATCTAGTCTACCCCGATTCAGTGACCCCCCAAGTCACTTTTCTGGCACGAAACTGGACAAAGGAAAGGGGTTTGACCAAGAGCTCCTCCATCTGGCTTTGCCATCTTGGATTCCAAGTTGGCAGGGCACTCTGGGAGCATCTGAATGGCCAGTGCCAGCAGGTGACTTCAGAGCCCTAGCCTGATAGGTGCTTACCTGTTTAGCTGACCAATCCCCCTTTCAGGGCTATTTAGGGTCTCTCTCTTGGGTGGTTCTCCAGATTCGGATTGCAAGACTCCAGCAGGAATCCTCTACATCATATACTTCACCTTCTTACTGAAGAAACTGCATCTGGACCCTTAAGGAACTCTACAAACTGCAACAAAGAAGCAAAGATGGCTTCTGTAACATTGTATCTTCAGCTCTTGCCAGCAACTGCAATTGTTTCCAGGCCGTGCATCCTCCAAGGACTGCCTGTCTTCGGCCTGTCTCTGAAGAATGGAGGAATCTCCCTTGAAGTGAAGGAATCACTTCCCTGCTTCAGCAGGTACCCCTCTGCAGTGAAGACCAATGGCGTGGGTCCCCTCTGCTGAAGAAGTGTGTGGATCCAACAACACGGGTGATGGACTGAAGTGGTCCCGATGGTCCTGACGTCCAACTTTGGTGGAGGTAAGAGCTTGCTTCCCTAGCTTTGCAGCTGCTAAGGCTTGTTGGCATCCCTCCACGAAGTTCTTCATGCACCATGCAGCTCCAGCCCCCAGCGCTCTATCCTGTGATGCACAGCTTACTGAGTGGTTCTCCAGGGGCATGGGATCCCTTTTTGTGGTGCTGAATGGGCCTCCTTTTGCACCTTCTTTTTCCCCATGCAGTGTGACTCTTGTGTGTGCAGCCTGGTCTTCTGAGGACTCTTTGAGTTGCTCAAAGCCCTCTCTGGCTCCCCCTCCTGGGTAGAGTCCACCAGACCCCTCCTGGTCCTGGACAGTGCCATTTTCCACTAACCTCGGGCTTTGCATGCACCAAGGGTTGTTGGCAGGATCCAGAGACACAAACCAGACTGAATTCACCCATCCAGCGTGGGACATCTTTTGCAACAACCAGGAACCCTTATCTGTCTTCTTAGGTGCAATACTGACTGTTGTTCCTCAACAGTGGTTCCTCTTTTGTACCTTTATCTGGGTTAGCAGGGGCCCCTGTACTCCCTGGACTCTTCAGTTCTTCTTGGACTTGGGGCCAGATGTATCAAAGGGTTTTACCTATTCTGTGTCTATGGGAAAATGCTTTTGTACATATGGCCCTTGGTCCCCTTCTTCCACAGGTCTTCAGGTCCAGGAATCCATTGTTGGTGTCTTGCAGTCTCTCCTGGTTCTAGCATAATCTTCTTTCTTGTGTTATTGTGTGTTCTAGGAAAGTTAATGTGATTTGTTTCTTGCTTTCTTGGGCTTTGAGGTGGGTTCTATTACTTTCCTTTGGTGTTTTTAATACTCCCAGCATCCCTCTAAACACTACACTTGCCTAGGTTGGAAACCGACTTTTACATTCCACTTTCTTTGTATATGGTTTGCGTTCACCCTAGGCCCATTTCTCACTATTGTAATTTTCAGTATTTGTACTGTTTTCTAACTTTTTTACAGCTATTTCTGCATACTAGTGTAAATGATTTGTGTATTAGTTACCTCTTGAGGGAGTATAGTCTGTATGGTATTTTTTGGCATTTGTATCACCAAAATAACTTACCTTTATTTCTGTAACACTGAGTATTTTCTTTCATGTATGTGAGTACTGTGTGACTACAGTGGTATTGCATGAGCTTTGCATATCTCCTAGTTAGGCCTTGGGTGCTCATCCACACAACCCCAGAGAGCCTGGCTTCTAGACACTGTCTACATTTCACTAATAAGGGATAACTGGACCTGGTATAAGGTGTAAGTATAGGTAGGTACCCACTACAAACCAGGCCAGCCTCCTACATTGGGTGTATGCGTGAGCAATGTTTGCACAGTAAATAACACTGGTCAACTTACTTTGTCTTTTTACCTAAATTAGCAGGCTCTCCATAGACAAAGAAAAAAAGACACAGTATTACTTCACCTTACCACATACCCATCATTATAGCCTTTAGCACTGGTGGCACCCAGTGCGAAAATCATTTTTGGTGCCCTACCCATGACCTCTTTGTTGAATTCCCTCACTACCACCTAGCAAAAGTGACCCTCATCTCTCCATTGCCCAGCTCTAATATGCATTTAATTTGTTTTAAAGCTCTAGTAATGGCTGGCTTTACTTATACACTCAGATATCCACATAAAATTCATGACATGTCAATACTGCCACTAGACAAAAGCAAGAGAGAGTGATACCTATCTCTCTCTCTGTTTCTTTCTCTCTCTCTCTTTCTCTCTCTCTCTCTCTCTCTCTCTCTATATATATATATATATATATATAAAAAGGCATCGCCTTCACTCCAGCCACTTACTCATGGTGAGTCACTGCAGGGCGGCGACCCCTTATAAATCCATCAAACGTTGTTCAAGCCTCACAGGGACAAAATCCCTCAACGAAAAGCAACAGGCCGTGACTCCAAGCAAGACCGTATTTATTAATGACAATAAATCCTGACGCGTTTCGGAGCACTAGCTCCTTGATCAAGAGACATGCTCCCTCATGCATATATTTAAACTAAAACGAAAACAGACAACATCAACAAAAGACTATCATCATTAGTTGCATTAGTGTCAGCCATTTTGAAACGGAGTCCATATAATACATTGTCTAATTATAAACAGTCATGTTGAATCTTAGTAAATATATTTTGGCTCCCTCTCCTGCAATAAAACAAAATCTTAATGTATTGTATATACGTCTGATACACAGGAATCCAAAAAGGACAAAAAATAAGAGTGTACATATATATAAATAAATAAATAAATAAAAGGAAAGGAAAGTCAGTACTCGTTAAAAAGGTACTCTTTACAAGCATGTTGGCCATATTTGAACAATATAGCATACTGCATGATCTATATATCTCAAAATCATTTAAAAGGAGATTAAATACTGATATAACTTGCATAACAGGTCTCTACATAAAATATATATTGAATCATGTAATATTAGTGTTGTAATACTCATCTCATATGTAAGGTATACTTGTCAAGATATAATAGCTCCTTGCATTTCCAGCACAATCCGCTTGCTTCTTTGTACTTAAAACAAACAATTATATCATAAATCCTTGAAAATCAATAACAGTGACAATATAACAATTATATCATTTATATTCACACTAAAAGAATGCTGCCATCACTAACTAGACAGAACTAAGATGACCAAAAAGTTCCTCATCCTGGTTAAAGCCAATGGCTCTCAGATGCATATGTGTATGTGGGTCTGTGTGTGTGTGCGTGTGTATGAAGGAAGCAAGGAAGAGTATAGTCTAGAGTGACTGTGTGCGGGTAAGGAGATTGGTAATTAACATATCATTTATTACCATTCAAATTATTACTAGGATGTGATTGAATTGCATCCACCTTTGCATGATTCCACCTCAGCAGCCCACCTGAGAGAGATCAATGTTTATGAGATGCTTCTGAACTTGCATTCAATATTCAAGGGGTTTCATGTAATTCTAATTACAAGTAAAAAAGACACACTGCAAGCCAAATTGAGCCTGCAACGTGAAGACAAGGTGCATTTGAAATGAGTGCTCAATACTTTATGCAAAATCAGAGCTAAAATATGCTCAATGACATCCTATCCATGTTGAATATTTTCCTTTGGGACCGAGCGAAAATATGAACAAGAGTGATAAAGACTGAATGTCAGGTGCAGTCTTAAGAAGTAGGTCTGTGTGTCCTGTTTTGATCCCATCTGCATTCTGGATTTGGAGTTAATAAATGAAGCTGAGTTGTAAGGGGATTTCAGATTAAATGTATCATGTTCCCTTTGAAAGGTAGACAAAATGTAGAGATTTCATTGACATTTTGAATAGATTGTAGCAGACCAAAATTAGTCATTTATCATCTCTTTTTTTATTTTTTATTTCTTAGGTCTCATCTATAAACAGCTTTAGCTGTCTGTTGTTTAAGACATATTATAAGCAATAGACTCATGGCTTGTGTTTTTTGCCCCTCAGTTGATGACCTGAGAGGATCTCAGTCTCACTGTTTTTTTATTAGATGATAGGTATTCTTCTACTACTGACATCAAATCTTGCATTGCAGTGAATCTGAAGGGCAATCTTCCATTCCTCTCAATCTCTACTTGCTCTCTCATGCCTCACTCTCTCTTTATGAAAAACAGCTTGCTACCCCCTGTACCCACTTGCCCACCACAACATGATGACTGCCTGAACATGTCTATCGACACACATGTACAGCAGCATCTTTGAATTTATTTGTACATGATTTAACAGAATAAACTCAAAGATGTACACCATTGTGACTACAAGAAAAATAAAAAAGCAAAACCAGACTATTTCACAAGGGAGACCTACTAGTTTTTCCATTGTTTTTTTCTGGGCAAGTGTAGCCTGGAATGTGGCCCTGTGTACTTACTAGTGGTGTAAGTTAATATAAGCATTCCACCATACATTTTTGTTGTTCTTATTTTAAGAATCTACATGCAACAGTTATGTAGGACATGGGCCCTGTGCTCACTGTACCATAGAAACAAAGCTCAGTGAGGAAGAATTAGGCCATATCCTGGCTGAGGTTGTTTTGGTTCCTATTCCTACAGGCATGTGCAAGTCAGTTTGGGCTGAACTCTTCCTATTGGAGAAGGACCAACTGTAACAGGTATCCTGAGCTGTGAGTCCCATTCTCACTATGCCATAGGCACCAAGCAATAACTCCCTGATGAATCCTAACTAGGGTCAAACTAATCTGGGTTGCTTGTGTTCCCATTCAGAAGGGGCCTGACCTGGCCATTCAAGCTGGATTGTTCCTAAAGGAGCAGGACTAGGGCTGATTTGCACATGTCTGATTCTGGTCTGAGTTGGCATTGTGGGATAGAATGATGGAGTGAAATGCAGCCATCAATCCAGGTTTCAACCTCCGAAAGGCTAATTAGCATTAACTTACCATCAGCTTTCTCTGGACAGTGCTCCCCCGTAATGAGGTGTGAGAACTGCCATCAAAGAAAAAACAATGTCTCAGGCCTTTTCGGCAGAGATACCTGGGTGTGTGACTCATATCAACTCAGCAATGTAGCTGGGGAGAGTCAACGACCTTCATTAACCTCAAGGGGACCAAGATGAGGCCTGCCTATTCATAGTAAAGCATAGAGAGACACCTGCATAAGAACAGTCTTTTCTCCCTGGGCCATCTGTAGCCAGCTTGGCACAAGCAAAGTGGGAGGGGGGAGTTGGTCCCAGGTCCATTTTGGTGCAGGTGATCAGGAGGGGGGGTTCTTATTTCCCTAAACACAATCCTAGCTGCTACAATAGCAGCCTCCAAGGGCAGGAAGGTGCTGCCAACTGGATTTCCCTCAGAATATTGTATTGGGGAATAGGTTGCAGTAAGGCATATAGAATGTGGTGCAAAAACGGAATGAGTTGCCCCTTAATTTTTTTCCCCACTGGTTATAAAGTATCTGCAAGTCACTCCAACCCAATGCCTAGTAAATCCTAAAAAAGTGGCACCTCACTAACAGCTCATCAGAACACACTCTGGACCTATGGATGAACAGAAGAAGAATGGACTTGGATAGCTGAAGAGCTGGACAGCCCCTACCTGTATCCAGGACAAAGAAGTGGACTCCATGGAACAGTTGGTTGTCCTCAAGTGTGGCTAAGGCTGTACAACAAACTCCAAGAAGCCTTTTCCAAAACAGTCTTGCTGACCAGTGGCCACTGGGCCTGGACTAAATCGTAATGGTAGCCTATGCTGGAGCGGGACCTGGCCCTTTAAGTGCTGCCCCTGAGGTCCTAGGAGCCTTAAAAGTGATCAAGGGGGTCTTCTCCAGAAATCCTGAAGAGTTATGACTTAGAAACATTTTGGATATTTAAGACATCCATAGGGTCAGCAGGACCTCAAGGCACAGAGGCATGAATTTAAGTATGCCTCATTGTCTGATTTTTAAAGGAAACATACACATTTGAGTAACTTTAACTTTTCAGTAAGATTTTCTACTGATTGCTTATTCACAAAGTACAAGTCTATGTTTTTAACATTAAATTATATTTATATGAATGTATTTTTATATTATAACTCATCTAAATAAGTTAATTTATCTTAATAATATTTGCTGTGGAATGCTGGACCTACTACAGTATTTGTAACAGCAACTTACACTCAGATTTTATGAATAAACAAAAAGTAGAAAACTTACTCAAAAGAGTAAATTACAGGTAAGTGTTAGTTACCTTTGTGAATCAGGCCTGAGTCTGAAACTAGAAGTCTTTGAGAGACATAGGCATAAAAAATATCCTTCCAATGCGAGGAATTTGAAGGCCACAAAATTTACAAGTTTCAACCCTCAGCTTTTTCTACCAAAAACAAATCTGTTAGTGGGACTTCTTCCAATGGCTATCCAATGCTTATATGACTTTACCAGATGCAGCCTGCAGCTTTACCCAACTGGAGGATTTTGACATCAAGGGGCAGATTTATTTTTCGACAGCCAAATTAATTTCTAAAACATTGTCAGGAAATGCCATCATGGTGGTTCTTGTCAATGCAATCTGCTGTTTGGTGCAGAGCTGCGTCAGCATGACGCAACCCTTTGCCAAACTGTTTTCTGTATTATTCTCAAAAAGAAAAAAAGAAAAATGCTTCTCTTGCTATGGGATTCATCTCCTGCGACAAGTGGAGACTTATTTGGATTCTATTGTCCCTCACCAGCATGGTTTAAACCAGAAATGGCTACATTCTTACCCATCCTGATTAGGCGGGCAGACATTTAGCCATTTATCTGGCGGCACTTACTCTTTCAGGCCATTGCTGAGGTTTAACTGTGGCGATGACAGAGTAATCTGTTGCTGCATCAGAACCTCTTGAGTTGTGGACCATGTAGCACGGTTGTATGATGGATTCACACATGACTGAACCACTCATGCTTAAGAAGGCATCACAACAACGACTGTGTATTTACCACACATGCCTTTACCATGCTTGTCTTTAGAGCAGATTTTGTTGTAAAACAAGTTTGGTAAAGGAACATGTGTGCTAAATTGTCCCCCGCCCTGCATCCTTACACCTGATAGCATACTCTGCATTCCACCCTGCCCCAGGCCATTAAGACTGCCCCTTCCACCCCCTTCCCTAAGTGCTAAAGCCCCCACCCTGAGCCCTAAAAGTAACCCGCACTGCCCTTAAACCGACTCTGACCCCCCTGCCCCTCCCTGAACCCTAAAACCTACCCCGTCCTGTCCTAAAAACTACCCCGACCCTCCACCCCTGCCCTGAACACTAAAGCCTACCCCTTCCCTTAATCCCAAAAATAACCTACCCCACCCTATCCTAAAAAATACCCTGACCACCCTGCCCCACCCTGGACCCTAAAACCTCCCCTCCCCTGTCCTAAATACTACCACGGCCCGCCCCCACCCTGAACCCTAAGACCTACCCTGCCCTGCCCTAAAAACTCCCCCACTGTAAACCCTAAAACATTCCCCACCCTGTCCTAAAAACTACTCCAACCCCCCGACCCTCACTCCTGAACCCTAAAACCTACCTTGCCTCTGCCCTAAACCTGAAAACCTACCCTGTCCTAAAAATGACCCTGACCCTCCAACCCTGAAACCTAAAACCTATCCTTCCATGACCTAAAAACAACCCCAACCACCCACCCCTGCCCTGAAACCTACCCTGCCCTCTCCTAAACTACGTTTTGTGATGGAGTAATCCTTTCTGCCAAGGTCATAATCATGCCCTTATTCTGAATGTACAAATATTCACAGGGGAAAGTATCCGGCTTGTGAGTGACCTTCTCTGGGTATGAAATTACAATTTCTCCCACTTTGATCGTTCCTACCAAAAGTCAATTAATTCACTGACACCTCATCCACTGGCTAGCTGACAATGCTGAGTTTTCTTAAGCTCCAACCCACTGCCTGATTCTGATGAGGATTTTTTACTTCCATTTGAGTACTTGTAAAGGTAAAACTTTCAACTGGGCTAAACCTGTTTTTTGTATCTGACCCATGCTCTGTTGCAGTCAGACTTAACTTGCACCTAGGTAATAACCAATTGCAACTAGAAGACTGTGGTTGGTGCTTATCCCTCTTTTGATGCTGTTTTAAACTCCGGGTTCCCTTACTGAATGTTTGTCATTTTGGTGTAATTTTATTTATAAACGTTTTTCTAATTTTCTAAATTGGTTTGGGATTTTTCTTGCATTGTGTTTTGACTCTATTACTGTTTTGATACTGAGTAACTACTTAACACATTGACTCAACATTAAGATTGGCAGCCCTGGCACTAGCTACCAGTGGGAGGGGCTCAGGTAAATTTAGTGATGTTTGTGCTGCTTTTTTGACGGATGTGCTTTATGAGGAAGTGCAAGTTACAGACAGTGGGGTTCAGCTTACATCAGAAACTATCAAAGATTTTTCAAAAGAATTGTTTTTCCATATTACAGCTAGTAGCTTGATTTTTGACATTTCTGTTAAAGTTGTATCACATTTTAAATTGTATATTGTGCTATGTAATATTCATTTTAGGTGTATTATCTGGGAAATGTGTTAGAATTGCCCATATTCCCATTCTAGTAGTCCCTTTTCCTTACTCTTGTCTTTAGTCCCCTGTCCCTACCCCAATATACAATGTTCAAGAGGTTCTGCCATTTACATTCCTAGTCGGTGAGGTAACACCCCTTATCGGTATGCTGTGATGCTACTTAATAAAGAGAAAACCATTTTTTGAAAATGTATTCTGTTTTCTTTTTTATCATATCATTCAAATCTCCACTCATCTATTTGCTTTACACCGGTGCATACTTCACAAAGACATCCTTTTTAAATGCTTATACCTCTGCACAAAGCTTTTCTTTAAACATGGGCCTACCTTCTCAGAAAACTTCTCAATCACGAGGCACCTATTCAAACTCTCAGGTCTCTATATTGCTGAATATAAGAGCTGTTCTTTCACCTTCTCTATTTGAATTAACCCTCGTAGGGCCTGAATTGAGTTTACTTCATCTCAAATGTGCTGGAAATCCTGTCCACTGTATTATGATCCCATTTTAGCCTATGGAGTTTATAATACGGCCGACAGAATATATGTCCCGTTTGTGACAAAGTAACCCATCTACCAGACTCTAAACCAGGCCCTTAGTCCTAACAAGCTTTATTTGTTAGCACTGGTATTTCTCTTTGAGGTCATTTTTCTTGTATCAGAAAAGTAACAAATTCATTATATGTAAGTCTAAAATATTGGACCATTACTTGAGACAGGTTACAACCACCCCAAGAAATATTAGCAACAATGGTCACGGTGAACTCTTAAAGTCACCAAATTAACTTGTGCTCAACCCTTTGATAACTATGGCACAGAGAAGACATGCTTAATTAGATGAATAAGTCAAGTATTTATGCAGAACCAAAACAGTAATGAAGTTGAAATGAAAAACAATAAAAATCCCATAATGAATTAGAAAAATGGAGTACAATTTATCAAACTAAATTACTCCAGTCATCCAGTAGGGAGGAACTGGAGATATGAATTATTAAAGTTTCAAGTAGAAAATAGCCTCAAAAACTATAAAGTTCCAATGATAGTCAGTGGTCTTGATAGACTGGAAACTAGGCTGATTTTTTTAACTCTGACCGAGAAGAAGAGTAGATTAGAAAAACCAACCAGGTTTGCCCTGGTCAAAGGTTTTGTCTTCAGACTAAAGGGTCAAAAATACTACCTTTGAATTTACTGAATCTTAATTTGCAAAAGAGATCGTTTTAGAGATTGGTTAAATGAAATGTACTATAATTTATGCTGTCAGGGGTTCCTAAATGCAGTGTGGATCAGATAGGGAAAAGGTTGAGTGAAATTTGCTCCAAAACAAACAAGCTGGCAAACCAGATAAAGTAAGCTGCTGCCACTGGAGAGGGCCCATACACAAAGCCACAACACACACCTTTGGGTGAAGCCATAGAAAGCACTTTATTTATAGAGACTATGGCCCTCATTCTGACCCTGGCGGTCTTTGACCGCCAGGGCGGAGGACCGCGGGAGCACCGCCGACAAGCCGGCGGTGCTTCAATGGGGATTCCGACCGCGGCGGTAAAGCCGCGGTCGGACCGGCACCACTGGCGGGGTCCCGCCAGTGTACCGCGGCCCCATTGAATCCTCCGCGGCGGCGCAGCTTGCTGCACCGCCGCGGGGATTCTGACCCCCCCTACCGCCATCCAGATCCCGGCGGTCGGACCGCCGAGATCCGGATGGCGGTAGGGGGGGTCGCGGGGCCCCTGGGGGCCCCTGCAGTGCCCATGCCACTGGCATGGGCATTGCAGGGGCCCCCGTAAGAGGGCCCCTACATGTATTTCACTGTCTGCTGCGCAGACAGTGAAATACGCGACGGGTGCAACTGCACCCGTCGCACAGCTTCCACTCCGCCGGCTCGATTCCGAGCCGGCTTCATCGTGGAAGCCTCTTTCCCGCTGGGCTGGCTGGCGGTCTGAACGAGACCGCCCGCCAGCCCAGCGGGAAAGTCAGAATTACCGCCGCGGTCTTTCGACCGCGGAACGGTAACCTGACGGCGGGACTTTGGCGGGCGGCCTCCGCCGCCCGCCAAGGTCAGAATGAGGGCCTATATCTGGACTTAGTAATATAGATACCTCACAACCTTCTCAGCCTAACACAGGTTATCAGGTTATTTCTGCGACATTGCATAGTTTGCGTTGTGAGCCTGTATTTAATACCTGTAACTATCCTCCGCCTGAGGGAGACTTGGACTGCTGTACTTGGCCCAGTTGTTCAGGATCCATGGTAGGTTGGTCCCCTAAACATGAAGAGTAAAAGGCCTCAATGCCCACTCATTGGCCCAGTAACATACACTTGCTATGTGTACCTTTGAGCAGGGTTCTGACATTGGTGGTTGCATATGTTGGGTGTTATGTAATAATTGTGCCTTTACAGCGCAATTAAGGCAATGCTGTAACTCCAAAGACACTCTCCTCGCCTACCAATTTTACCCCTTTTTTGGGTTGTTGAGAGTGCTTCTGCTTTTTCAAAAGGTTTGCAAAAGTGCTATCAGAGTGAGTGGCAGCCATTTGTGGAATGTTTCCAAGGTTGTTAAAGTAAATTCTGAAAATCTTGTGGATGAGCTAAGAAATTGGCTGAGAGGACTCCCTTTTGGGAGACTGGTGATCAAATCTCCTGCAAGAGTGGCTGTTCCAGTGGCCAGTTATCTTAACTCTTTTGAAGGAATTCCCACCAATGTAATCTACCTTAAATTTAGAGATTAATTTTTGCAATGTGTTTTTCCCTTCCTCTGTATTTTTTGTCTCTATGTTTTTATTGCTTTCATTTTTCCTGCAAAACCCCCTCTTTTCTCTAGCAGCATTTTGCTTCTTCTTTCCATTTTTGTTTTTTTTTTATGAAGGAGGGAATGTTAATGTTTAAAACCTTATGAAGGAGATTGGAGACTGTTTGAGCTGACCGCCGGCCTGTGCACCTACAGGTGACTTTCACTTTATGCCTGAATAAGTGGTTATTTCATAAATGACAAATTTGGTTGCATACGGCTCTGAGGGCTGAGGGTATGTGTGGAAAGTGTACTGTGATAATCATAGTACCCACCCATATCTAACACTAAAATGCAGTTTGGTCCAGTCACTGTACCTCCAATAAACCCAGATACAGATGTCTGGGAGAATAAATCAGGTTTTCCCAGCAACCAGACAGTGGATACACAAGAATTGTTTTTGCATCCTCTTTCCTGCCTTTCAAGTGTGCACTACGTTCATTATATAAACCCCAGCAGAACTGTCAAACAGCATTTGACACTCCAGTATGATTTGACAACAGAATGTCAAAAAGAGACGCACCATGATTGGGGCCTTCCAGTTAGAGGGACAATGTAAGGACCCTCCCTAGGTGCCAGCTAACTTATGCCTGGGACAGAGAACGCCTCTTTGAGTTCAATAAAGCTCCAGGACCTGGCCCCGTGGGTCATCCTGTCTGATCAAGGAACAGTTTTCGCATCTCATCAAATGATAATTAAATCTGACTTTACCATTGAATTGTATTTATAATTATGTTTTTTTTTTTTTTTAGCTGATTCCTAACCAAAAATATTATTAATAAATATAACAATTTAACCCAGTGTTTTCCAATGAAACAGCCACCCTTGATACAGCAAAAACAGCTTTGGGTCTTCTTTAATATAAGAACATGCTTAACATTAAATTACTAAATGTCCTACCTTTAAATACCTTGCACTCTGCCATATCAGCAATAAGGCCTACATAGGAGTGACTTGTACATATTTAAAGGAAGGTTTTGTCCTGCCAAAAGGGATCATTTTAACAGGTTGAATGTGCAATTAAAAACTACAACAGTCAGGCTACAAATGTTAGGCCTGCAGTCATATTTGTGCTGTCACTGTAGCGAGTGGCACAATGATGACTGTAGTCCGCTAGTGACATTTAACTTTCAGGTCTTAAGTACACTTTGCACCATATACAAGGGAGGTATAGATAAGTAAATTGTGCCAGTTAGAGTATACCAATGTTATCATGGTGAAAGGGTGGGGAACAGGCACTTTATCATAGATTAGCAGGTCTACAGCCAACAAAAATATGTTGTGCTGCAAAAGATTCAAAATATGGTGTGACACTGCGGAAAGGGCAAATTCACGACCTATGTATATAGTATTTTTATATTCTGAACCTAAACAAATGCACCTAAACAAATGCAGCAGAGTGCTGTACAGTGTTGAAAACAAGCATGAAGTCAACAAGTGATTGGAGATGTAGCTGGTTTGTGGACTGTTTACGCTTTATGATGTAGTGCTCTATAAAGAGGTACACCTTCAGCTCTTTCCTAAACTGGAGGAGCATTGATGTGCTCTTAATTGATTCATTCATTTTTTTAAGTTATTTTCAAACTAATGACAATTTCTAATTTTCAGACAGCCTTATACAAGTACCAGTGCCTTGATCACTGTGTCCTCGGAGACTGGATATCCGATCTATGACGTATTATTGGCCACAAAATTATCAATGTTCGAAAAAATATTGAGAACCCTCATATCAACATTTTAAACACTGAAATTATAAACAATATTATTTTGACAATACAAATGTCAACATAAAATATATAGAAAACCTATAGGGGCTCAGTCACAAAGGTAAATTTACACATAAGTAGATTTATAAATGTACATTTTACTCTCCCACTTTATAGTAAGTTTACTACATTTAGTTATTCAGCATTTCTGAGTGCAAATTTACTACAAGATATAATAGTGTCCAAAACTGGCTCACTGGAAAAAAAGGGGTTTGCATTGCATGGCAGAGTATAGTTATTCATTACACAATTACAGAGTGCCAGCCCAGTGAGGTCCAAGGCACGAGTGCCCAAAATGCAACAATATCTACTGTTTGACAGTCTCTTTTAGTGAACCTACGCCATCTCTCTCTTACCATCCGTAGCTACTCTTGAATTCCGTCTTCCTGCTTTTCATGCCTTCCGACCTTTTTTTTTGCTGCCAGGAGCATCTACGAAACTGATTATTTACACATTCCATCGTATGCATTTTCTGATCGTTCTTCCACTAGTTCTCAAAAGCTGTGTCATATTGCCTGTACTTTGCCAAGTGACAATCCTGCTTGTCACTACAACCCTGCACAACTTCATAGCTCCAGCCACTCTGGGTGGACTCTTTACTGAACAATATGAACATATGTCTATTTATTGCTCTTTACCTTGCATTACAAATGGTTAAATGTGCAACTAAAAGGAAGAGGCTACAGTGATGCAATTAACCGGTTCTGTGCCCAGCGCGTAATGGTTACGTCCTGAGGCACAGTGCTGCTGTGCCCAGGACGTAACCATTACGTCCTGTGCAAAGAGCCCAGAGGGAGCGCTAGCGCTCCCTCTGTGGGGTTCCTCCCCACCCCCCCAAGTCAGGGATGGAAGTCTCTCCCAGGGTTTCAAAAGCCAGATTGCTTGCAATCCGGCTTTTGAAACCCCACTGGACACCAGGGATTTTTTTTTTTTAATCTGAAACTGACAAAAGGGCGCGACCCCTTGGGCAAGGGTCGCTCCCAAGAGGGGCATTTTTTTGGGAAGGCCTTTTCTGCCTCTAGGCACCAGGGATCATTTTTTTTTTTTTCTTTTTGTTATGTTTTCTTTTTTTTTTAGGTGGGGAGCGACCCCTTAGGCAAGGGTCGCTCCCCTAGGGGGCAAATTATATTTAGGCCATTGGCCTATTTTGATGAGGCCACTCTGCCCCCAAGGGGGGCAGAAACCATTAGACACCAGGGAGTTTTTTTTTTGCATGAATTTCACGCAAGGGGAGTGACCCCTTAGGCAAGGGTCGCTCCCTGGGGGGGGGGGAATTATTTTCGGCCATTTCTGCCCCCCTGGGGGGTAGATCAGCCTATTTTGATTAAGCTGATCTGCCCCCAAGGGAGGCAGAAACCACTAGGCACCAGGGATTTTTTGTTTTTTTTTGTTTTACAGATGGGGAGCGACCCCTTGGACAAGGGTCACTCCCCTGGAGGGGCAAATTGTATTTAGGCCATTTCTGCCCGCTTTGGGGGCAGATCGGCCGATTTTAGGCCCAAGGGGGGCAGAAACCACTAGGCACCAGGGACCTTTTTTTGCGCCGTCATGCAAGGGGAGCGACCTTGTAGGCAAGGGTCGCTCCCCGAAGTGGGGGGGTGGGGGGGGCAAATTTATTTTAGGCCATCTCTGCCCCCAGGGGGGGCAGAAACCTCTAGGCGCCAGGGCAAATAGTTTTTTGAGTTTTTTTTTTGTTTGTTTGTTTTTTTAGAGATGGGGAGCAACCCATCAGGCAAGAGTCGCTCCCCTTGGGGGCAAATTGTATTTAGACCATTTCTGCCCCCCTTGGGGGCAGATTGGTCGATTTTAGGTCAATCTGCCCCCAAGGGGGCAGAAACCACTAGGCACCAGGGATTTGTTTTTTGGCGCCAATGTCACGCAGGGGGAGTGACCCTGTAGGCAAGGGTCGCTCCCTGGGTGGGGGGGGTGGGGGCTGGGAGGGGCAAATTTATTTTAGGCCATTTCTGCCCCCCCTGGGGGCAGATCGGCCTATTATTAGGCCGATCTACCACCAGGGGGGGCAGAAACCTCTAGGCGCCAGGGCAAATAGTTTTTTTGTGGTTTTTTTTTTGTTCGTTTGTTTTTTTAGAGATGGGGAGCGACCCATCAGGCAAGGGTCGCTCCTCTGGTGGCAAATTGTATTTAGACCATTTCTGCCCCACTTGGGGGCAGATTGGTCGATTCTAGGACAATCTGCCCCCAAGGGGGCAGAAACCACTAGTCACCAGGGATTTGTTTTTTGGCGCCAATGTCACGCAGGGGGAGCGACCCTGTACGCAAGGGTCGCTCCCGGGGGGGGTGGGGGGGGCAAATTTACTTTAGGCCATTTCTGCCCCCCTGGGGGCAGATCGGCCTATTATTAGGCCGATCTGCCCCCAGGGGGGGGCAGAAACCTCTAGGCGCCAGGGCATATATATTTTTTTTGTGTTTTTTTTTTGTTTGTTTGTTTTTTTAGAGATGGGGAGCGACCCATCAGGCAAGGGTCGCTCCCCTGGGGGCAAATTGTATTTAGACCATTTCTGCCCCCGTTGGGGGCAGATTGGCCGATTTTAGGTCAATCTGCCCCCAAAGGGGCAGAAACCACTAGGCACCGGGGATTTGTTTTTTGGCGCCAATGTCACGCAGGGGGAGCGACCCCGTAGGCAAGGGTCGCTCCCGGGCAGGAGGGGTTTGGGGGGGTGGGGGGGTCAAATTTATTTTAGGGCATTTCTGCCCCCCCCCCCTGGGACCGGCTGAGCTAGAGGCCAAAATCCACAGGTAGGCACTTTGCAAAAAACAACTCTGTTTTCTGTGAAAAAATATGTTGTGTCCACGTTGTCTTTTGGGCCATTTCCTTTCGTGGGCGCTAGGCCTACCCACACAAGTGAGGTACCATTTTTATCGAGAGACTTAGGGGAATGCTGGGTGGAAGGAAATTTGTGGCTCCTCTCAGATTCCAGAACTTTCTACCACAGAAATGTGAGGAACATGTGTTTTTTAGCCAAATTTTGAGGTTTGCAAAGGATTCTGGGTAACAGAGCCTGGTCAGAGCCCCACAAGTCAGCCCATCCTGCATTCCCCTACGTATCTAGTTTTAAAAAATGCACAGGTTTGGTAGGTTTCCCTAGGTGCCGGCTGAGCTAGAGGCCAAAATCTACAGGTAGGCACTTTGCAAAAAACACCTCTGTTTTCTTTAAAAAAATTGGATGTGTCCACGTTGCGCTTTGGGGCCTTTCCTGTCGCGAGCGCTAGGCCTACCCACACAAGTGAGGTATCATTTTTATCGGGAGACTTGGGGGAACGCTGGGTGGAAGGAAATTTGTGGCTCCTCTCAGATTCCAGAACTTTCTGCCACAGAAATGTGAGGAACATGTGTTTTTTTAGCCAAATTTTGAGGTTTGCAAAGGATTCTGGGTAACAGAACCTGGTCAGAGCCCCACAAGTCACCCCATCCTGGATTCCCCTAGGTCTCTAGTTTTTAAAAAAGCACAGGTTTGGTAGGTTTCCCTAGGTGCCGGCTGAGCTAGAGGCCAAAATCTACAGGTAGGCACTTTGCAAAAAACACCTCTGTTTTCTTTCAAAAAATTGGATGTGTCCACGTTGCGCTTTGGGGCATTTCCTGTCGCGGGCGCTAGGCCTACCCACACAAGTGAGGTATCATTTTTATCGGGAGACTTGGGGGAACGCTGGGTGGAAGGAAATTTGTGGCTCCTCTCAGATTCCAGAACTTTCTACCACAGAAATGTGAGGAACATGTGATTTTTAGCCAAATTTTGAGGTTTGCAAAGGATTCTGGGTAACAGAACCTGTTCCGAGCCCCACAAGTCACCCCATCTTGGATTCCCCTAGGTCTCTATTTTTCAGAAATGCACAGGTTTGGTAGGTTTCCCTAGGTGCCGGCTGAGCTAGAGGCCAAAATCTACAGGTAGGCACTTTGCAAAAAACACCTCTGTTTTCTTTCAAAAAATTGGATGTGTCCACGTTGCGCTTTGGGGCATTTCCTGTCTCGGGCGCTAGGCCTACCCACACAAGTGAGGTATCATTTTTACCGGGAGACTTGGGGGAACGCTGGGTAGAAGGAAATTTGTGGCTCCTCTCAGATTCCAGAACTTTCTGCCACAGAAATGTGAGGAACATGTGTTTTTTTAGCCACATTTTGAGGTTTGCAAAGGATCCTGGGTAACAGGACCTGGTCCGAGCCCCACAAGTCACCCCATATTAGATTCCCCTAGGTCTCTAGTTTTCAGAAATGCACAGGTTTGGTAGGTTTCCCTAGGTGCCGGCTGAGCTAGAGGCCAAAATCTACAGGTAGGTACTTTGCAAAAAACACCTCTGTTTTCTTTCAAAAAATTGGATGTGTCCACGTTGCGCTTTGGGGCATTTCCTGTCGTGGGCGCTAGGCCTACCCACACAAGTTAGGTATCATTTTTATCGTGAAACTTGGGGGAACGCTGGGTGGAAGGAAATTTGTGGCTCCTCTCAGATTCCAGAACTTTCTGCCACAGAAATGTGAGGAACATGTGTTTTTTTAGCCATATTTTGAGGTTTGCAAAGGATTCTGGGTAACAGAACCTGGTCAGAGCCCCACAAGTCACCCCATCTTGGATTCCCCTAGGTCTCTAGTTTTTAAAAATGCACAGGATTGGTAGGTTTCCCTAGGTGCCGGCTGCGCTAGAGGTGAAAATCTACAGGTAGGCACTTTGCAAAAAACACCTCTGTTTTCTTTAAAAAAAATGGGATGTGTCCACGTTGCATTTTGGGGCGTTTCCTGTCGCAGGCGCTAGGCCTACCTACACAAGTGAGGTATCATTTTTATTGGGAGACTTGGGTGAACATAGATTAGCAAAACAAGTGTTATTGCCCCTTGTCTTTCTCTACATTTTTTTCTTCCAAATATAGGAGAGTGTTTAAAAAAGACATTTATTTGTGAAATGCCCTGTCATTCACATGCTAGTATGGTCACCCCGGAATTCAGAGATGTGCAAATAACTACTGCTCCTCAACACCTTATCTTGTGCCCTTTTTGGAAATACAAAGGTTTTCTTGATAGCTATTTAATTACTCTTTATATTTTGGCAAATGAATTGCTGTATACCCGGTATAGAATGAAAACGCACTGCAGGGTGCAGCTCATTTATTGGCTCTGGGTACCTAGGGTTCTTGATAAACCTACAAGCCCTATATATCCCCGCAACCAGAGGAGTCCAGCTGACGTAATGGTATATTGCTTTGATAATCTGACATTGCGGGGAAAAGTTACAGAGTAAAACGTAGAGAAAAATTTATGTTTTTTTCACCTCAATTTCAATATTTTTCTTTTTCAGTTGTTATTTTCTGTAGGAAACCCTTGTAGGATCTACACAAATGACCCCTTGCTGATTTCAGAATTTTGTCTACTTTTCAGAAATGTTTAGGGTTCTGGGATCCAGCATTGGTTTCATGCCCATTTCTGTCACTGACTGGAAGGAGGCTGAAAGCACAAAAAATTGCAAAAATGGGGTATGTCCAAGTAAAATGCCAAAATTGTGTTGACAAATTGGGTTTTCTGATTCAAGTCTGCCTGTTCCTGAAAGCTGGGAAGCTGTTGAGTTTAGCATCGCAAACCCTTTGTTGATGCCATTTACAGGGGAAAAAACACAAGCCTTCTTCTGCAGCCACTTTTTCCATTATTTTTTTAAAAAAACGAAATTTTCACTGTATTTTGGCTAATTTCTTGGCCTCCTTCAGGGGAACCCACAAAGTCTGGGTACCTCTAGAATCCCTAGGATGTTGGGAAAAAAAGGACGTAAATTTGGCTTGGTTAGCTTATGTGGACAAAAAGTTATGAGGGCCTAAGCGCGAACTGCCCCAAATAGCCAAAAAAAGGCTCGGCACAGGAGGGGGAAAAGGCCTGGCAGCGAAGGGGTTAACTTGAAAATGGGTTATACCCTTCCTTTATAGCATTGAATGTTCTAAAAGAGAGCTCCAAATGTGCATACATTTAAACATTTAACAAACTAATGTGCAAGATAACCATCGTTTGTCTAATTAGTCTCCTTTTCTTGAAAAATATGTGCTGCCTTTTGACGTATTCTATAGTTCTTAAAAACATTTTTGAACAGAAAGAATGTTTTCTCTTCAACCCTGACCTTCGGGTTAATAGCGAATGTGTAAACTTCCGGCAGTATTTTAGAGGAGATGTGGGCGGATTGTTAAATTTTCACAGGGATAACAGGGTTTTTTAGTTTTGGCTCCCCCACTTAGCCTAGTCTCCTGCTAATCGTCAAGTGCCCAAATGTCTTCAACCAGGGGTATTAAGGGCTTTTAGTAGTAGAGGGCATGACCCATAAACAACCTCACATTTAGATGTGTACAGAATAACTCCAAGGACATAAATAAAATACCATTTCTGGTTGATTTACGTTTTTGACTGCAGCTGGGTGGCATGTCGATGCGCTTATTAGGATAGATCATAAAACGTTTTTGACTGCTGTTGTCATGTACCTGATGGTATGTTAATACCATTGCTAGCGCAGGAGTTTTAACAAGAATTATTAATGATTATTCATGTATCCTGAATGCTGAAATTGCATAAAAATGTGACAATGTAGGGAAAACAATGCACTCATTTGAAAATGTAACCACGGACAGTGGGCGCCAGTGTTCACGAAGTGTAATTATTAATGCCATATTAATATAAAATATTGAGCTTTTGTTTTATTAATGCAGTAATACATCTAGTTTGGCCTCACGTCAAACTGTATTTCTGAAAGTGTTAAATAAAATGTCTGCTTAAAGAATTAAAACTGGGAATTTCCACTGGCTGCCCAAATGTGATCGTAGCTAAAAGTCTTTCTCATGAGAACTGCTTGCGACAAGATGCTGTTCTTGCTAAAGGTAACAAGATGAGTGTAATGCGTGTGAGACTGACTTTCTCAGGAGGAGAACAATGGAGACACTGACTGGAATGTAAGTTGCAACAATATTGATACCTGACGAGCCATGCGATAGGAACAGGAGACGAAGGACCAATCATAAACATGTGAACTGTGAAATGGTAGAATCTTCAGATTTGTAGTTTTAGTTTTATTAGAGAAAGTGCTAACATGCGATCCCTCAACCAGTAGGAAATTGGGAAGCAGTTTTAGGAAATCTAACTTAACATGACTGCACTGAAGAACGAGAGCCCACTTTTTCCCATTTTCCTGACCAAAAGGTTATTGACTTTTGAGCATCTTGAGACGTACTTAACTTTAATGCTTAAAATACTTTTGCACTTTCTGAACCTTTCCCGAAGCCTGCTGACACAACTGATGTCCTGAGGACGAAGACTGACACCGCTTGTTGATTCACTTTGAGGATTAGGTATTATTACCCGAAATTATGTTTGACATTCATGTTTGCTTTTCTTTCTGGGTACCAACCGCATATTTTGATAGAGCCATAGTTAGATGTTTTCCAAATTTGTGTTGTCTAAACTGTTTTGCATGATGCCCAACATGCTGATGCTAATCTGACATTACTTAAGGAGTTCACTAATGAAGCCTGCTATTTGAATTAGCGATTGAAGTCTTTCTCTACTGAAACTAAATGTAAGTGATATCAGTTGCACAGATATTCTTGCTACTAATCTGCACCATAATATTGTAATGTGTTACAGCACAAGCCTTGATCAGATTGCGATTCTTCCGTAGATTTGGACCGTCAGTGTTGTTTCTGTATATTTATCATTTGATTTTGAGATTAACTTATGTGACCATAGCATTGTTAATAATGGGAAATAAATATTCTAACTTTTAACGAAAGGTGTGGTTATTCATGACTGATAGGTCATGGTGTGTTAATTACTGACACCTATTGATCGGCAATGTTATTGATTATTGTTGATAATTGATGATTAATTGACAATTGGTTATTGATCAACATTGGTACAGGGTCTATTTGGTGGGAACATCTCAAGAATCGCTCGAAAGGTTCATCGACCTTTTCGCATCCCCTTGTAAGTTTACTTGTTAAGGTCTGACGCACTAATACCATTACCACTGCTACTACTACTAATAATAATAATAAAAACAACAATAATCATAAATATGAATTTACTAAAGAAGAACAGTAAACATGAGGGGCATTCCGATGTTGGCAAGTAACCAAAAAAGCAAGGAAAATGAACTTCACCTAGCAAAAGCAAGAGAAAGAACTATGAGGATTGCCTAAGAAGTCAAGTTCCCTAGAGTTTACAAAATTTCATATGAGAGATGTCTTCCTTAATCTGTGGCATGGACGTGTCTTAAATTATTCTTTCTATACCTACTTTATGTATTTACATCAAGCCAGTCTCTATCTGAAAGGGGTGGGGCGGCGCGCCCGCAAGCAGGGGGGGAGAATTAAATTAAATACTTTTTTTTTTAAACCCACTTATCCTTTGCTCCCACGCTGCATCGCTCCTCTGCCTCCTCCTGTCTCGATGGTGCTGCAGGCACAGGCTCCCAGCCTGCCCCGCGCCAATCCTGACACTGCTTAGGGCAGCATCAGGATTTGCTGGGAGCACCTGGGTGGGTGCTCCCAGGCAGACTGGGAGCCTGTGCAGGCTCTCTCCAGCCCAGCAACTGTGTACCCCCAGTTACACATCAACCCGTGGCCCCATCCCCTTTTCCTAAAAAACAATCATAAACACAGTTTATGATCATTTTTTGGGACTCGGTTTGAAGCTGCGGCTGCAGGCGGGTGGGGGGGGCAACGCTTATCCACCCCTATGGAGGAACCGCCCCTGCATCAAGCATTGGTTCACTTACTCCAAAGGACATTTATTAGTTGTAGTCAAAATGCTCAATGCTTTAACTGGCATTTTGTGAATCAATCTCGCAATGGCACTGCTGTGCTGTACCTGTTCTGAACCAGTGAGGGACATGCTGTACCCATTCTGTGTGTAGAAGAAGCTTGAACCTTTTCCACATGGTGACACAGAATTTGTTTACACCATTGTGCATTGCAGAAGTGAATTAATACTGTAATTGGCAATGCATATATTGAATGTTCTAAAGTTACTAATGTGATGTGAAGCATCTAAATTGAATATTGAAGGTGTTTTCAGAGTAGAAACCAGGTAGTTCATGTCCACATGTGTTCTAATGTTCAACTTTAACATTACAAAGTGTGGTACTCATATATATTCTTAATATAACCTCCTTAGTTTATTATTGTTCTCATCCACAATTGTAGGATGCATTTATAGTCATGTGTTTTGAATATGCTTCGAAGTTGTTAAAGTTAGCATAAAACTAAGGCCAGAATTGTTTGGCTTCCTATGTTAAGCATTTAACATGGAGTTTTGCTTGCATTGCAATGTTTTTATTCCCCTGCAGGTCACTGTGCAACGTTACAGTTAGTGAAAGGCATGTTGTGTATTGGAGATAGTGCAGGAGATGGGAGGATAGCTTGTAAGGAGAGTGAGCGCTAATGAGCTGAGAAGAAAGGACTCCTATTTTGGTTCCAAGCTTTGGGTAGTGTTCAATATTATCCTGATGTTTCAATCGTGGGATGCAAGACTTGAAGGAAGTTGTAAATTTAAACTATACATAGAAGATGGAAATCCACTGGTCATGATGACGTGGATGTCTTAAGGTTCTGTGGGGTTTAATTGGTATTCGCCTAATTAGATGAGGGCATATCCTTTAGAGACTTGGAAAAGTACAAACCTCTTTCCTCCTATTCCATTGTGTTGCTATATGCCATACAGCAGCTCTCTTGCAGAACTTCTACTGAAGTTTCTGCTATGCTGACACGTTCTAAGACTTTCCAGAACAAATTGGGATATCCCAATAATAGTTAAGCTAAGGAGATTTTGGTTAACTTAGTTTTTCAATGAATAGACAAGAGGATTACACAGAAAATTAGATTGTATTGCTCGTCATTTATTTTGCATCAACTGAAATTCTTGTGTGCCTTTTTCTTGTAAGATTCAATTTTGTTTGACGCTTTACTTCACCTTTGGTGATTCTGTACTTATATACCATGTCTTTGAAATTCATTTACATCAGTTTGGCTCTAAACTTGAAACAAATTTTAAAAATGGTATTCTTTGTCTCTGAGAGGTAATGTGTGACCAAATAGGTTATTCTGTTAATTGACTTAAAGTGTTAATTTTAACTCATCTGTACCTGTTGGAGGCTGGCCTGGCTTATAGTGGGTACCTTGTGGTACGTACACCTTGTGCCAGGTCCAGCTATCCCTTATTAGTAGAATAGAGGTGTTTCTAGCAGCTTAGGCTGTTAGAGGTAGCTATGGCAAAGCAGCTTAGGCTGAACTAAGAGACATGCAAAGCTCCTACTATACCACTTATATCATATAGCACAATATCATAAGAAAACACAATACTAGGAGTTACTAAAAATAAAGGTACTTTATTTTAGTGACAATATGCCAAAAGTATCTCAGAGGATACCCTCACTTAGGAGGTAAGTAATATACACAAATTATATGTACAGAAACCCAAAATCAGGTAGGTAAGTAACAGTAAGAAAAGTAGTGCAAACAATGTAGAATCACAATAGGACATAGGCCTAGGGGCAACACAAACCACATACTCCAAATGTGGAATGCGAATCACAAATGGACCCCAGGCCTATGGGAGATTGTAGAGGGTCGCTGGGACTGTGAGAAAACAGTAAGGGTGTCCAAAATACCTCACCCCAAGACCCCAGAAAGGCAGTATAGTCGAGATATAATGGATTCTGCAAGAACCACAACTACCAGCAAAACAATGAAGATGGATTCCTGGACCTGAAGACCTGTAAAGGAAGGGGACCAAGTCCAAGGGTCATGCAAGTGTCCGGGGGGGCAGGAGCCCACTAAACCCCGGATGAGGGTGCAAAAAGGCTGCCTCTGGGTGGAAGAAGCCAAAGATTCTGGAACAACGGAAGGTGCCAGGAACTTCTCCTTTGGTCAGCAGATGCTGCACGGCGTGCTGGAGGATGCTGAAGTGTTCCCACAGAGAAATACAGTGAACAAGCCTTGCTAACTGTAAGAGTCGCGGTTAAGGATTTTGGGTATCAGGGGACCAGGAAGGACCAGGATGTCGCCCCTTGGAGGAAGAGAAAGAGGGGGCACTCAGCAACTCAGAGAGCCCCTGCAGAAGCAGGCAGCACCCACAGAACTACCGGAACAGGCACTTAGAAAATCTGAGGACAGCAGTCAACTCAGAGTTACAAAGGAGGGTCCCACGACGTCGGAGTCCAACTCAGCGAGTTGGGCAATGCAAAACGGTGTGCTGGGGACCCAGGCTGGGCTGTGCACAAAGGAATCCTTGGAAAAGTGCACAGAAGCCGGAGCAGCTGCAGATCATGCAGTACACAGGGTTACTGTCTGGTGTGGGGAGGCAAGGACTTACCTCCACCAAATTTGGACAGAAGGGCCACTGGACTGTGTGAGACACTTGGACCCAGCTCCTGTGTTCCAGGGACCACGTTCGTCAGGATGAGAGGGGACCCAGAGGACCGGTGATGCAGAGGTTTGGTGCCTGCGTTGGCAGGGGGAAGATTCCGTTGACCCACAGGAGATTTCTTCTTGGCATCCAGTGCAGGGAGAAGGCAGACAGCCCTTAGAGCATGCACCACCAGGAAACAGTCGAGAACGCCAGCAGGATGAGGTGCTACAATGTTGCTGGTAGTCGTCTTGCTACTTTGTTGCGGTTTTGCAGGCATCTTGGAGCAGTCAGCAGTCGATCCTTAGTAGAAGTCGAAGAGGGAGATGCAGAGGAACTCTGGTGAGCTCTTGTATTCGTCATCTGAAGAATTCCCCAGAGGAGAGACCCTATATAGCCCAAAAAGGAGGTTTGGCTACTGAGAAAGGAGGCTTAGCTACTAAGAGAGGTAAGCACCTATCAGGAGGGGTCTCTGACGTCACCTGCTGGCACTGGCCACTTAGAGCTGTTCATTGTGCCCCAACACCTCTGAATCCAAGATGGCAGAGGTCTAGGACACACTAGAGGAGCTCTGGGCACCTCCTCTGGGAGGTGCTGGTCAGGGAAGTGATCAATCCCCTTTCCTTTGTCCAGTTTCACGCCAGAGCAGGGCTGGGGATCCCTGAACCGGTGTAGACTGGCTTATGCAGAGATGGGCGCCATCTGTTCTCATCAAAGCATTTTCAGGGGCTGGGGGAGGCTACTCCTCCCCAGCCCTTCACACCTATTTCCAAAGGAAGAGGGTGTAACACCCTCTCTCAGAGGAAATCCTTTGTTTTACCTTCCTAGGACCAGGCTGCCCAGGCCCCGGGGGGGCAGAAACCTGTCTGAGGGGTTTGCAGCCGCAGCAGCTGCAGTGGAGACCCCAGAAAGGTAGTTTGGCAGTACCCGGATTCTGTGCTAGAGACCCGAGGATGCATGGAATTGTCACCCCCAATACCAGAATGGTATTGGGGTGACAATTCCATGATCCTAGACATGTTATATGGCCATGTGTGGAGTTAGCATTGTGATGCCACATATAGGTAGTGACCTATATGTAGTGCACGCGTGTAATAGTGTCCCTGCACTCACAAAGTCTGGGGAATTTGCCCTGAAAAATGTGGGAGCACCTTGGCTAGTGCCAGGGTGCCCACACACACTAAGTAACTTGGCACCTAACCTTCACCAAGTGAGGGTTAGACATATAGGTGACTTATAAGTTACATATGTGCAGTGAAAATGGCTGTGAAATAACGTGGATGTTATTTCACTCAGGCTGCAGTGACAGTCCTGTGTAAGAATTGTCTGAGCTCCCTATGGGTGGCAAAAGAAATGCTGCAGCCCATATGGATCTCCTTGAACCCCAATACCCTGGGTACCTGGGTACCATATACAAGGGAATTATAAGGGTGTTCCTGTGTGCCAATGAGAATTGGTAAAATTAGTCACTAGCCTGCAGTGACAATTTTAAAGCAGAGAGAGAGCATAAACACTGAGGTTCTGGTTAGCAGAGCCTCAGTGATACAGTTAGGCACCACACAGGGAACATATACAGGGCATACATTATGAGTACTGGGGTCCTGCCTGGCAGGATCCCAGTGACACATAGGCAAAAAAAAACATATTAAATATTAGAAAGTCACCCCTATGTATGCCTTGTATCCAACAAGGCAGAGTGCATGGTGGTTAAAAATGGGACTTATAGAATGTGAATGTTTTCATGTTACTACAGAGACAAGCTATTTGTAATAGTAAGAAGGCTCTGTCTGGCACTTAGAAAACAACGGGAAGCATGATTACATATCAATCCTGCTATTTCAGGATTAGGACCAGCTAGAAATATGATTAAACTATTCTTTTTAATATTTAGTAAAAGCCCAGCTCAGTTGTAAAGTCAGACTTCTAGAAAGTTAACTTGTCCCGGCTTGACACTCCTTGAGGCTAACTTGCATTAGCTCCCCAGCAGCCCAGCAGTGTCCCAGTGAGTCAGAAACCTTGTTGACATGTGAAAACTGCTTCCAGAGCAGAGACAATGGGATGGGTGTGGTGAGGTGATTTCTCTTCCATGGCAGGAAGATCTGTTGGGGTGTACCCGGGAACTTAATTTACTTCAACGGGGTCTCCCCTGTCAAAAGCATATTTTAAACGATACATAGAAAAGCCCCAGCATTCATCCACCCATCAGACAAACACTAAACCCAGTGATAGTAAAACTGTCCCCAGAACTGGTTTGAAATACCTTCAGAAGATCACACTTCTCCTTACCCTGACCACACCTCTGGGTGGGCACACAGTCACCACAAGGAGTGAAGGATATCCCTATCTTGAATACTTGAACTTAAACCTCATTGGATGGGGAGCAGCCAGTAGTCACTTCTCACACTAGCCAGTGCCAGACATAAATGTGGCACCACAAGGCACCTTCTTTAGATCACTGTGTGGACCTGCCGAATAACAGCAGTGGACTGAACCTGCTGACTGAGACCTGCAAAGAACTGGACCTGCTCCATCTTATACGCAAGACAAGTAAGAGGACTTCAAGGGTCAGTTGACTGACCTATTGTGTGGCTACAGATACACAAAAAGCTACAAGAGGCAGATTCCTGAAATGCCCTGGACCCTCCTAGTGGCCTCTGCTGGAATGGGTTTAACCCTCAGGTTCTGAGCTGCTGGCTGTGTCTAACTGGATTTGTCTACTAGCCCTCAAGACCTGAGAATTCCAGACCCTCCAGAGGGCCAAGAGAAAAAACCCCAGCCTATCTGACTGCTGCATGACCATGCTGGGCTTAAAAAATATGATTTTCCGTCACAGCAAATCTGGTTCACCGGACCCTCACCGAGAAGTTATGTAGCCTTGCTGGAGTATTCCAAGCTCTAAATAAAGCGACTAAGGGCCTGATTTAGAGTCTGGTGAATGTGTTTCTCCAGTCCGCCGTATTGCAATTTCCATAGGATATAATGGAATTGTAACATGGCAGACAGGATATCCAACACAATTGTGACAGAGTAATCCCTTTTGCTAAATTCCAAGTCAGGCCCTCAGTCCAAGAGTAAATATCTTGACCTAGCTGTGAGGCCAAATGCATCCAGTGGGTGAGAGAACTTCCCTCATTGTGATATTTGCATTTCTTCTGGTTGGAGCTTTTCACTACTTCATTTACTACGAGCATTCAAGACCTCTCTGGCTTCATGAAAGCTTCCACAGACACAGCCTGTTGCCTTACCCCACTTAACTTCCAAAAAAAGATTAAATCGGAAGGTAGACCATTGAACTGTGTGAAACCTAGTTTGTGTGTCCAACCAAGGCTTCATACAGGTAGGCTTCTGGCCTAGGTCCTGGTCAACTGCTACCATTGACTACCATTGGGACTTTATGATTTGTGGCACTCTATTAACTTGAAAATGTAAAAAACAATATCTCTTATTCTTCTTATTGGATTGGTGTCATTTTGGTGTTATATTATTCATTTAATTTTACTTTGTTTTTCCAATTTGATTTCAGATTTTCATTGCATGCAGTTTTGAATTAATTAATTGATGATTGTTTTGGTACAGCATAAATACTTTACACATGGGCTCAGTTAAATCTTTTTACTCTGTGCCATAGCTACCAAGGGGTTGAGCTCAGATTAATGGAATGACGTTGAGGGTTCTTCTTGATTAAAGTTGTGATTTATTTCTTGAAGTTAACAGTTTTCTGCCTCAAATAATAGCCCAATTTCTTATTTTGGTGTTCAGCAGTATGATCCAGAACTTGTGACTTGCAATACCAAAGATTAGTTTAATTTAAAATCAAAATCCTCCATTTAAATTGACAGCCAAAATTGACTTGTAAGGTTTTTAATTGGCTTTAGGGTTAATTGTGTAGGTTTTGATTTTTTCTAATTCCATTCTGCACTCAATGTTTGCACCTTAAGTTCTTGAAAACATGGGGGTGGATATAGCTGACATGGAGAGCCTTAGCATGGCAGAGCTGTGGAGCATGTACAAGAAATGAGGACTGAAGCTAAACAAGCAGCCCACAAGGAAGATTTCAACATTGCCCTCAAAGCCTGGGAGGTAGTCCATCAACTATAGTCTACCTCAGAGGACAATAAGGATGAAGTGGAAGAAGAAAATGAGGGTGACATAGAGGAAGCCCATGAACTAGGATATTGTACCCCCAAGGGGTAGCATCACCCGCATTGCCCAGGGCAAGAAGCAGTGTGTCCCTCCTGCAGGTTGTTACCATGAGATCTGTAGGCCACACAGGTGGTGAGGGCCTTGAAATTACACCTACCTGCTCTTGACCTTGATACAAAAGTAGTTCCTGGCTGCTGAAGAGAAAATATAGCCATTTCTGCTGAGAAAAAAAGGTGATCCTGGACTTTAAAAAAAAAAAACTTTTAGCCCATAGGAGGACCAAACACAAGATGGAGATAAGGACCCTCAGACCTCCAAGTCCATTGATGATGGTGACAGTGATATAGATGTCCCTTGGAGAGATAACCAGAATCCACATTTCAAAAGACCTGGTGGCTAGTTTTTTCATGGTGATGACAATGATAAATGATTTGCGGCATATGTGGTGGCCTCGTGCATGCAGAGAATCCAAATGGAGGACACAGAGGTTAGCCTGTGGAAGTACATGTCCATTGTCTGAAGGAACTCACCACTGGCCGTGGATCCAGTTTACCAGATTTGGTATGTCCCTATGAAAAATGCCCTCATATATACCTTTGTTTTAAACCCAGAGACGTATTACCTTAAGTTCAGGAATAGCCCAGACTTGGGTGTTTTTTGTACACTCATCAAGTAAGGCATTGGGTATTGTGGTGAAGGACAGTAAAGTGAAGGAGAGGAGGATTATGATGACCTGAAAAATTTTATTATGCCGGAGCACACTTTGAGTAATTGTTTTACAGAGCTAAACCAGCACCTGATACACTTTATGCCTGGCATACCCAGGATACATGCGAAAAAAGCTGATCTCTGGTTCATCAGCAGAGTTTGAAAAAGGTACTTGGGAAGAACCATAAGAAAGGTGTTTTTAGTCTCTAACAGCAGAAGGAAGAGGAAGATTTGTATAATACAAATAAGTTATCTAAAGGCCCTAAAGGAGTTTTAAGGGAAGGAAGCCCCATCCCTCTACTGAGAAACTCAAGGGAAGGTAGTGCTATGAACATCTACAGAGATGACATAAGAAGTGAGGTTTGGTATGCCCCAAGAAGCCCGCCCACCCATGAGTAGACCTCTGGAATCCCTAGTGTACTGCAGAATGGTAGGACAATGTCCCAGTTAGGATAAGGGAGTAGACAGAGGTTATTTTAGGGACCCTGGTTAAATAGAGACAGCACCCAAGGCCCACATGTTTGGCAAATAGTACAAACAATGGCCTACGATTGACAGATGGCAAATAGTACAAACAATGGCCTATGATTGGCAGATGAAGCGTGGGGGCTCTGTGAGACACAAATAGCTAGTATGACTACTGGAAGGAGTCAGTTGGTGTCTTTACAACAGATCATCTCAAAAGTAGTCCAGCAAGTGGTAAATGCTCACAACCAGGTAAACCACCTTCCTATAGCAATGGTTTCCTTGGAGTGAGGGTTCTCTGGTTCTCTAAATGTAACTGTAAGGCCAGTCATGCCTGTGGACCATTTGCTTGGGAATGTCCTGGAGAATATTATTCGAAAGGAGGTAGCTCATTCTAAAATGTTGGGATTGCCTATGTCAGTGCTCATGACCACATTGTCAGGTGGGTCAAAGGGACCTGGACCCTGAAGCAGTGGCCCTAGTTCCAAGCAAGGAAGCTCAGTGTCATAGGAAATCAACCTCTAAAATCTAGATCTAGATCAATCTAGAAGGGGGCAAACCCTCCTTGGCAGGACATCTAGGGCAGGCCAAGACTTTTGACCACCTTGTTACCTACAGATGAGGATCATGTTAAATATGATCTATTGGTCCTGTGTGACTTTGCAGGCCAACAAAATGTCACAGGGGAACCTTCCAAAGTTTTGCTGTAGTAGGTACTTTCTTTGAGAGGGTAGGTGTGGACATTGTCATCCCCCGTGGCCGTAAGACAGCCCTGGAAAAAAGGTATATACTAGTGTTGGTGACCATGCCACCTGGTGCCCTGTGCCCATGCTGCCAGGGACATGGGCTCAGGACAGTGACTGAGCTCATGGCAATGAAAGGAATAGTTTCCTAAATAGGTCTCCGAAAGGAAGTAGTGTCTGACCGTGGGACAAACTTCATGTCAGCATACATGAAATCCATGTGGAAAGAGTGTGGGATTGACCACAAGTTCTATATGTCTTACCATCCCCAGATTAATGGTCTTGTTGAACAATTCAACAAGACCCTCAAAGACAAGATAATAGGCCTTTCTGAACCCTTGTATGAGTAATCTTAGACCTGGTGAGATTCGAAAAATGCTCCCAAAGCAGGGACAATGTCTTGTGTGTGGGGAGTCACCTTCCCTTTGCTTGGCAGAAAGATCAGTTGGGATGTCCCTAGAACCCTAGTTTACTTTAAAGGAGCTTCCATGTCACAAGCAAATGTTAGGCAACTCTTGGAAAGGCCAATGCTTTTGTCCTCCCACTTAGACAGGCACCAAACTCAGTTGGGAAAACTTCTCACAGAACTTGGTTGAAGGGATCACAGATAAATGAACTGCTCATTAACCTGGCAACACCTCTGGGTCAGCATAGAGGCTCTGCACAAGGGGAGAAGGGTTCACCCATTTAGGATTTTAAGAGAGAGGAGCATTGTGAGATTGTTTGCAGTAGGCCTAACAGGAACTGCACCAAAGGTAGGCGAAGTTAACCCTGGAAACCTTTCTCCCATTGGCTAATGAGCATCCAGGGCACCCCCCCCCCAATAGTCAGTGTCAGACATAAATGTTATACTCTAAGGCAGCCTCTTTGTGAACCTATGGAAGGACCAAAGATAACATGACCTGCTGTGTGTAACCTGAGATGAGTCTTGGCTAACCTTATGTATGATTAAAGGGACAGAAAAAGCTAGAAGAGGCATTTTTCATGAAATGGCCAAATGACTAGAACCAATGGGACTTGACCTGAACCCTCCTGTTGGCCTCAGCAGGAAGGAGACTTGACCCTCAAGTGTTGTTCCTGAGTACCCATACCCTTATCCATGTGTGGATAAAGGCCTGGGCATGATTTGTAATGGGTTTGGGACATGTCCTAAAAACCTAGAGGACGGCACCAAGTAGCATGACTACTGTTGTTGGTTTTCACACATGAAGTGTGGTGCTGATATCATACTGTTTTTGTGGGCATTATATATTTTGACCAGGCCTTTTACCTGTGTCGTGTAAATGGAACCATTTTGGCCACACTTACCCACATTTCGACTGTTCATGGTGATCCTGTAATCCTGTGCTCTTATGAATGTGCTTGAGGAGTTGGTACGCAGTATATGAGTGTCTGAGTGGCTTGTTGTTAGACCTGGCACTCTCTTCAGGGTCACCCCAGATTTTTGCCTTCCTTTACCTTCCTTTGCTGAACTCATTTTTATTGGCTGTTAGGACTCTGTACACTTTTTTCCCTGATAACCAGTGGCAAAGCTCCTGAAAACATGATAAAATTGGCCTACACCTAATTTGTGCATTGATTGTATATGTAAATCCCTAGTTTATGGGACTACATGTACACAGTGCCTGTAAATTAGTTGGTACTAGTGTGCATCACGTGTGCCACAACCTAAAGTAGCATACTCAAGTCTGTCAATGCAGCCTGTAGAACAGTCCAAACACCACCATTGCAACCTGATAAAATAAATGTTTTGCCAAGCCTAAACCTTCCTTTTTACTACTTAAAAGTTATCACTAAGGTAGACCCTGAAGGATCATAGGGCAGGGTGTATGGTATTTAAAAGGTAGGATATGTGTGTTTATCTTTTAAGTGTCATAGCAGAAAAAACTCCTAAATTTAGTT